>NC_137122.1:70247535-70742303 GCF_949319135.1 Squalius cephalus
GTATAATTTAAGGCAACAGAGATTGTTTCGGCTGTACAGCAGAGTTAAGTTATTTCCATCTAAAGTTAGTTTTAATTGATTTGCTTCCGTCGCAATGATCATTTGTTATTAAATTAGGGGCCGCTAAGACGACACCATTCTCTCTACACAGACTTTAAATGCGAACCTGTGAGAAACACTGATGGCGTTCACATGCGCATTTAGAATGGGTTCTATAGTTATGTGCGTTTGAATATACGCAGGTTTGGAATTCCCTACAAGCCAAGCCTAAACAGAATACTTGTCTTTCCTTATAAATTTTGATAAGGAATTTTATTTTATTTGTTGCTTTGGGGTAGGACCGCGAGACGAATTTTCCCGACAACGCCTTATCTGTAGAGTGGTAGTGGGATCCTCCATAGGGAGAGACTAGTTGGCACTTCAGCACTGCGTTGTCATCGGTCCAGGCGAAGGTCCTTCGTCAGATCTGGGTACGGCCTGGATCCGGCAGGCTGCAGGAAAAATGTTGTGCTGCCTTACCGTAGTGTAGATGTGAACACTGCCTCTGGTGCTGTGCTGCCTTACCGTAGTGTAGATGTGAACACTGCCTCTGGTGCTGTGCTGCCTTACCGTAGTGTAGATGTGAACACTGCCTCTGGTGTTGTGCTGCCTTACCGTAGTGTAGATGTGAACACTGCCTCTGGTGCTGTGCTGCCTTACCGTAGTGTAGATGTGAACACTGCCTCTGGTGCTGTGCTGCCTTACCGTAGTGTAGATGTGAACACTGCCTCTGGTGCTGTGCTGCCTTACCGTAGTGTAGATGTGAACACTGCCTCTGATGATGTGCTGCCTTACCCAAGTGTAGATGTGAACACTGCCTCTGATGTTGTGCTGCCTTACCGTAGTGTAGATGTGAACACTGCCTCTGGTGCTGTGCTGCCTTACCGTAATGTAGATGTGAACACTGCCTCTGGTGCTGTGCTGCCTTACCGTAGTGTAGATGTGAACACTGCCTCTGGTGCTGTGCTGCCTTACCGTAGTGTAGATGTGAACACTGCCTCTGGTGCTGTGCTGCCTTACCGTAGTGTAGATGTGAACACTGCCTCTGGTGCTGTGCTGCCTTACCGTAGTGTAGATGTGAACACTGCCTCTGGTGCTGTGCTGCCTTACCGTAGTGTAGATGTGAACACTGCCTCTGGTGCTGTGCTGCCTTACCGTAGTGTAGATGTGAACACTGCCTCTGGTGCTGTGCTGCCTTACCGTAGTGTAGATGTGAACACTGCCTCTGGTGCTGTGCTGCCTTACCGTAGTGTAGATGTGAACACTGCCTCTGGTGCTGTGCTGCCTTACCGTAGTGTAGATGTGAACACTGCCTCTGGTGTTGTGCTGCCTTACCGTAGTGTAGATGTGAACACTGCCTCTGGTGCTGTGCTGCCTTACCGTAGTGTAGATGTGAACACTGCCTCTGGTGCTGTGCTGCCTTACCGTAGTGTAGATGTGAACACTGCCTCTGGTGCTGTGCTGCCTTACCGTAGTGTAGATGTGAACACTGCCTCTGGTGCTGTGCTGCCTTACCGTAGTGTAGATGTGAACACTGCCTCTGGTGCTGTGCTTCCTTACCGTAGTGTAGATGTGAACACTGCCTCTGGTGCTGTGCTGCCTTACCGTAGTGTAGATGTGAACACTGCCTCTGATGATGTGCTGCCTTACCCAAGTGTAGATGTGAACACTGCCTCTGATGTTGTGCTGCCTTACCGTAGTGTAGATGTGAACACTGCCTCTGGTGCTGTGCTGCCTTACCGTAATGTAGATGTGAACACTGCCTCTGGTGCTGTGCTGCCTTACCGTAGTGTAGATGTGAACACTGCCTCTGGTGCTGTGCTGCCTTACCGTAGTGTAGATGTGAACACTGCCTCTGGTGCTGTGCTGCCTTACCGTAGTGTAGATGTGAACACTGCCTCTGGTGCTGTGCTGCCTTACCGTAGTGTAGATGTGAACACTGCCTCTGGTGCTGTGCTGCCTTACCGTAGTGTAGATGTGAACACTGCCTCTGGTGCTGTGCTGCCTTACCGTAATGTAGATGTGAACACTGCCTCTGGTGCTGTGCTGCCTTACCGTAGTGTAGATGTGAACACTGCCTCTGGTGCTGTGCTGCCTTACCGTAGTGTAGATGTGAACACTGCCTCTGGTGCTGTGCTGCCTTACCGTAGTGTAGATGTGAACACTGCCTCTGGTGCTGTGCTGCCTTACCGTAGTGTAGATGTGAACACTGCCTCTGGTGCTGTGCTGCCTTACCGTAGTGTAGATGTGAACACTGCCTCTGGTGCTGTGCTGCCTTACCGTAGTGTAGATGTGAACACTGCCTCTGGTGCTGTGCTGCCTTACCGTAGTGTAGATGTGAACACTGCCTCTGGTGCTGTGCTGCCTTACCGTAGTGTAGATGTGAACACTGCCTCTGGTGCTGTGCTGCCTTACCGTAGTGTAGATGTGAACACTGCCTCTGGTGATGTGCTGCCTTACCGTAGTGTAGATGTGAACACTGCCTCTGGTGCTGTGCTGCCTTACCGTAGTGTAGATGTGAACACTGCCTCTGGTGTTGTGCTGCCTTACCGTAGTGTAGATGTGAACACTGCCTCTGGTGCTGTGCTGCCTTACCGTAGTGTAGATGTGAACACTGCCTCTGGTGCTGTGCTGCCTTACCGTAGTGTAGATGTGAACACTGCCTCTGGTGCTGTGCTGCCTTACCGTAGTGTAGATGTGAACACTGCCTCTGGTGCTGTGCTTCCTTACCGTAGTGTAGATGTGAACACTGCCTCTGGTGCTGTGCTGCCTTACCGTAGTGTAGATGTGAACACTGCCTCTGGTGCTGTGCTGCCTTACCGTAGTGTAGATGTGAACACTGCCTCTGGTGCTGTGCTGCCTTACCGTAGTGTAGATGTGAACACTGCCTCTGGTGCTGTGCTGCCTTACCGTAGTGTAGATGTGAACACTGCCTCTGGTGCTGTGCTGCCTTACCGTAGTGTAGATGTGAACACTGCCTCTGGTGCTGTGCTCCCTTACCGTAGTGTAGATGTGAACACTGCCTCTGGTGCTGTGCTGCCTTACCGTAGTGTAGATGTGAACACTGCCTCTGGTGCTGTGCTGCCTTACCGTAGTGTAGATGTGAACACTGCCTCTGGTGCTGTGCTGCCTTACCGTAGTGTAGATGTGAACACTGCCTCTGGTGCTGTGCTGCCTTACCGTAGTGTAGATGTGAACACTGCCTCTGGTGCTGTGCTGCCTTACCGTAGTGTAGATGTGAACACTGCCTCTGGTGCTGTGCTGCCTTACCCAAGTGTAGATGTGAACACTGCCTCTGGTGCTGTGCTGCCTTACCATAGTGTAGATGTGAACACTGCCTCTGGTGCTGTGCTGCCTTACCGTAGTGTAGATGTGAACACTGCCTCTGGTGCTGTGCTGCACACAACTACAGCAGTTCTGCTATGATAAACTGACAGTTTATGTTCCCTGCATGCTGGATGCATTCCTCAAATCTACCCGTTTGACATTCAGATTGGCCATTTCTCCACACCGTCTCCTTCCTCGTGTCCTGCCATTGCTCATGGCCTGTGGTGATGCAGGGGTCTATGCACAAACTGTGACTGATACCCTAGTGAGTCTGTCTCGGAGTTACCAGGATGACACTTGATTCCTTGGTAACATCATCATGACTTCTTTGAGGCCTTTCCTTTATTAGCACTCAGGTCCCGTTTACCTTATTAAAGAGAGATTGGAATATTTATTTCCCAGGCTCTGTGACATTTCATTCCTGTGAGCTCTAGGTTTATTTGTTGTATTTAATACTAGGTAAATACAAACAACTGTCTATGCAGTTTTTACCAAAAGCCTCAGATAATTTTGGAGATTGTGTTTTACAGGAACAGATGCATTCAAGATTACTTTTTTAGGATTTTAAATTAAAGCAAACATAATTTTATTTTTTATTTCACATATAAAGTGTGATATCTATTCCCTAAAACCAGTGCACATGGCTGTGGCTCTGTTACAGTTTCGTGTAGCTTATTCATGGCCTCTTAGACAGAATTTTAACTTTATATTAAACACATTTATCTCTTATTTATCCACCTGTGTATCTAGCCATCTATTAGCATGTTTTGGATGCCTGTGTGTGTGTGTGTGTGTGTGTGTGTGTGTGTGTGTCAGCTCTATATGTGTTTACTTCATGTGTAAAACGCCCACACTCACTGTACCAGAGGCTTTCACGGACATGAGAATAAGGAATAGTGAATATAATCATAAAAGCAGGATTGGCGAACACATTTGCTGTCTCTACTGCAGGTGTCTGCTTAATGTTTCCGACACAATAAACACTTCTAAGCAGAGCAGACGCTTTAGCCAATTCCCGCTTCATGCTTCAGCTGATGTGCTTTCTTCAGATGAGCTGGACAGAGCATTAAAGTAATGTTGTCAGACCACCTGCCTGTTACTTAATGCACATGTGTTGCTCTCTATAACTCAAGGAACAGTTTATGCATAAAGCTGGCACTTTCTGCTTACTCTGAGTTTGATTAAAGGCCAGTTACATTAATACAACCATCAAATACACAGTGAATTGGTCGTTGCCGTTGCCCTTCCAAATTGAAGTGAAACATTTCAGTAATGATGCAAAACCCCAATATTTCATGGACAAACCCCCTAATGCACCTTGTTTGTAAAGCTTGGACAGATCCATGACTGTTGAAGTCAGCTGTTTTCAGAAAGCAGAGACACAGCAAAGCTCCCTGTGCAGAAACTGGTGGATTTCTCCCTAAATTGTTCAGATTGGCAACCACAGAACAATGATAACTAATCATCTCCAGCTGAAGTAATGAAGCTAGAAGGCAGATGGATCTATATTTAGCTAGGGGGAGTGACGCAGATTTGCAATATCCTCTCTAAAACTAAAAATGCATGTTATTCTACTGACACATGTCATGTGGTTCTTTTCTCACAAAATGTATGAGATATATGTCCTTATATTTAGCAAGGCAGGTGGAGATTGCTATAATAATACAGCATCACTTCAGCACATTCACAGCATCATGGGCTCTGTGTGCACTCGTCCAAAAGCACAGGCATAAGGCCCAGGGCTCCTTTAACACAAACAATAGTTTTTCTTTAGCTTACAAAACTAATGTAACAATTTAAATAATTTACAGTTGTTTTAATTTGTTTTACTTGCATGCCAACAAGAGTTTGTTCTTCAAAAAACTACACTCCTTTTTCACAGTTATCCTCTTCATCCCCTCCACTAAAGTCATAGCCGTCACCCCTGTGAGATTATGTGTCCATGCGTTTGCCGACACCTCAGGGCCACCCAGTGAAGCTTTCCCACATTCCCCATCAGATGAGCCTGTTGTAATGCGAGCTCAGTGATAATGCAGTGAAGCTTTCCCACATTCACCATCAGGTGTGCCTGTAGTAATGCGAGCTCAGTGATAAGATGCAGTGCTCTGCAGACACGTCCTCGCCCAGTGTTCAGCACTGGTGCCGAGAGCAGACAACGGAGGATAAACTCCCTACACTGATTATATCAGGCTTTACACATCTCCAGAGCTAACACATCAGCTAACGCCACAGCTATTATCCCTGTACACACACATCCCAGTGTTTCCCCCATTAGTGTTGGATCACGGAAGCTGCACCAGTTACTGTTGCCAAGAGATTTATTAGTTATACATGTGTCGTGTGTCAGACAGAGAGAAACAGGCATATAACAATATAAGGCTACATGAGAGGAGGTCTTCATTCCCCATCATGCTAGCTGTAAACGGTTCCTCTGGGTTTCTCCTTCCTCACCCCATCATCTCTATGTTTCTCCTCTCAGCCCATCGTGCCTTTATTTTTCTCTGAGGTGGTACAGTAAAGCTTATATACATCACAGAGAGACTTGTTAAAAATCATGTTGTATACCTAATGCTTATGTTTAAAACTGGAATTTACCCCATGCTTTCACATGGGACAATCCACATTATTAGTGATGTACATATGGTACATTTGCATCCGCTGAAACATCCCTTCTCTCGCTAAGAGCAACTCTACACATCTGAAACATCATCTTCATCACTGGATCATCTCTGCTAGTGGACATTACCTCTAAGCTAACTATAACTCTCTCTCTGCTCAGCACACAAGTGCACACACAGTCTGACTACACTAAAACATCATGAAATTATAAAGAAAATGAATAAAGAAAAATAATAATAAAAAAAAAAACATTAAGCAGTAAGTCTTCACCGGTTAAAGAGTCGCACTAGACATGGCTGAGTCGTTCTTCTTGATGGTGTGGTCATGGGAGGTCTGGTACGTTTAGCTCTTGGAAAGTCGCGTAGCCGTCAGTGTGGGCTTCTTATCGGCCAGATGATGAAGCTCCACTGATTGTATTCATTTCGTTTATAAAATCGTTGTAATTTTTAACTGGATCACCTTCAGTTAACTCGAACTTTTCTGCAATCTTGTGTACCTTTATATCATGCAATTCCCCACCACCTATTGTATTTATCCACCAATTATACAGTCTGGCTTCTCTGCCTATGACTTCTTTAAGGGGACCCGTTGTACTAGCGGAAGCAGTTGGTGTGCTGGAGACTTCAGGTGTTGCTGAGCCTCTAAATCCACGCAGGTCCTGGTTAATCCAACTACCTCCTGTTGCCATCGAATGCCCTTCATAAAGAAAATCCTCTCCTTCCTCTCTGCCGTTTACAACCATTTCCACGGCCATAAGAATCAGAGGAAATGTCCGGAAGTTTCGAGCAGATTCAGCTATAACTGATGCAGTGAAATATGTGGTGTACGTGGGCTCATCTTTTAGCTGTAGATAAGTTTCCTGTCCAAGAAAAATATCTTTCACATAATTAGCATATCTTGTTTTTTTTATTTGACCTCGAAGGTTTCCGTAATCTACTTTGTCTGTCTGTCCCGCAATACGTTTCTTGACTTCATTCCTTCCCACATTATCTCTTTGATTTTGGTCAAGCCTTTTTCCAACTGGATACACATACAGATTTACATGATGAACAACGTATATCCAGTCTCTGACCATTAGGTATGTGAGCTCATCTTCTCCATCCTTTGCATAATGACGGATGATTCTTCTGACATCATCTGCTGTGTTAATCTCATAACACCCGGCAAGAACATTATTTAGTCCTTGCTGATCCGTTATCCACTTGATGCCAACCAGCTGGTTATTTTCTTGTTTTGTTTTTACCCCTATTACATAATCCTGGTTTATGTCCAGGTTGTCTGCGTTTACTCTTTGTGGAAGTGGCAGGTCTGCATGAAAGAAGGCCCAGGACAGAGCTTCAAGTCCATCAAGAGCAGTTTGGTCAGCAGGGGTTAACTGGTTAAAAACATTCTGGTCAATAAATCTGCGTGGCTCAGCAGGCCAGCTGTTTCTGTAGGTAACTGTAGTACTACTTGATGCTCCTTTATCATCTTTTTTTGGTGGGTTCTTTCTTTTGGGGGGCGCTAGAAAGTTTCTTTCATGAGTAAAGACTTGCTCTCCTCTGCTGCCAGGCTCATTTCTGATAATTACGTCTCCGTTCCTGTCCAGGGTTGCCACCACCTTCTTGCTGTCATCATTGTGTCTCCACTGCAGCCCTTCCTCAGAGATCTCCTGGGTGATGATCTCTCCTGTGTGTCGGACCTGGAGCACAGCGCTCCTGAGGTGCAGCTCGGTCTCGATGTGGGCCGTCTCACGGAGCTCCCTCAGCAGGGCTTCAGCAAACTCTTCATCTGACCCCACCTCACAGGCCACCACACTGGTCGTTCTGATCCTGTGGCCCGTCCTGAAGGTGTGTTGAATGATTCTGGCGACGTCTCGAGCCGTGTACCCTGCCAGTCTCGTCTCTCCAGAGCCGTCTCTCTCACCGTGGCCGACCAGCGTCAGTCGGCTGTCCTCTGACAGAGGCACAGGGGCTCCGTGGATCAGTTCGGGTCTCTGGTGTTCATCAAGAGCGTAGACAGAGGTCACTGCTGGACGTTTCTCATAGAGAGAAGCAGCAGCTCTCCTGACAGTCGGGTCGTCCTGCATAATGAGGATCTGCTGGTGGTCATACTGGTCTGCTTCTGGGCCACATGAGCCATTGAACAGGCATTCTGTGCTGACTGTCACTGAGTAATGAGGATCCACGCTGGACTCCTGCTGGACTCTGTCCTCGGCTGGCTTCTCTTTGTCAGCCATGACCAGAAGTGTTCGGCTGTAGCTGTGTGAGATCTCTGAAGCACTTATCTTCTGTTCATCAACATGCTGGAAAATAAACATGTATATATGACATTTAAGGCGAGACACAACAGGTGAATTGGGTAAAATCTTTAACTAGCAGATATCACCATGAAACTTTCCCAGTTGATTACCTACTTTAAGATGAGAAAAAAGTGTATTACAAGTTTTCTGTAATTTAATGTTTAAATATGCAAATTAGGCAATATCTAATTAAATATCCACTAATTTGCATATATTTAAAAAAAATTAAATCTGAGTATTGGATAAAGCCAGATTAAAAATTATTTTTTCATTGTGTTCACATATTAGATGGGGAAAAATTACAGAGGGATTTATGGATATCTACTTTTGTTATCCTGTAAATCAGAAAATACTGTCAATAGCCTTAAAAAAATGATTTTCGCCATGTTTTTTGGAATAAAATGTTATATAAATCAGGCTAGGAATAATATATTTACGAATCCCTCTGTAAATGTCTTCATAATATAACTAGGTACAAGACTGGAAAGTTTGGTGTATATCGGTGCTACTGAAGTGGAGATTTCGGACTTGAAAAAGTCATTTTGAGAAAACGGGCTTTAAAGATTTATCATCAGCCAATGAGATTGCGCATTCAGCCCTTTTACTTTCATGATTGGTTGCTGATAAAAGGAAAAGACCATATTTGGATCCGACAGCATTGTACAGGAGAGAGAGAGAGCTTTCCAGCGGTGTGTGTGATGACAGGGAGCAGACAGTGATTGCGGAGCAGCGGGAGGATTTACAACGCCAACTTTTGATGAATTTATGAGAAATCTACAGACGCAAACAGTGTAGTAAAATAAAGACCTAAATGTGTATTTCAGACTTTTTTTCACCACAAGTCTGAAAGAAGACATGTTATTGAAGACAAATATCCCAAAATCTCAAAATTGACCAGTGAAAAACCCTCGACGTTTTTGCCTGCCGTGTCTCGCCTTAATATGAATAAAGATTAGGTCAAGATAATAATTTATGAAACATGTGGTATCTCACTCCATGTTTTCTGATGTTGAACTCTTTTAATAACTCGTTTTATTAGTTTAACACTGACTGTGGGCAGAAATATGTGTCACTAGAAACTGAATTTAGATTTGAATTTGAATTGCTCAATTTAAATTATTGGATCATTTTAATGTATTAATTCCACTATTTTTTTAACTGACTGTAATATTATGAAATTGAATAAATTTGCTGTGAAACTGAATTTGTTCCTCACTGAAAATCCATCCATCCATCGCCAACCCCTTATCCTGCGTGCAGGGTCTCGGGGCGCTGGAGCCAATCCCCGCTCACATCGGGCGAAAAGCGGGGTACACCCTGGACGGGTCGCCAGTCCATCGCAGGGCCACACATAGACACACAACCACTCACACTCACACTCACACCTAAGGACCATTTGATATTTCTGTATGATCACAAGTGTTTTCTACCTCTGATGAAGAGCAGTGAGCTCGTCTCATCTAGTACAGTCCCAGATGGGCTCTGTGTCTGTCAGACGGGGGGTAGAAGCCTACTGCCATATCAGCAGAGCAATAACCCAGGCTAATGCACAGCAGTGGGGCAGCTAGAGCTTGTTCAAATATAATGACACCAAAATTTACCTTAGAGCACACAGAAGTGTGCTTGTTGATCCTTGAGGGGTTTAGCTGACTGTGAGGACGTCCACACACACAGTTTAATCCAAAGACGACACTTGTCAGGATTAGACTTCGGTTTTGGGAAGGGGAAAAAAACGGACACCCCTCTCCAACCTCTCTGGGAAACGCGTATCTGTGTTACAAATGCCCCAGGCACAACGTTTAACCAAATTTTTTATAAAACTACGACGGTAATAGCCTGCCGAGACCAAAAATATGAGACGCCTGCGTTAAAGTCAATGGAGCGCTGTGAAAAAGTGTCGGACCTCTGTCGGAGTTCGTTCTTGGCTGCGCTGTGATTGGTCAATCTACATTCTAGGGTGTGGCTTAGCCAAAGGCGAATTATTCAGTAAAGCCATATATTATTGTGACTTGGCCACTGACAGACAACATGGGAAATGTAAGCCAATAGTGTGAAACACTGCCACTGTTTCTGCACCACAGTCCATCATAAACCACACATTAAATAAAGTTTATACAAACATTGACAAGGGAAACACATTCATTCATATATAATAGTGATGAGTGTGTGCACTGCCTGAAGTAGAACAAGAAGAACTTAGTGAAGAAACCATAGACTGTATATAAAAGCGTGAAAGGCGCTCTGTAGCGCTGTGAGTCTGTTTTCAGCTACTGTAGAAACATGACGATGCATGGAAGGGGGTGCCCCGCGGTGTCTGTAGATATAAATGTCTCATTCTAAGGTAATAAACACATAACGGTTCATTATATAAGGTCTTTATACACCACTGAAAACATAGTTATGGATCTTATATTGCATTTCTGTCAGTAGATCCTCAGAAATAGTACACACTGAACCTTTAAATATTTTTTTTTATTATTATCAATAGTAATTATAAAAATCATAATAAATGTATTTAATGGCCTATGATATTTAATAATTAAAATGTAGTGTATTGGTGAGGGATGTCCGACTGATTGTGATGGCCCGCCAGCCCTGCCTGGAACGACCAGGGTTCAAACCCACAACCTTCTTGCTGTGAGGCGACAGTGCTAACCACCCCAATAACTAATGTGACTGAGCAAGGTATTTCCCTCAAGTCTCAACTATGACTCCTGCTGCTAAATGCTGTCTCACCGCTTTCTCCTAGAGAATTACAGTACAGCTTTGTAGCCTGATATATTATTATTATTATTATTATTATTATTATTATTATTATTATTCATTAAATAAATTTTACAGTGACACATATTTCTTCCCATAGATTTGGCTTCCAGTACTGAATTCAGTTCTTCTAAACTCAGCGTTGTGTTCACTGATTCTTCTTCTAAAGTCCACCAACCTGTTCCTCCTGAGTGTCACAGGACGTAAACCCCTCCTCACACTGCTGCCAATGACCCTGCTCACTCTGGCCAATGTCCACCCTGAGGGAAGATGAACATGCTTATTATAGAGGCTGCGTTCACACAATAATCACACTAGTTCATTAAAACCTGATAAAGACCATGTGAACAGTTAATGACTTAAGATTGAGAGTACCTTCCCTAAGAAAGAAGAATAACAACACATTGGTATAAATTAAATATTTTGCAAAATTAAACATTTTATTTGTATAAAAATGTCAATCCTTATTGACTCTGAAAGACATGATATACTATAAGATCTTGGTTATTATTATTCCATACTATGATCGATACGTCTACTTGTGTTTGGTTTTTACTTTATCTTAATCTGTGGATTATTTATTCAGTTTATCAATTCATGAAGATTAGAGAACTGTGAAAAATGCCTGTTCACTCATGTTGATGTCATCGTATGTCTTGTTTTGTTCAACTAATTGTCCAAAACCAAAAGAAGTTAAATCTAATATAACCTTAAAGGAAATTATTAATTATTAGAACATTATTGCTTTTGAGAGGCTGGAAACCATCAAATGTTTGGCATTTGTGCTTGGAAAGTTACTACGATCAACAAATAAATAATCAGCTAATTGTCCTGGGGATTCTTTCACAACATCGATCATAACTTTTGAGAATGTTGTAAAACTACCTCGGAGATGAACTGCTTTTTAAAGTTATAATCCGCTGCAATAATCGAATGAAGCAAAGAACAGCAGGCGACAGGCGCTCACGGCGAGACTGATCTTTCAGCGGCGTCAGTGCGGGGGTTTGGGCCGCACCACAGACTGTATAAGACAGGTGGATGTAGCCACCGTGATGTCACCCTCACCGTGATGTCACCCGCACCGTGATGTCACCCGCACCGTGATGTCACCCGCTGGTTTGTGGACTACCGTTTTGGAGCCTTGAGTTCGATATAGTGGCCGTCGCCATCTTTGATTTTTGGAACCAAGTGACCATATTAGGACAAAAGGGTGGAGCTGTGGAGGGATATGCGTTACTGTGCCTGACAGGTTGCCATGGTAGCGACTTGTCAATCAGCTTGTAGCCCCGCCCTAAAGCCTCCCCTGCTCTCTGGTCTATGTTCCTCTAGATGGGACCATAATTCACTAAATTAACATCATGCTGTGTCGAAGAAGACTTGAAACTAGCGACTGAGACCATAAACTCATTAGGAAAGTGTTTACTGGGGTAATAAATCAGCTGAGAAGTTTGATTTGATTACATTAATGTTTAAGTTGAGATTTACAAGAAATATTGTATTGCTACTGTATACTGCTGTTAAAAAGCACATTAGGCTATTTGTTTAAAGTTTTTGCATGTTTTGCATAGCAGTACATTTAAATCAAAAGTGCGCAATACACTACTTTAGAATTCATTATTCAATTTTGCGCGTAACAATGCGATTAATCACGATTAAAAAATGTAATCATTGCCCAGCGCTAATATTTATATATTTCTACATGTATTTATGTCGACTGTATGTTTGTCTACGTGTAGCACCTCATGACCAAAGCAAATTCCGTTTTAAGAATTATGAAAGAGTAAGAATTATGGCAGAGTGCAGGGCCGTGCTCGACCACAAGCCAACCTTCACTGCTCCAGATATGGATGTTGCTGCAAAGAAGCTACAAGATCTAAAACCTGGATGCTTCACACACACATTAAACCCCAAAGTTAAAGTTAACCTTTGACCTTTTGCATATAAAATGTCATCCCATAATTCATCCTCGAGTCTAAGGGGACTTTTGTGCCAAATGAAGTGCCATCAAGGCGTTCCTGAGATATTTCTCCAGATACCTTTGGTCTGAGGGGAGTCCTTCATGAAGCATGTGTTCAGACAGTCCTCTGAGGCGGTGCAGGCCAGCGGTGTCGGGGCGGAGCTCCTGCCACTCATCTTTCACCTCTGAAACAAACATGTCATACTGGTGTGTAGGTGTTCCTCATGCTTATTGGCTGACGTCTTTATTAAGATGTCTGTCATATTTCAGCAGCTCAGTGAGTGTCTCCTGCAGTATTAACCCACACTTACTGTGACTGCATGAGTTAGCCTAGATTGGTATAGGAGTTACACGGTTTCCTCACAGTGTTTTGGTTAAAACAAATAAGGCCAGTTCAGTATTTAGAGAGATCTCTCCTGGTAAATGGGCTCTCGGGGTTAGGGTTAGGTTAGGTTAGGGTTAGGGTTAGGGTTAGGGTTAGGGTTAGGTTACCCTAACACAGGGGTGGGCAATTAATTTTGACAAGGGGCCACATGAGAAACCTGAATCGTGTCAGAGGGCCACACCAACAATAACACTTAATTCTGCTCAGCTTTCTTCCATTGTACAATTCCCTTAATTATATATTATGAATAGCTGGTACTGGTAATCAGTAGAATAAAACTAAAATAAAATTCTGTTTATATTAGGCTAAGTGAAATTGTGGTGCGTAGGTCAAATAAAACAAAAACAATCACTGAATCAGTGCAATTTAATTTGAACTTGTTAATCTTCAAAAACAAAGAATAACAAAAGGTTTATAGAAATGTAACAACACAGCAACTTGTAATGTTTTCCTCCTCATTTTACCTTTTCAGTACAATTAACACAGTCAGTTCTGGGCTTAAACAAGGGCAGCATGTTTATAGACATGTAATAAATTGTAATGTTTTCCTCCTCATTTTACCCTTTCAGTGAGAATAATCCAGTCTGTTCTGGGCTTGAACAAGGGCACTGAAATCTGGCTGCATGTCTGAGGTGGCTATACGAAGGACAGCTGAGAGGTGGTCATCAGTGATAGAAGATCTGTGTTTGGATTTGTTGAACTTCATCACTGAGAATGTCTGTTCACATACATAAGTAGATCCAAAGAGGACTAGAATCCTCTGAGCATGCCTCCTCGGGTGTGGGAAGTTCTCTTCTTTGAGGGAGGCATAAAAGTCCAGCAGTGAGGCTGACCTAAAGTGCTCTGCCAGAAGTGTGTCAGACTGCAGGTCAATCAGTTCCATCTGAACATCACTTGGAGCATTATCCACATTGCAGTTGAAGGGAGAAGAAACCATGTGCATTTCATTTTCTATAGCTTTGAAATCTTGAAATCGCCTTGAAAACTCTGCATGCAGTGCTTCTAACATGGGTGAGTACTTGTGGATGTGATCGGCTGATGGTGTGGCCTCCTTTAGTGTTGGCAAGTGGGTCAGAAGGTTGTCCTTCACTTGGCTTGAGATAAGCTGCAACTTCCTCATGAAAGCCTTCACTGCACTGTACATCTCATGCACAAAAAGGCCCTTGCACTGCAGTTTGACATTTAGTTCATTCATTAGTGCAGTTACATCTACAGCAAACCCGAGGTCTGCCACCCAGTCCTCATCAGAAAGCTCTGGGATGTCATGTCCTTTCTTCACACAGAAATCCTGAATCTGTTCTCTCAGGTCCCAGACACTTTTCAGTACCTTGCCTAGGCTGAGCCACCTGACAGGGCAGTGGTAGCTGATGTCACCATGTTCCATCTCATTTTCCTCCAAAAGAGCAACAAATTGTCTGTGATTTAATGCTCTCGCTCTGATGAAGTTAACTGTTTTAGTTACTGCATCAACAACATGGTTCATCTTTAACACTGTCTTACACAACACTTCCTGGTGGATAATACAATGCAAAAATGTCAATTTCTGCACAGGATTAAGTTCTGTCACTTTATCCTGCATTCTCTTTAAAAGACCGACATTTTTCCCAGTCAGATTTGGACAACCATCTGTTGTCACACCTGCCAGATTCTCCAATTTCAGTCCTAACTTGTCCAAACATTCATTTACCTCTTTGAATAAGTCATTACCAGTGGTTGTCCCTTTCATTGACTGCATGGATGCAAGCTCCTCCGTGACTGCAGTCATTCCACGTAAGAAGATGAGAAGCTGAGCGGTATCACGCACATCGCAGCTCTCGTCCAAAGCCAGAGAAAAACAGTCAAAGTCTGCAGCTCTGTTCTTCAGCTGAAGCTCCAAGTTTCCACCGATGTCCTCAACCCGCCTCGTCACAGTGCGTCGGGAGAGTGAGATGTTCTCAAACGCGTCCTTTTTCTCCGGGCACATCAGTGCAACCGAGTCCAATAAGCACTCCTTAATAAACTCTCCGTCCGAAAATGCCTTACTTTTTCTGGCGATTTTGTGAGAAATGACATAACTTGTCCTAACGGCTGCTTCTCTGGTGGTGTAAAGTTTTGTAAAAAGTCCTTGTTGAGTGTGCAGTTTTGCTAGCAACGCATAAGACACACTAGCGCGCTCTTTTTCAGACAGATTTCTGTATTTATCCTCGTGTTTAGTCGTGTAGTGCCGATTCAAATTGTACCAATTTTACCAATGTCAAATCTTTTAACACAGCGACCTGTGTACCGCAAATCAAGCACACAGCGTTACCTTTAATTTCTGTGAAGAAGTACTTGGCAGTCCATGTCTTGTTAAAAACACGACATTCATTATCAACTTTTCTTTTCTTAGCGTGTGCTGACATTTTGAGGGTAACACCACTTGTTGCTATTCAACTTCACTGTCGCCTGGCAACAGAGCGCGAGCCTCCGCTGAGTGCGCGCGCATTCCGCGCAACTCCCCAAACAGATCTTCGGATGCGGAGGCGCGCGCGCGCTGTTAAGACGAATCTGCCCGAGCAGACGGATATTAGTTTTTTTATTACCTTCGCGCTCATGCGGACGCGTCGAGTTTGACTGCAGTATCTTCTATTCTATGCGCCTTATAATCCGGTGCGCCTTATAGTGCGGAAAATACGATAGATATTTTTATAATCTATGTTGGGCCGGGGCCGGACAGGGACACACAAAGGGCCGGATGTGGCCCGCGGGCCGTAATATGCCCAGGTCTGCCCTAACACTTGGTCTGGGCCACAGTCATTACAGTTCTTCTCAGTGCTTTGGCACATTTCTCAGATCAGAAGTGAAACTCTACAATAAACCCGACTTGTTCAACCTCCACATCATCTGGTCACTTCATAAAAGCAATTTCTCTTTTCAAGATATTGTAATTTGACACATTCATGCAGATGATTATGAACAACTGTCTGCTGTTGATCCCAATGTGTTATTACTGGTTCTCTGGTGAATAGTCTGACCGCCCAAAACATCGAGGCATTCGTTTGTTGCATACGTCTCTACACGCTAAATGGTTGCCACAATCTGTCAGCATATTTATTCTACATGTCTGTTAGACTTTATTTTTGTAAATATGTCCTGAACTGATATCTGTGATGATCTGGATGAGGATCTGTGGCCCGACAGACAGGAACGATCTGTGATGATCTGCAATGCTGTACAACAGTATTTTCTTTTTCTTCACAGTTTCTCTACAGTTCAAGACACAAATGTGAATCATTATCTAATCTCTTGCAATCAATCTCCCAAATACATTAATGTGCAAGGGCGTCACTTTGTGTTGAAAAGTGGCGGGGACATTTAGGGGCTCATATTAGGGCTGTGACGAAACACGAGTCACAAGAACAAGACAAGCAATATTCATAGAGGAAATAGGCTATCCGACTGGGGAGTCCTTTGAGCATTAAACTCTTAATTTCCTGCATTCGGGAGACCAATTTATGGTGGAAATGTCTTTATTTATATGAAGGGAAACAAATTCATGTGGCCAGTGACAAATCAGAACATATAAATATTATCAAATATTAAATATAGTAGCTTGTTTTTTTATTTTTTTATTTTTTTTAGCCTAAGCTACTTTTCATTTCATGTTTTCTTACTGTGCAAGTAAACCTTTCTCATATCATGTTTATTTGTTATTAAACATTTCTTGTTGCAAGCTAATTGTCAGAAAACTTTTACCGAACGCTTCCATCATCCCCAGTGTAAACGACACCTATGGTAATGTGTGTAACTGTGTACTGAAGAAACTCATATGCCTCGTGCAGAAAGATGCAGCCTCCTGCATATATAATCATTGTAATTCAAGCCTCAGTCATAGTTTACATCAGAAAACACTGTTACTGACAGCATGTTGAACACATCAACTGATAGACCAAACACACATGTTCACTGACACAAAGCTTTATAGTCAGGGGGCCAATTCTGAAAAGGGCTTCCGTTAAGACTTTTGCGGACATGTTTTGGTACAAGCTGTCACCCTATTTTTTTAGTTAGAAGACACCCATAGGTAAGATATTAGGGTGGTTGTCAAGCTGAATTTTTTTGTGTGTGACTTGTACAAGCAATTTCAGGCCAATTTTTTGGTTTCCTGCTCAACACGACATGCCAACAGTAAATGTTGAATATCTCCACAACCACAAGGACCATATTCATAAAAATGGTATCAAATGAAAGCCAACACTCATGGGATGTCTGCTGAAGTGTCAGAATGAACATTTATTGTACAGTGTAAGAGACAACAGAACTAGAACATGAAAAAAACTATCTCCGCCTAAAGAGAACCAGTTTTCAAAGTGAATATCAGCTTGGAAACATAACCTAGTATCCCAAAACCTCTATCAATCAGTACCCATATCTATGGGAATGAGTCAAGCCAAGTTTAAAGCTTGTAGGGAGAGACAGTGCAATGCTGCACAAGTTATAATACTTTAATGTCAAGGCGGAAATTTAGAACTGTAGATGATGGTCTATGGTGCTATTTGACTTAATTAGTGTACCAGGTTGTAACACAAATTATATTACATTCACATATCACTATAGTTATTAATTCCATCCTAACAAAACTGCTCTCTCACTTCTTTAGGGTTGGGGGTTAGTAACTAGTTAGTAGTAATAACTATGTAATAGTCGAATGGCAAAGGTATGTTTTTCCCCATCAAAGCAGTGGCTCTCAGGTTGGCAGAGGTTGGCTCTCAGGTTGTCAGTCTCATCCCTTTGAGACTGAATGGATTGAATAAGCAAGGTCAAGCTAAGCGCAATGCAAATAATGGTGTTTGTCTATTATATTGCAAAAATATTGCACAATATTATACTACAATAATCTCCAGAAAGAGCACAAAGACACCACTTCCTGAAAAATCACTTCAATCAAAGGGCTTTATCTTGGCTGTATTTTCCATATTTGTCTTGACAAATGAAACATTTTTCCCAATCAATATCTCTTCCTATTTGTTTTTCTTTGGACGCTAGGCTTACAGCTCCCTCTGGATCCATGTTATCTCATCTGAAGGCAAAGACATTTTTCACTACACTAGTCTGATTGGTTTCTGAGTGGATCACTACAATGTCCTCTGACATAAGCTGAGGGCTTTGCTATCTAACAAACTTATTAATGCTTTTAGCTATAGCAGACTGTAAAATAGGCTGCTGTGCAGCAAATAAATTAAAAACATAATATTTCCATTACACATCTGCACAAAACTTAATTTACCTATTAGTAAGTAAGCTAGTAATTATGAAAGTAAATTAGCCTAGCTATACACTCACCTAAAGGATTATTAGGAACACCTGTTCAATTTCTCATTAATGCAATTATCTAATCAACCAATCACATGGCAGTTGCTTCAATGCATTAAGGGGTGTGGTCCTGGTCAAGACAATCTCCTGAACTCCAAACTGAATGTCAGAATGGGAAAGAAATGTGATTTAAGCAATTTTGAGCGTGGCATGGTTGTTGGTGCCAGACGGGCCGGTCTGAGTATTTCACAATCTGCTCAGTTACTGGGATTTTCACGCACAACCATTTCTAGGGTTTACAAAGAATGGTGTGAAAAGGGAAAAACATCCAGTATGCGGCAGTCCTGTGGGCGAAAATGCCTTGTTGATGCTAGAGGTCAGAGGAGGATGGGCCGACTGATTCAAGCTGATAGAAGAGCAACTTTGACTGAAATAACCACTCGTTACAACCGAGGTATGCAGCAAAGCATTTGTGAAGCCACAACACGCACAACCTTGAGGCGGATGGGCTACAACAGCAGAAGACCCCACCGGGTACCACTCATCTCCACTACAAATAGGAAAAAGAGGCTACAATTTGCACGAGCTCACCAAAATTGGACAGTTGAAGACTGGAAAAATGTTGCCTGGTCTGATGAGTCTCGATTTCTGTTGAGACATTCAGATGGTAGAGTCAGAATTTGGCGTAAACAGAATGAGAACATGGATCCATCATGCCTTGTTACCACTGTGCAGGCTGGTGGTGGTGGTGTAATGGTGTGGGGGATGTTTTCTTGGCACACTTTAGGCCCCTTAGTGCCAATTGGGCATCGTTTAAATGCCACGGCCTACCTGAGCATTGTTTCTGACCATGTCCATCCCTTTATGACCACCATGTACCCATCCTCTGATGGCTACTTCCAGCAGGATAATGCACCATGTCACAAAGCTCGAATCATTTCAAATTGGTTTCTTGAACAGGACAATGAGTTCACTGTACTAAAATGGCCCCCACAGTCACCAGATCTCAACCCAATAGAGCATCTTTGGGATGTGGTGGAACGGGAGCTTCGTGCCCTGGATGTGCATCCCACAAATCTCCATCAACTGCAAGATGCTATCCTATCAATATGGGCCAACATTTCTAAAGAATAAGGGTGTCACGATTTCGATTTTAAATCGAAATCGATCGAAATGAATGCTTAATCTCGATTATCGAATAAAAAAATGGAATCGTCGATGCTGCCACGCCCCCATGTCACGGCAGCTCGGCTTGCCTGTAATAGGTAAAACTCCTTTTCTCGAGAATATTGAAGCCTTTATTTTAAAACACATTGCAGCTGCACAGCGAGAGCAACATATCTCGTCTGAGCGAGCTGATTGTCTGTGCTGCGGCAACTGCATGAACCTATGGCGAGTTAGCAGTGGCGTACGGTCCAATGGGAGCGCATGGCGCCCTGCCAAACTCGAGCGTGCCAATTTGGACGTGACTGGAGAGTATAATTCACAAAAAACTCGCCAAAGGATTTTAGGTTTAAATCGACTGAAGCGAAGTACCTGATATGAGCGAAATAGCACGGCAAGGCAAAGCAGTACTCGTTCCCTTATCTCTAAGGGAACCGAGGTTACGCAATAACCAAGTAGCCTACGTTCCCTTACGAGAACGTTCTCTCGTACTGCGTTGCAAACGCTGTGGGAAACCAATTTAAAACGCCGTGCTATTCGCCTGTGACTGCTCTGAGGAGTCCAGGGAGCCCCGGGACTATAATAGCCAGGTAATAGGTTATATTGTTTAAGTTTCCAATTGACTGAAGATATAAGTTATTGTTACATTATGTTGTTAATAAACGTTTTAAATTTGACAATGTAGTGTGTGGTATTGCGAACAAAGGTCAGATATTATCATATTGCATAAAAGTCTTAAAATGGCATAGCTTGTGCTTTCAATTTATTTTTTTAAAATCGAGAATCGAATCGAACCGTGACTTTAGAATCGAAAATGTAATCGAATCGAGGATTTGGAGAATCGTGACACCCTTACTAAAGAATGCTTTCAGCACCTTGTTGAATCAATGCCACATAGAATTAAGGCAGTTCTGAAGGCGAAAGGGGGTCAAACACAGTATTAGTATGGTGTTCCTAATAATCCTTTAGGTGAGTGTATGTCTGGTAAGTATATAGCTAGTTGGAAAACAGTTTAGCTTACCTGTTTCTGGCAACATTTGATGGTAGAATGGTAGAATCTTGAGGTAAATGTTTGTGTAGACAAATAGATTCAAGTTAATCTGTTGTGTGATTGTGTGATTCACTCCTTTATAAAGTTTTGTTCAGACTGTACTGTTGACACCTGCTGTGATCATCTTCTCTGGATCTGCTGCCTCAATCTGCTGCCAAATCACAGCTGCGCTGACACAACAGTGCCCCTTGTGGTGTGATACTCTTGTGGTATTTATTGATTATTATTTTGTAATGATCATGCTTGCACATAAGTTGGATTATATTGCACATTTGCCCAAAATTACAGTAGGTAACATGGAAGAATACTTGTACCAAAAAGTGTCCGACAAAGTTTTAATATCAGTTTTGGCCCCCTGACTATTACTCTGAGAGAAGACTTTGGGCTTTAGCAGATAATCCCCTGTTTGCTGCTGTTTGAACACACTGGTTTGAGAAACCCTCTCAGTGTTAAGGGTGATTAATGAAATGTACCAGAGCCACTGAGAAAAGCTGTAATACACTATTGATTTCACACATTGTGTCAAGCCGTTTATTCACCTTATTACCTCGCTGGTGTTGCCAAATCAAATATTATTGAAACTTTAGAGATGTAGAAGAGAGCCTGAACGTGTTAAAATGTAAAATATTTCTTACCCAATAGTTCAGTGAGGCTGAGGAGGCTGAGGAGGATCAGGAGACTCAGTGTCCTCCGGCTCTTTATCCCACCTGCCATCATTCTGCAAAACATTGAACACTTCTTATTATCACAGTAGCGATGCATCGACCCTTTCCAGTTACTACTGCAGCTTAACATCTGGTGGTGGGGTGGTGGGGGGGTGGGGGGGTGGGGGGGGGGTGTTATGTGGCAAAGGGCCAGAGGTCGGACTCAGACCCATCCAGCACCGCACGAGTCGGCTGTTTTAGGTGAACAATCTGGAGCTGGCTCCCGTCTGAGATCCAACAAATCACCCTTACACTAATTACTGTTACTAATTGTTAATTACAGTATGTCCGTATAGAGTGGTGATATTATTTATTAACCATACTGTTTCATTTCATTAGTAGGGTGTTAGGTAACACTTTATAATAATGGTCCGTCATTAATTAGTAACTGTGCAGGAAGTAATGCAGGACTAATGAGTAGTTCTACATTAACACTTCAGCTACTACTATTAACTAATATGGAAACAAGCTTAACTAATCAGTAGGTAATATCGAATTTAGGAGATACTTCATTATTATGTAATCAATAATTACTTAATGAGATAAGCATCATTAATAACTATTAACTAACTGACTAATTATTAAGAATATTATATTGTGTGTCTGAGACATAATCAGTCATATATTTTTACTCTGAATGTAGTCATAAAATACATCACTAATTACTCAAGTGTTGCCTAGTCACTATGCAGGAACTACTAGTGATCTGGACCATTATTTTAAAGTAAAAAAGATGTTTCCACTTTAAAATAATGGTCCAGATCACAAGTAGTCCTTGAAGAGTGACTAGGCAACACTTGAGTAATTAGTGATGTATTTTATAACCACGTTGAGAGTAAAAAAAAAAGACAATTGCTAACGTCTCAGCCACGTTAATGCTGGTAAGTAATTATACTAATTAATAATTAGTAATTAATTAGTAATTATTTATAATTTGCCATAATTACCTATTAGTTCTTAATGATGCCAATATCGTTCAGTAATTATTGATTACCTAATAAGGAACTATCTTAGTCCTAAATTCGATATTACCTACTGATTAGTTAAGCTTGTTTCCATATTAGTTAATAGTAGTAGCTGAAGTGTTAATGTAGAACTACTAATTAGTCCTGCATTACTTCCTGCACAGTTACTAATTAATGATGGACTATTATTCTAAAGTGTTACCGGGTGTTATTTTGTAACCATCTTGTATTTTGTCTTGCAGATGAAAAATCTTGCAGCTTTATTTCCAGCAAAAGCTAAGACTGTAACTCAGGCAGTGAGCCGTGCTGAAAGAGCCGCTCTCGGGAAGGACGGATCTATGAAATCCAGATACCTCTAAAGAGCCAAAATGATCCAGTACCTGACACCACAACCCAAACTAAACACCCTTAACTTCTCTTTAAACAAGCATTTTCTCGTCACTGGGGAGGTGTGCGGCCTCCAGGTTGTTACTATTAATGCTTTAACCCCCTGAGGTCGGCTATCGCGCCGGCGCGATAGGCTCGTTTTTTTCCGTATGAGTGCAAAAAAAAAAAAAAAAAAAAAAAAAAATTTTTATCTTATATGCTTGTGTTATACATCAATCGATCCTGTTTAGTGTGTATTTTTTTGTGTATGCTCATAATAAAAACAAAGTGTTGTGCTTTTCGCCAAATAAAGAAAAATAAACATGATGCGAGTTCTGCCTACTCTCCGTCAGTGAAGTAAATTCTGAAACGCGTCCGAAAATGAACTGTAACTCAGCGAATACTCAGTCAAACAGGCATACAGACACACAGGCATGAAGCTTGAATTCTCTTCTTTTAAATGAAGTATTTTTTATAAAAAACAAATATTCACAGTTTATGTAATATGTATGCAAAGAGAGAGATGTCAGTCGTTCTCATCTCAGCTAATTAAGTTTTAATGTGCTCCGCCCACGGAGAGCGCGCGCTATTCAAACGCAAATGTGAGGCGATCCAAACAAACCTGTGAAACGCCCACATCAGCTGGATAACACACACCGCGAGTTCACTTTCAGACTTATGTACTTTACGATGCTGTGAGGAATAATACTATCTTGATAATAATCCTGCAAAAATTTACCTCAGAAGTTCTGGAAGTATCATTTCGAGGAGCAAACGGATCCCGCTGAGGAATTAGGTCAGTTCAGTTTGCTTTGTTCTAATCGGAATGAATGAACGCAAAGATGCGTGCTGTTGTGGAGCTACTACAGCTGGCAAAAATACTGTTTAAATATGAATCGCGTTTCTATGAATGAATGAACGCACAGATGCGCGCTGTTGTGGAGCTACTACAGCTGGCAAAAATACTGTTTTAATATGAATCGCGAATACAAAGAAAGATTACACTGGAAATATTGTTACAATTTTAAATGTTGTTGTAATTGTATAACCTTAAAAAAAAAAAAAAATAATAATAATAATATATATATATATATATATATATATATATATATAAGGATAGATGTAAACAAAATCTTAAAAGGTCATTATGAGCCTTCTCTTTAAATAATTTTATTTTGCTTTATTAGTGACACATTTGGGAAGAGAATATATTCCAAATCTGAAAATACAGTATGAGAACAATTAACTGCACAATTACTAGAAATGTTTACCTTGGATATTGTACAATTTGCAAGCAAAATTTGTGAAAAAAACAACAAACCAGTTATATATTGTCCTTGCATTCTTGTGGCTCAGTCACACACCTGAATGAAAGGCTCATTACGTATGCAGCCTCATTATGCGGGCCCCATTGACTCTGCAGGTGTGAATCACGCCCACCCGCATATGGCCTTTCCAAACAAAAAGTGTTTTACAAGATTTAAATCAATGTATTGTGTTATGTGAATGATTAGGCAGGATGATTTTCACATAATTTTGAAGAAAAAATTCTAGGCAACGTCATCCATTAGTCAAAAGTCTTATTTACATATATTTAGAATGTGTTTTATGGCCTTATTTCAGAAACTTTAGTTTTTTGTTTTTGAAAAAACCATACATAAACATTATTCTATCAAAAATACAAACATGTACATGCAAGTTGTTCACATATTATGGTAGCCCTGTTTGTGCTAAATAGAGTGAATTTACACCTTTGCCATTAATATGTTTATAAGCAACTGAAAAAAGCACAAATGTCAGGGCATGTCAGAACATCTCAAGGACCCCAAAAACCCCTCAGACCCCAGAGGGTTAACATTACATTTATGATCATTTGTGATGTTACTACCAGTTTTACACATGCTCGATTAATACTTTTATGACCACTGTAGAAACTGTATGGTAGTTGTGCTCTTTAAAAAGCCTCTGCACTGGCTTGTCCGTTAAAACATAAAGCCCAGAGGTGAGAGCTGTTAAACAGACTGACAGATGATTTAAAGGGTTAGTTCACCCAAAAATGAAAGTTCTGTCAGTAATTACTCTCCCTCATGTTGTTCCAACCCCGTAAGACCTTCGTTCATCTTCGGAACACAAATTAAGATATTTTTGATTAAATCTGAGAGCTGGATCACTCCTCCATAGGCTTCTCGAGTTAGTTCATGTTGTAAATCTAGGCAGCGCGTCTGTGTTGTAGTCACACGCATCACACACATGACCAGCGTCGGCCAATAGTGAGCATGCGTGTGACGTGCAACACAGACGCGCTGCGCAGATTTACTACATGAACTCACTCGAGGCCCAGAGAGAAGGAAATCAATAGTGCAATAAAGTCGTTATTTTAGTTTTTTTTTATGCGCACAAAAAGTATTCTGGTCGCTTGATAAACTTAAGATTGAGCCACTGTATTCACTTGGACTATATTAACGATCTCTTTAATAACTTTTCTGGGCCAGCAAGCTTCATTCCCTTAGAAGCCTATGGAGGAGTGATCAGCTCTCAGATTTCATCAAAAATATATTAATTTGTGTTCTGAAGATGAACGAAGGTCTTACGGGGTCATTTTTGGGTGAACCAACCCTTTAACCCCCATAAGGTCTTCGTTTCCTGTTTACAAATCTGGTCTTTGGTGTCTATATGACCCCAACAATTGATAGAGAAATTGTACAAAAAATATACATTTTTAATTATACAAATTATATATGTTTTTTTGTTTGTTTACTTCTCATCTATTCATTAATTTTGTGTTTTGGGGGATATGAAGTACTTTTTTACCTATTTACTTCAAAATTCCTCAACTACACCATTAGCATACATATGAAATATAATTTTTTTATGAAAAAAACACATTAATGATGATCAAATTTAACTATGAGTTGTTTCTGGATATTGATCTAGGTGTTAGATGCATAATTCTGCCATCTGCTGGTTAGATGTTTTTTTGTAGCTAATATAGTTTTAGCCACAAAGTGTAATTACCATATCCTTACAGCAGAGGCCCCATAGAGATCCATTCATTTTTCTGGATGTGACTTAATGCTCTTATAATAGCTTTTTTTTATGAATTACATATTTAAACATTTTAAAATACATTAAATCAGTATTTTGTCAAAGTTTAGAATTTTTTGTTGTTGTTGTTTGAGGTCTTTTGAAGTGTCTTGTTATTGCAATAATGCTATATAAATTTGCAATAATATCTTTATTGCTTGTTTGTGTTTGTCTCTCTGTGTGTATTTGATCTGTGTGTAGTCATGTTCTTTCCACTTTGCATTTGTGCTCTCATACCATACCTTCATTTATGTGTGAAATTTTTTAGATTTATGCAGAAATTATTGATTTTATTTCACAATTTCAGTAAAAATGATCTCTATTGCAGTCACACCCTTTCTCTGTCTATGTGTGTATTTGTGTCTGTGTCTGTGTGGGCGCATATGTGTGTGTGATAATGTTCATTCCACATTGCATTAGTGCTCTAGTACCAGGCCTTCATTTATGTGTGAAAATTTTCAGATTTATGCTGGAATTATTGATTTTATTTGTCAATTTCTATAAAAATGCTTTATTTTGGAGTCAGACCTGTGTGTGTGTGTGTTTGTGTGCGCGAACATGTGTGTGTGCAAGTGGTCATGTTTGTTCCACATTTCATTTGTGCTCTAGTACCAGGACTTCATTGTGGTATTGAAATTTTCAGATTTATTCTGGATTTATAGATTTTTTTTGACAAATGAAAAATAAAAAACATTTTTTCTTCGATTTTCCCATTCATTTCAATGTGGGGTCATATTGACCCCAAGGGACAGAAGTGTGACTTTTTTTTTTTACATACCTTTAGAACGACCGAATCAAGCTAGTTTTTTTCTGTGTGTATAGATAGGTAATGTAGAAAAAGTCACCAAATTTTATTCCACTGAGATGAAGGGAACCATTTTTTTTTATTAAAGAAAAGTCGCTTGGGGTCATATAGACCCCAAAGCCCAATTGAGGGTTAACAGCTAAAAGGCAGAAGAAAACAATAATCAGTAAACAAAGATGTTCTCATAAATCTTAATCAGAGCACTCATTCAACATTGAGCAAAGAAACATCATTAACTATATCCACTAATATCCATAACTTACCCAAATATTGCGTCCGGTGTTCAACCAACGGGGAAAGATGGGCACTGTAAGGTGCAGTCGGACTCTCTGCAGCAAACACAGGGACAGACTGAGCAGGGCTTCATCCAGGCCTCTTATATGCTCAGGTGTTGCCTGACAGGTGAAGGCTGAGTCCCGCCCCCTAGGACTGGGCAGGAAGGAGGATATTCAACAGAGTCACTGCTATCACCAGTCCATCTGTTATCTCACTCGTACAGCTACAGCTGCTGTGTGCTGGGCTGCTACAGGAGGGCTGTGGAAGGACTTTCATCAACTCATTCACATTTGTGATGAGGTAAAGATATGCATCTTCTGAAACTGCTGGTCCTGAGTTTTATTCAGGAACCCAATGACTGCATCAGTCCAACACATTCAGTCCTGCTGGGAATCAAACCATGTTACTCTGCTTTTAGACCATGCAACATGTCTCCCCTCGACACAACAGCAGAAGCCAAAGGGACTCTTCTTTCTTCCAGAAGGGGTTCATCAACACACTGGCAAATAAAATGTGTATTTAACATCCACAACTTTTGTGAGAGTATACTGTAATGCAGAGATAAAGTTATGCTCCCAAACGATTATTAATAGTAATAACTCGCTTTATAAAGCACCTTTTATAACACAGTTACAAAGTGTCTCACAATAAAACACATTTTAAACAAAGAGACAGTAATTTGAGGTGACTTTCCCTTTAATTGTCTCCTAAACTGTACAACTAACATACTGTACATGGTGATAGTCGTGGCCATTGTGATTCCTTTGACATTTTGAGCAAACCTCTGAAAGCAAAGACTTCATGAGAGTTAAAATATCAGTAAATAGTAAAAGTTATTTGAGGTTTAATTTTCTCCTAAAGGGTCCAGTGAAACGCACACAGGGATGAAAGATTTTGAAATCTTATCTAACGTTAATTAAAACAATAAACAAGAGAATTTACTAGGGCTGGGTAAAAAATATTGATTTCTCGATTTTAATCGATTCTCATTTTTACGAACCAATATCGATTCTTAAATCCCAAGAATCGATTAGTCATCCTGTTTTCAGTTGATGAATGAATGTAACATATAGCGCGCATCCCATCCAATAAATCACAATAATCTTTGTGCTTTGTTCCTATTGATATGAAACAAAGTCTCAGATTTCAAACTACGTCCATTTTCTTACGAAATTCAAAAACATAATTACAGTTTTTCAACCGTGGAAAGACGTCAGTAAAACAGCTTGTAAACAATGTCATGTAACGTCACATTTACCTCAGAAAAAACATCCAGTGACCATAAACTCATTACTCAGCGAGAAAAATTAACTCTGGAGCATTTTGTTAAATATATGCACCATATTACATATTCATTATAATTTTTAATGTTCTTCAATATTTAATGCATGTTTGAATAAATCTGGCAAGTTTTTATGACAGCCACCATTTAAATGTTTATATTTCATATAACTTTATTATTATGAAAATAAATAAAAGTGTAATTTAAGTGTTTGTATACAAATCAGTTAATTTTTACCTTCAATATTATAGTAGGCTAATGAAGCCTATAGGCTACAACTGACTCCCATAGTTTACAATAATATTGAAGAGATTTGTTTTCCTTGAGAAGCCATGTGTTGTACCTGATATCCACAATAATCAATATTGAATCGAATCGAATCAAAATTGAATCGAATTGCAAGCTTGTGAATCGAAATTGAACCGAATTGTAAAATTTGTGTCTATACCCAGCCCTAGAATTTACAATGTTTTGCACCATTCCTTTAATAAACAGTATTTCAGGCTATATTCCAAAACAAAAAATACAATGTGACAATGTGAAGGTTTTAACCCTCTGGGGTCTGGGGTGTTTTTGGGGTCCTTGAGATGTTCTGACATGCCCTGACATTTGTGCTTTTTTCAGTTGCTTATAAACATATTAATGGCAAAAAAAAATTACACACTATTTAGCACAAACAGGGCTACCATAATATGTGAGCAACAAGAATGTACATGTCTGCATTTTTGAGAGAATAATGTTTATGCGTGGTTATTGAAAAAACTAAAAACTAAAGTTTCTGAAATAAGGCCACAAAACACATACTAAATATGTGGCAATAAGACTTTTGACTAATGGATTTCATCGCCTAGTGTTTTTTCTTCAAAATGATATGAAAATCATCCTGCCTAATCATCCACAAAAAAACGATACATTGATTTTAGTTTTGTGAAACACTTTTAGTTTGGAAAGCCAATATGCGGATGGGGCGTAAACGCTCCAACAGCATCATGCATATGTAGTAGTTCACACCTGGTGAGACTACGTCCCTGCATACTTAATGAGCCATTCATTCAGGTGACGTGTCACCTATAGCTAACTTAAATATACAAGCTTCATAAAAATGATCATTCTAGGAGAAAATTTCAGATGGCATTTAGAGGCTTTTGCATCTGAACTCTTCATATATACACACACACATATATATATGCATGCACATACATACTTTATAATCTTTTCAAAACTAGTCAACGTCTTTCAAAACTAAAGTATACATTTTATCATACGTATTTCAAAGTAAAGGATTCATTAGTTAGTTGATGACTTTATTTTTGACAAAACACATACAGTATATATTCCTCATCTCAGTATAGCAATAGAGTTTGCTAAAAGCTGTTCATTCAATACAGCAGTATTTGAAAATCGATCATATTTTGTAAAATTACATTTATATTTGCATTTATGTCAAAACCTAGACACTTTTAAACATCAAAAGGACATTTATTAATATGTATTCGTGTCAAAATGACAAATAAACAGATTTTCCTATTCAATTTTGCATGGAAACGCTTCCAAGACGCTTGCGTGTCGCGTGAAAAATAGGCGTCGGTTCTATTTCTAGAATGCACGCGTTTTCCACGCGGCTCGTGCCGCGCCTGAGACGCGCGTCTCACACAGGCAGTATGCAAACTCTAAACTGTTAACATGGATGGGAGCCGAAATAAAAACGGACACGCCACGCAGCTGAGACGCTTACGCCACGCTTCCAGTGTTTCACCGGCCTTATCCAGCGGATGTGGGCGTTTCACAGGTTTGTATGGATCGCCTCACATTTGCGTTTGAATAGCGCGGTCTCCGTAGGCGGAGTCATATTAAAACTTAATTAGCTGAGATGAGAACGACTGACATCTCTCTCTTTACATACATATTATATAAACTGTGAATATTTGTTTTTTATAAAAATTACTTCATTTGAAAGAAGATAATTCAAGCTTCATGCCTGTGTGACTGTATGCCTGTTTGACTGAGTATTCGCTGAGTTACAGTTCATTTTCGGACGCGTTTCAGAATTGACTTCACTGACGGAGAGTAGGCAGAACTCGCATCATGTTTATTTTTCTTTATTTGGCGAAAAGCACAACACTTTGTTTTTATTATGAGCATACACAAAAAAAAATACACACTAAACAGGATCGATTGATGTATAACACAAGCATATAAGATAAAAATTAATATTTTTTTTTTATTTATTTTTTGCACTCATACGAAAAAAAAACGAGCCTATCGCGCCGGCGCGATAGCCGACCTCAGGGGGTTAAAATATTCAGCTGTTATTCATTGGAACATTTTCTAGCGGAGATACAGTCTGGCGGTTTCTTCTACATTTATTCATGAGTATTTGGACACCAGTTAAAGAAAATGGCAACTCCACCTTTAAAAAATATTATACAATATTGTATATAATTATGAAATAGTTTTATAAACTTTGAGTTTTAACTAGAACATATCTAACAGAGGTTCGTTTTCATAAGAGCCGTTGCACAGAGAGATCCGAGCACTTCATGTAAATGTGATAAGGTCGTCTGGTGCCTGGGTGTATTAAAGACCGTAAAAATTTAATTTTACAACTCCACTTCCTAACAGAAGTTATCTCATTGTGCTTTACATATAGCGCAGGTCTTGACTGTACTTTCTGTCATATACTTACAGAGACCCAACAGCTCACAGCAGGTCCTTGGCCACGGAGGCCACACACAGTGTGATGTAAAGAAATACTAATGGTAGTGGTCATAATACAAATATCAAAGTTATAATCATAGCAATGATACTAATAACAGGAGCAGTAATGATAGTTGCAGCAGGAGATCCAGACTCCACCGCTCCAGAGCCAGAAACCCCTGCAGAAAGAGACAGGAGGAGAGAGGAGAGGGACGAGGAAGCACAAGACTATGGGAAAGGGAAGAAGTCAAGTTAGTAACATGCGTTAGTGGGAGAAGAATGCATACAGATGGAGAGCAGAGCCCAGTGCATCATGGGAAGTCTAGGTCGAGCAGAGCTGTGGAGGACGCCACATGCACACTTGATGCCGCTGGTTTTGATTGATCTCTCGTCTGCTTCTAATTGTATTCAGCCTTAAACTTTAGCAGAAAGTCTAGAGAGCATCCACATCGACCTTGGCCTCATAAGCTGGCTGATAGACTTTCTAACAGGGAGGCCCCAACGTGTGAATGGTGTTTTATCAGACTCAGTCCTCAGTTCTTCAACTTGGACACAAACATGTGTCAAAGCCAGCAAGTGTGGAGTCCCATCCTGAAGTTTATTGATGGTTCTGTCGTCGTGTCTCTCCTCGATAGGAGTTGACAACATCCCATTCAAAGCACTCGTCGTCTGATTGTCTTTGTGTCACAGAACTCAGTTTTGTACAATAAAATGGAATGAAACCACAAAGATAATGATTTTAAAGACGCTGTGTGAAGGGAAATAGCAAATTGGCGTATATATCAAGCTTCACCTGTCTCACGTCTGTGTTTAAACTTCCAGCTAGTCTGGATTGACCTGCAGCCATCAGGGGTAACACAGCAGGATTATCAGGCTAATCAGATGGCTTTTAAACGTGCTACAAATGATCTTCCTAAACTGTACCAACCCCGTCTTCTGGTAACAATTAGAGAATAAGATATCCAAACACAGGTACTGATTTTTTTCTCATCTATTAATACAGTTTTGCTTCGTTTCTGCAGTTCCCATAAAAAAGTCAACGGCTGAATATAACATTTTCACTGGTCACTGCACTCCTATACACTTCTCATTACTGTTTTGCTTCAACACACAGTACCACTTAGTAGCTTTTGAATAGCACCCAAAGCAGTCTAGATGGTGATGAAGAGCAGGAAGAGGATGGTGATGAAGTCTAGATGGTGATGAAGAGCAGGAAGAGGATGCAGGGCCAGCGGAGCCGGGGTCTGTTCATGGCAGCTCTCAGGCCAGCCGAGGCAAAGAGGACGACTGAGGAAGAAGCAGAGAGAGAGAGATGAGGTCTTCTCCTTTAGGGATCTGCCCCCAGACCAACACCATCCCACTCCCAACTCCCAACAAGATGGACGCCTGGTCAAGACCCCTCTGGGAACCCTTTAGCTTTGTTTTTGGGCTCTGTGATTAAGTCAGCTATAATAAATATGCAACGTCTGGTTACACTTTCAAAAATAGCAATTAGGCACCAAAACTACTTGGTTGGGTTTAGGAAAAAATCAGTCCAGTTTCTGGTCCACTGCTCCACCTCCTTACTTGGACTTTTCTGTTATGTTCATACTTTTGTTTAATTTATTAACCAAACTCTCACTGTACAATAACCTGTCTGCATTTGACTGACCAACTGGCTTTTATTATTTATGTGTACAAAAAACTGTTAAACCGTTTAAAGTTTTACATAGTTATCAGAGAAATGTTTGACATGAGGTTTTGATATCTAATGTTCTCCTTACAAGTCACAAGTCCCAAGTCACAGGGCCTTTTATATAATAGTATTTTGACGGTACTTGTATGTAAAACTGGGATGAACATGAACGGATCAGATGCAAATGGCTTTAGGCAGCACTGGTCCGGCTGGCTGAAGGTGTCCTGTGCTGTGCCCTGTTCCTGAGTGGAGATAAGGCACCACAGCTCCTCTCATGTGTTCCCACATGCCACTGTAGGTTTCCCACACAGCTGAGATATACCAGGGTGAAACCCTGCTGCAGTCGTAGTAGTCATGAATATGACTACTTGAAGTGTAAAGTCTTGACTTCAAACTAAATATTAAGGCATTTCCTTCTCTTGACTCTTTTCTTTGTGGTTAACAGAGATCCAACTATTTATTTTGGAGTATAATTCAATTTAATTCAGTTAACTATTTTAATTCAGGTCTATTTGAAATTAATTTCTATGCAGGTAATGTTTATATTCTAAGATGTATTCTATAATATTAACTTCAGCTTTACAGTTTTTCTCGATTGTTTTTGCCTCTTTTTCTCAAAACTCTAAACACAAATCCACAACTTCTCACCCAATTCCCCAAACGTCCTGTTTCCAGGTCCAAATGAAGCTCTCCGCTCAAAACCATTCAATCTTGCTGAAAAATATGGAAGTAAAATAATGGCAAATGTTTTTGAAATAAAAAGCCTGTTGAATTGCACTACTTGAAAAAAATAGGCATTGCATTAACCATGCTTGCATTTTAATGCATTGTATTTTTAGGGCTTGCATTTTTATGGGCTGAAGTTCAGCATGGTTGAATATTTCAATTCAAAACATTTCAAACACATTTTCATTATTAAAAATGCAATAATCCATATTCACCTTTCATATTTCACTTCCAAAATAGTCAAACTGTTTAAAAAAACAACCTACAATATTCAACAGGCAATTTTTAGTCCATTTTATTTCGCTTTGCAAATTCGCTTCCACAAATTCAGTGGTTCAAATTCAACAGACAATTCTACGTTGACATCCAGGAACTGCAGGAAAAGCAGTAGATTGCCGAGCATACTCTCCATCTGCTGTTAGTTTACCTCACCAGCAGGGGGTGCAAGTTTTGTTGAGCAAAACACATTCACACACTCGTATCAAAACATTTGAAGTCAGGGACAAACATTTTACATCTTCAAATCAGTATGTGAATTCATGCAAAGAATGACCTGTAGAGTCCTGTAGTACACAAGGAGAAAGCTCTACATCAGTTCTATGTGGAGATGCCGGCGAGTTCTCTGGGCCTGAGCTCATCTCAGATGGTCTAGAAGACCGTGGGAATGTGTGCTGTGGTCAGATGAGTCCATGTTTCAGCTTGTTTTTGGAAAGAAATGGACATCGAGTTCTCAGTCCCAAAGACGAAAGGGACCAACCAGACTTTCAGCAGCGACAGGTGCTAAAGCAAACATCTGTCCTGGTATTGAGGCGCATCACTGCCAACGGTATGGGTAACTTGCATTATTGTGAAGGTACCATTGACATGGACAGGTCACTGTCTGGTCACTTCTTTGAATCGCGAACTTCAGTAGTCTATAAACTGATTGGCCGTAAAATGAACCAATCACAAGACATCTTATAGGGGGGGCTCCTGGGGTGGCCAATCGAATTTCCACAATGCCACCACGTAGACCCGCCCCTGGACATGGAGGCATATATTTGGATTGTACAGAGACATAAACTGCTATCAAGGGAAGCAAGACAATGCCAGGCCTCATTCTGCACATGCTAAAGCTGAGTGGTTTCTAGACACTCTACACGTAGAAGAGATGAGCCTGCCTGCCTTACTGCAGTCCAAATCTGGCTCTTAATGCATGACCCGTCATGAAAAGGAGAATCAGGCAACGATGACCACAGACTGTTGAGCGTCTGTCTTGTGTCAGAAGAGATTGGGCAAATATTCCACTTGCAAAACTCCAACAATTAGTATCCTCAACTCCCAAATGATTAAAAAGTGTAATTAAAAGGAAAGGTGAAGTGACTCAGAGGTAAACATGCATCTGTCCCAACTTTTTTGGGGTGTGTTGCAGCCATCAAAATCAAAATGCGTTCATATTTACAAAATACAATTATGTTGGTCAGTGAAAACATTGGAAAACTTTTCTTTGTACTTTTGTCAGTTAAAAAAGGTTAAATAGAATTAACAAATCACAGATTCTTGATTTTATTGCATTTTACAAAAGGTCCCGACTTTTCTGGAAATGGGGTTGTATTTATTGTTCTGTGTTTTGTCTGCTAGACTGGCATTTGTGATCTCGTTGTATGCAGAGCTTACAATAACAATAAATAGATTCTGATTCTGATGTGTTACTATTTTCTACAACTACATATTCTCCTGTTAGACCGACCCGTTAGTACGGAGGTGGTTTGGTACCAGTACAGAAACACACTCCGGGTCAAACACCGCTACCATGATGACAGAATCAAAGCAAAAAACAAAATAACACATTTGTTTAAATATGCAAAATATTGTCTAACTATTGTTATCGACAAATCCCAGAAAATATCCACATATCCTTTTTGGGTAACACTTTATTTTAAAGTGCTTGTAATAGGCAGTAATTAACAGTTAATAAGACACTTATAAGACCTTATAGGATGCTTATAAACATAAGTTAATATAAGTGTTAACTGAAGCATAATTAACACATTTATTATTGCTTATAAGACAATTACAGGCTCTTATTAAAAACTTGTTAAGTTATTTATACCTCATGAACCTTAATAAGATGTTTATTAATATTAATGAGACTTAATGAGAGTTAGTAATGTCCTAAAACACATTTATTATTCCTCGTAAGATATTTATGAGTACTTATTAGAAACTTGTTAACAGTTTATAGACCACTTATCAATGTTAATAGGATGTTTATCGACAGTAATCAGACTGTAAGAAGGCTAGTATATCCTTATTTATGCACTTATTAACCATTAACAATGCAACTTTACAGCTACCTGAACTTAAGTGGGAACAGTGTCTTATTTAAATGAATAAATCCTTTATTATGCTCTTATTAACCATTAACATAACTCATACAAGAAGGATGTGGAAAAATATTTAAAAAGTTAGTGTTATAGTTGTGGAGCACAAAAGACATTTTGTGGAAAATATATTATTTACATTTCATAACTTTCATGTTTCATAATTTTCAACTAAACACAGCAACCAAAAGATTATATTGAACTTCCACTTAAACACAAGTATAAAAAAGGTGCAATTACAAATACATTTTCTTTAACATTAACTGTAAACAACATTATGAAAACATTTTGTAACGGCTTTTCTTCAGTAACAAAATGACAATACAAGTGAGTTTTTCAGTCCTCCACCTTCAACAACGTCTGTATGGCTTTTAGGCCCGTAAGATGACCTTGAGATCGTGGACTTTGGGGAATCCTCCATCTCCACAAAGATCTTCTGAAAAACCTTAAAAGGTGTATTTCAGTTTCTTTGGATTGTTTAGTACCAAGCCATAAATAAGGCCCATTAGGTCGGTGCAAGCCTGTGCAACAATGGGAATACCAGAGAAGACCTCTGCTCCTGCGACGGCTATTCCAGCTTGCTTCTTAAGACCTCCCTCCCTGACCACAGATATGTTGAGTGCAAATGAAGGGATGGCTGAAACATCGTCGTCATCACAAACCTGTGAAATATACCAGAGAGAATTAAACCTACTTTTTTTGGCAGATGTTCTGAACAGATATAGCTCTTTGCTCTGCCTCTGGACAGAAATCTGGGGGGGATTATGTAGTTGCTGTGGGAGTTTGAGTGGTGTTGGGATTTAAGGCAAGAAATGTGTGTGGGCATCAGCAATACCTTTGTGAACATTAATGTTTTTCTCACATGGATTTGCCTACATTTATAAACAATAACTATCTTCTGTGAATTGAACAATATCTATATGGAGAGAGTCATGTATATATAAATCATGAAATAAATGTGTGATTCCAGCAGTGTGCATTAATACAAGGTGAGAGGTTAGAAAACTGTTTTTACCTGTAGTCCTTGATTAACTCCTCTGTCTTTTCTTCAAGGTAGAGAACGAGGCCTGTGATCGCAGCTTCTCTCCAGGACTCTGTGCTGCTGTCCTACACATATATGGAGGACCAGACTATCTTACAGTACAGATATCAGAAAGCTACAGCATTAAACTAACAGCTACTATGATAAAAGCACATGCCTCGTTTATGATGTCAAGGGTCTCATCAGGTTCTTGCCAACAGCTCCTCTCTTCCAATCTACGTGTGTTTGTCCAACTCCCCTGGGAATGTGGACTGTAGTGGCTTCAGTCTGATCCTGCAGAACTCTTCCTTGATCTGAGAAAGAGAAACATCATGAGATACTGAAAAGAATTAGAGCCACAGGGAAGGAGAAACAGAATACTGGGAAGAAGTAACCCTAGAGACCACCATGGGTTCAACACACATAGATTACCAAACTAGAGTGCTGGTTGTTGGAACAATGGAAAGACATCTAAGATGGTTTGTGAAGGTTTTATCTTGTTTCTGTCGACTTTAATTTTATCATCATAAAACACACTTCATTTACAGTTACAGCAACTAAAGCCACCCACCAGCTGAAGCTCCGCATGGCACAGAAGTAACTGTTAGCCACATGGTATCAGTAGTTACATCACTCCGGCTTCCAGTAAGAATCCACTATAACAACGTTATCTCCAAATTACACAAAGCCTCGTTTTTGTGCAATTAGAAAACTGTAAAGCCTGTAGTAACGTAGCTAACCACTTTGCTGACTGTTTTCTTACCTTAAATTTGATCCACATGTTCCTCGTTTGAAATGCAAGGGGTTTCCAGACCAACAGAACAGGGAGCGAAGTTGGAGTCAGCGAGGCTCCTCCAGGCTCCTCCCGCTACACAATAATGTTTTATACTGAGTACATAGGTTTGTTGTGTGTGTGTGTGTGTGTGTGTGTGTGTGTGTGTGTGTGTGTGTGTGTGTTGCCTAAGAAGAGTGGCTGTGATTACTCCATGCATTTTGTAAAGACAAGATGCACACTGTCACAATTGCATATTAATTCAAAACTAGATATATTCATGTAAAGATACAAACTTAACATTGTATTGTTAATATCAAATATTTAATTACATTACATTACAACTTTTACTCCTACTTGGAATTCAGTGCAGTCTTAAATAAGCTTTAATAAAGAGGGATTCCTACTCTTGACTCCACTCCAGGCCAAAGTACAGGAAGACAAACTTCTGTTCGGCTGGAGCTCATAAATATCTTACAAGCCAATAATACATGTCTTTTGAGATATTACTAACAGTCAATGTTAATAAACATCTGATTAAAGGGATAGTTCACCCAAAAATGAAAATTCTGTGATCATTTACTCTCCCTCGAGTTGTTCCAAACCCGTATGACTTTCTCTCTTCTGCGAAAAGAGGAAGAGAGAGTGTTTTAGCCCCGCTGAGGCCGGACCAACCTCCAATTCTCACACATTTCTCACACAGTCCCCTCTTAAGTTCAGGCGGCTGGAAATATTACTATTGCAGTAAACGAGCCTGTTATAATACACGCACGGCTGCAAACACACTCCTACACACAACATTATGACGCTCTCTTATATGCTCACGCTAACTGAAAGCTGATGTGTTCTCCCCTGTGGCCCAGTGGTAGAATCTTAGGCTTTCGCGCCAGAGACCCATGTTTGATCCCGGCTCTCGCGGCAGATAAAAATTTATGCTGTTTGCTTCTCCGAGCTCGCGGCCAGCTTTCCTTACATACAGAAAGCGAACCCGCCTCTCGTGATGGTGCTCGAGTATTTGCTGAGCATCTAAATACAAGCCTTCAAGCATTTCGCTCTGTTAGTCCCCTTAAAAAGGCGACTGCAGATGTGTATTCCGCAGCCACGAGCACGTTGTACAACCCGCTCGCCTGCACCAAAACACTGTTTTTACGGCGCCGATGGTGTGTAGAAAATGTGCCCGCCTCCCAGTGTTCACCCCTACACACAAGCACGGTTTCCCCTGTGTCATTCACTCATGCAGTACCCGCTGCGGCCGGACCACCGTCAAAGCTTCACGCTCTGTCCGTCCCCGTTGCCATGGCTACTGCAGATGTTTACCTCAAAGCCAACGAGCCGGTAAATCTACCCTCTCGCCTGCACATAACCGCCGTTTCCACGGCGACCCAGAGAAATCTCAAAAGAGTATGATAAAAATACTATAAATCCCGTGTCTCTCACAGAGCCCACTCTCATAAAGCGGGCAAAAGACGCTCGAGTGTTAAAAGTAGGTCACGTGTCCACCTCCCCGTGCCCACAGCTACTCACTGCCCGCTCTGTTACAGGACCTCTCACTACCGATCATGTTTCAAATGTAAGTCTGTGCCCGCCCTCGAGCGCTCACACATACTAACAAACATTTCGCCCCATATGTAATGATGTCCCTTTAAGGTTCTTAAGGCATATATAACTTGTTAACAAGTTTCTAGTAAGTGCTCATAAGGATGCTAATAAGAAATAAGAAATGTGTTCATTCATATTTTGAGAAAACACGTATAAAGTCTTATCAATGTAAATAAAAATGTATTTTATAAGCTGCCTATTAACATTAAGATTTTTTTAATACGTTCACTACAAGTGTCTTACAAGGAAATACGCTGCGCGTCGGACGGTTCACGCCTCGCCGTAGTCCATTAAAACCTGATAATGGACACCTCGTCGGGCATTAACCCTTACATAAACCATCAACAAGTTTCTAATAAAGAGGCTATATAAGGTCTTGTACGCAATAATAAATTAGTTAATTGTGCTTTAGTTAACAGTTATTTGTGTTTATAAGCATCTTAAGTGTTTTATTATTTTTTTAATTACTGCTTATTAACTGTTAATTACTGCTAATTACAAGCACCTTAAAATAGTGTTACCGACCTACATTACATTACGTTACATTAGGCCCACTGTCCTCTGCTGACGTCAGACCAGGAGAGTCGAGCACAGACAGACGGAGCGGCTCAGCTGCACACTGACATTAGGCCCACTGTCCTCTGCTGACGTCAGACCAGGAGAGTCGAGCACAGACAGACGGAGCGGCTCAGCTGCACACTGACATTAGGCCCACTGTCCTCTGCTGACGTCAGACCAGGAGAGTCGAGCACAGACAGACGGAGCGGCTCAGCTGCACACTGACATTAGGCCCACTGTCCTCTGCTGACGTCAGACCAGGAGAGTCGAGCACAGACAGACGGAGCGGCTCAGCTGCACACTGACATTAGGCCCACTGTCCTCCGCTGACGTCAGACCAGGAGAGTCGAGCACAGACAGACGGAGCGGCTCAGCTGCACACTGACATTAGGCCCACTGTCCTCTGCTGACGTCAGACCGGGAGAGTCGAGCACAGACAGACGGAGCGGCTCAGATGCACACTGACATTAGGCCCACTGTCCTCTGCTGACGTCAGACCAGGAGAGTCGAGCACAGACAGACGGAGCGGCTCAGCTGCACACTGACATTAGGCCCACTGTCCTCTGCTGACGTCAGACCAGGAGAGTCGAGCACAGACAGACGGAGCGGCTCAGCTGCACACTGACATTAGGCCCACTGTCCTCTGCTGACGTCAGACCAGGAGAGTCGAGCACAGACAGACGGAGCTGCTCAGCTGCACACTGACATTAGGCCCACTGTCCTCTGCTGACGTCAGACCAGGAGAGTCGAGCACAGACAGACGGAGCGGCTCAGCTGCACACTGACATTAGGCCCACTGTCCTCTGCTGACGTCAGACCAGGAGAGTCGAGCACAGACAGACGGAGCGGCTCAGCTGCACACTGACATTAGGCCCACTGTCCTCTGCTGACGTCAGACCAGGAGAGTCGAGCACAGACAGACGGAGCGGCTCAGCTGCACACTGACATTAGGCCCACTGTCCTCTGCTGACGTCAGACCAGGAGAGTCGAGCACAGACAGACGGAGCGGCTCAGCTGCACACTGACATTAGGCCCACTGTCCTCTGCTGACGTCAGACCAGGAGAGTCGAGCACAGACAGACGGAGCTGCTCAGCTGCACACTGACATTAGGCCCTCTGTCCTCTGCTGACGTCAGACCAGGAGAGTCGAGCACAGACAGACGGAGCGGCTCAGCTGCACACTGACATTAGGCCCACTGTCCTCTGCTGACGTCAGACCAGGAGAGTCGAGCACAGACAGACGGAGCTGCTCAGCTGCACACTGACATTAGGCCCTCTGTCCTCTGCTGACGTCAGACCAGGAGAGTCGAGCACAGACAGACGGAGCTGCTCAGCCGCACACTGACATTAGGCCCACTGTCCTCTGCTGACGTCAGACCAGGAGAGTCGAGCACAGACAGACGGAGCTGCTCAGCCGCACACTGACATTAGGCCCACTGTCCTCTGCTGACGTCAGACCAGGAGAGTCGAGCACAGACAGACGGAGCGGCTCAGCTGCACACTGACATTAGGCCCACTATCCTCTGCTGACGTCAGACCAGGAGAGTCGAGCACAGACAGACGGAGCTGCTCAGCTGCACACTGACATTAGGCCCACTGTCCTCTGCTGACGTCAGACCAGGAGAGTCGAGCACAGACAGACGGAGCTGCTCAGCTGCACACTGACATTAGGCCCACTGTCCTCTGCTGACGTCAGACCAGGAGAGTCGAGCACAGACAGACGGAGCGGCTCAGCTGCACACTGACATTAGGCCCACTGTCCTCTTCTGACGTCAGACCAGGAGAGTCGAGCACAGACAGACGGAGCTGCTCAGCCGCACACTGACATTAGGCCCACTGTCCTCTGCTGACGTCAGACCAGGAGAGTCGAGCACAGACAGACGGAGCGGCTCAGCTGCACACTGACATTAGGCCCACTATCCTCTGCTGACGTCAGACCAGGAGAGTCGAGCACAGACAGACGGAGCGGCTCAGCTGCACACTGACATTAGGCCCACTGTCCTCTGCTGACGTCAGACCAGGAGAGTCGAGCACAGACAGACGGAGCTGCTCAGCCGCACACTGACATTAGGCCCACTGTCCTCTGCTGACGTCAGACCAGGAGAGTCGAGCACAGACAGACGGAGCGGCTCAGCTGCACACTGACATTAGGCCCACTGTCCTCCGCTGACGTCAGACCAGGAGAGTCGAGCACAGACAGACGGAGCGGCTCAGCTGCACACTGACATTAGGCCCACTGTCCTCTGCTGACGTCAGACCAGGAGAGTCGAGCACAGACAGACGGAGCGGCTCAGCTGCACACTGACATTAGACCCACTGTCCTCTGCTGACGTCAGACCAGGAGAGTCGAGCACAGACAGACGGAGCTGCTCAGCTGCACACTGACATTAGGCCCACTGTCCTCTGCTGACGTCAGACCAGGAGAGTCGAGCACAGACAGACGGAGCGGCTCAGCTGCACACTGACATTAGGCCCACTGTCCTCTGCTGACGTCAGACCAGGAGAGTCGAGCACAGACAGACGGAGCGGCTCAGCTGCACACTGACATTAGGCCCACTGTCCTCTGCTGACGTCAGACCAGGAGAGTCGAGCACAGACAGACGGAGCGGCTCAGCTGCACACTGACATTAGGCCCACTGTCCTCTGCTGACGTCAGACCAGGAGAGTCGAGCACAGACAGACGGAGCGGCTCAGCTGCACACTGACATTAGGCCCACTGTCCTCTGCTGACGTCAGACCAGGAGAGTCGAGCACAGACAGACGGAGCGGCTCAGCTGCACACTGACATTAGGCCCACTGTCCTCTGCTGACGTCAGACCAGGAGAGTCGAGCACAGACAGACGGAGCGGCTCAGCTGCACACTGACATTAGGCCCACTGTCCTCTGCTGACGTCAGACCAGGAGTGTCGAGCACAGACAGACGGAGCTGCTCAGCTGCACACTGACATTAGGCCCACTGTCCTCTGCTGACGTCAGACCAGGAGAGTCGAGCACAGACAGACGGAGCGGCTCAGCTGCACACTGACATTAGGCCCACTGTCCTCTGCTGACGTCAGACCAGGAGAGTCGAGCACAGACAGACGGAGCGGCTCAGCTGCACACTGACATTAGGCCCACTGTCCTCTGCTGACGTCAGACCAGGAGAGTCGAGCACAGACAGACGGAGCGGCTCAGCTGCACACTGACATTAGGCCCACTGTCCTCTGCTGACGTCAGACCAGGAGAGTCGAGCACAGACAGACGGAGCGGCTCAGCTGCACACTGACATTAGGCCCACTGTCCTCTGCTGACGTCAGACCAGGAGAGTCGAGCACAGACAGACGGAGCGGCTCAGCTGCACACTGACATTAGGCCCACTGTCCTCCGCTGACGTCAGACCAGGAGAGTCGAGCACAGACAGACGGAGCGGCTCAGCTGCACACTGACATTAGGCCCACTGTCCTCTGCTGACGTCAGACCAGGAGAGTCGAGCACAGACAGACGGAGCGGCTCAGCTGCACACTGACATTAGGCCCACTGTCCTCTGCTGACGTCAGACCAGGAGAGTCGAGCACAGACAGACGGAGCGGCTCAGCTGCACACTGACATTAGGCCCACTGTCCTCTGCTGACGTCAGACCAGGAGAGTCAAGCACAGACAGACGGAGCGGCTCAGCTGCACACTGACATTAGGCCCTCTGTCCTCTGCTGACGTCAGACCAGGAGAGTCGAGCACAGACAGACGGAGCGGCTCAGCTGCACACTGACATTAGGCCCACTGTCCTCCGCTGACGTCAGACCAGGAGAGTCGAGCACAGACAGACGGAGCGGCTCAGCTGCACACTGACATTAGGCCCACTGTCCTCTGCTGACGTCAGACCAGGAGAGTCAAGCACAGACAGACGGAGCGGCTCAGCTGCACACTGACATTAGGCCCACTGTCCTCTGCTGACGTCAGACCAGGAGAGTCGAGCACAGACAGACGGAGCGGCTCAGCTGCACACTGACATTAGGCCCACTGTCCTCCGCTGACGTCAGACCAGGAGAGTCGAGCACAGACAGACGGAGCGGCTCAGCTGCACACTGACATTAGGCCCACTGTCCTCTGCTGACGTCAGACCAGGAGAGTCGAGCACAGACAGACGGAGCGGCTCAGCTGCACACTGACATTAGGCCCACTGTCCTCTGCTGACGTCAGACCAGGAGAGTCGAGCACAGACAGACGGAGCTGCTCAGCTGCACACTGACATTAGGCCCACTGTCCTCTGCTGACGTCAGACCAGGAGAGTCGAGCACAGACAGACGGAGCGGCTCAGCTGCACACTGACATTAGGCCCACTGTCCTCTGCTGACGTCAGACCAGGAGAGTCGAGCACAGACAGACGGAGCGGCTCAGCTGCACACTGACATTAGGCCCACTGTCCTCTGCTGACGTCAGACCAGGAGAGTCGAGCACAGACAGACGGAGCGGCTCAGCTGCACACTGACATTAGGCCCACTGTCCTCTGCTGACGTCAGACCAGGAGAGTCGAGCACAGACAGACGGAGCGGCTCAGCTGCACACTGACATTAGGCCCACTGTCCTCTGCTGACGTCAGACCAGGAGAGTCGAGCACAGACAGACGGAGCTGCTCAGCTGCACACTGACATTAGGCCCACTGTCCTCTGCTGACGTCAGACCAGGAGAGTCGAGCACAGACAGACGGAGCGGCTCAGCTGCACACTGACATTAGGCCCACTGTCCTCTGCTGACGTCAGACCAGGAGAGTCGAGCACAGACAGACGGAGCTGCTCAGCTGCACACTGACATTAGGCCCACTGTCCTCTGCTGACGTCAGACCAGGAGAGTCGAGCACAGACAGACGGAGCGGCTCAGCTGCACACTGACATTAGGCCCACTGTCCTCTGCTGACGTCAGACCAGGAGAGTCGAGCACAGACAGACGGAGCGGCTCAGCTGCACACTGACATTAGGCCCACTGTCCTCTGCTGACGTCAGACCAGGAGAGTCGAGCACAGACAGACGGAGCGGCTCAGCTGCACACTGACATTAGGCCCACTGTCCTCTGCTGACGTCAGACCAGGAGAGTCGAGCACAGACAGACGGAGCGGCTCAGCTGCACACTGACATTAGGCCCACTGTCCTCTGCTGACGTCAGACCAGGAGAGTCGAGCACAGACAGACGGAGCTGCTCAGCTGCACACTGACATTAGGCCCACTGTCCTCTGCTGACGTCAGACCAGGAGAGTCGAGCACAGACAGACGGAGCGGCTCAGCTGCACACTGACATTAGGCCCACTGTCCTCTGCTGACGTCAGACCAGGAGAGTCGAGCACAGACAGACGGAGCGGCTCAGCTGCACACTGACATTAGGCCCACTGTCCTCTGCTGACGTCAGACCAGGAGAGTCGAGCACAGACAGACGGAGCTGCTCAGCTGCACACTGACATTAGGCCCACTGTCCTCTGCTGACGTCAGACCAGGAGAGTCGAGCACAGACAGACGGAGCTGCTCAGCTGCACACTGACATTAGGCCCACTGTCCTCCGCTGACGTCAGACCAGGAGAGTCGAGCACAGACAGACGGAGCGGCTCAGCTGCAAGTCAAGTCAAGTCAAGTCATCTTCATTTATATAGCGCTTTTAACAATGTAGATTGTTTCAAAGCAGCTTTACAGAGATAAGCGTATAATTTAAGGCAACAGAGATTGTTTCGGCTGTACAGCAGAGTTAAGTTATTTTCATCTAAAGTTAGTTTTGATTGATTTGCTTCCGTCGCAATGATCATTTGTTATTAAATTAGGGGCCGCTAAGACGACACCATTCTCTCTACACAGACTTTAAACGCGAACCTGTGAGAAACGCTGATGGCGTTCACATGAGCATTTAGAATGGGTTCTATAGTTATGTGCATTTGAATATATGCAGGTTTGGAATTCCCTACAAGCCAAGCCTAAACAAAGTACTTGTCTTTCCTTATAAATTTTGATAAAGAATTTTATTTTATTTTGTTGCTTTGGGGTAGGACCGCGAGACGAATTTTCCCGACAACGCCTTATCTGTAGAGTGGTAAAGGGATCCTCCATAGGGAGAGACTAGTTGGCACTTCAGCACTGCGTTGTCATCGGTCCAGGCGAAGGTCCTTCGTCAGATCTGGATACGGCCTGGATCCGGCAGGCTGCAGGAAAACCTCGGGATAAACACAGACACTAAAATTAGCGTAGATGCCATTCTTCTCATGATTCTTTGCTCCTAGCACTTTCGATTTGGCCCATTCTCGCGTCATTCACTTAATTGCCCGACCGAAACAGCATCTGTAAGAATACATATAAATTGAGGAAATTCAGATCATTCCGTCAGGACAAGCGAACAGCATACAAGAGGCACGGCAAGAGCGCACAAGTGTGTTTTTCTAGAATACTCTGTTCTCCTGTTATTTCAGTGCTGCATTTTAGTCAAGGTAAGGCCATCTTCGATTCTCTGCTTATTTAGTATTTTTAACTTCACATAATTCTGTATTTTAGTTAGACGCGTTGCCACATTAAACAAACAGCCGCGAGTGAAACTTATTATTGTTGCAGTCTAATTTGCACGTAAGCCTTTGCTCCTAGCACTTTCGATTTGGCCCATTCTCGCGTCATTCACTTAATTGCCCGACCGAAACAGCTGTACTCACTCAAGCGGTGAAAGCATTATCTGTATATCGGTTTGCGCGCTGCCGCGGAAGCGTCAGCGGAATCGTTCAGCTCTCGTGTTCAGCCTCCTCGTGTGAAGACCGACTTGGGTAAAGAGCATCGACTCTACCTGCGCGACTCCACCGAGCAAGGACACCAGAAAGGCACTTAACCCTCTGGGGTCTGGGTCTGTTCTGACATGCCCTGACATTTGTGCTTTTTTCAGTTGCTTATAAACATATTAATGGCAAAGGTGTAAATTCACTCTATAAAGCACAAACAGGGCTACCTGTAAGCGTGTCATACTCAAAACGCGATGAAATGAAGCTAGCGCAAGTTCTGCCAGGAAGACTCAATCGTTCGCGTCATTAATTACCTCCTCATCTATCCAATTATATCACTTACTGTAGCTTAAAAGGGCAGCGCTTACACATGTCTGAGTTCGCAGATGCTGTCACTCCAGTAACTCAACTGCTAGCGACAGTAGCCGACCAAACATGTCTCAGGATAACCAATCCATTTGTGACTACTCAGATTCAGATGATTTCGTTCAGCCATCCCCTTCTGCTACACGCCGGAGTACCCGAATTCAATGCCGCACCTCTTCGTGGGCGAGCTGCTCTTCTGAACTCATATTAAACGCTCTCGAGGACGCCGGCATCCCTGCTAGCGAAGGAATTTCTAGAGAAGATCTTCTGCTCTTGGCCCAGAACACACTGGGCAATCCTCCTGCATCTACTTCTCCACATCCAGACGCCGCCACAACCTCTGCTCAACCGAAAAAAGCCAGCAGAAAAAGATCTGCAAAATCTACACCTCGTTCAGCTAAAAGAACATCATTACCGGATCAAGAGATATCTCCTTCTCAAATCGCCGACCCACCCGATACTAATCTGCTGCTCCTTTCCGCAGTTCAAAACCTATCCCAAACGGTCAAAGGATTACAGTCCAAGATGACAGATTTTGAAAACTCTCTCTTCAACCCTGACAGCAGCCCAGATCCCGCTACAACTCGGCCCTCTTTCTCCGGTAATATTTCAGCAAGCTTACCTTCTACATCGACCTCTCTGCCCGCTCCTCTTCTCAGGATCCAGCCGTCATTCCAAAACGTCTCAGCTTCACCGGCTTCTCCCAGTTTTAATCTCTCCTCATCTACACCAGCTCAAGCTTTCGGTAGGCGTTTCGTTCCTCCCGCCGCCGCTACAGTCTCTCCACATCTCAGGTCAAATATTATCCAAGGTAAGGACATCAACCTGGCTTCTTTACTTCTCCCTTCGCCTGCTGCCGACAGGAAAATGGTGGAATGCGGTGACGTGGCAGTGCTCCTTAAAACTTCCGATCCACGCTTGCAACGCAATCTTTCGTTCGGAGAGTTCGTAATTGCATTCAGCATTTACAGGGACACTCTATGCCAAGTTTTTCCAGATAGGAGGGAAGAGTTAGACCTCTATCTATCCATGATGGCAGACTTTAATCAAAGGTACGGGGGCACCTTATTCTATGAGTATCATAAATCCTTTTCCGCTAAATCCGCGTCTTGCATTACACTCTACAATTCAAGACTCGACTGGTCCATCACGGATACTGAATTGCTTGTTCGCCATTTCGGCGGTCAAAGAAGTTTGTCATGTTCTATATGCAGCGCTCACGGACACTCAGCTGCTTTCTGCCCGAAAGCTTTTCCTAGCCGCGATCAGGCCGCTGTCCGCGGTACTGAAAATGTAAGACGCAGCTCCTCCAGCAGAGGACGCCCCGCTGAAACATTTAATGACAATCCTATTTGCAATCAGTTTAACGAAGCTGTGTGTACATTTAATAACTGTCGTTTCGCTCATATTTGCAGCTTGTGCAAAGACCCACACCCGAAATCAGTCTGCCCACGCCGATACAAACCTCAAACCACAAGGAAAGCCCAGTTTCAGAAGAAATTCTGAGCAAACATCCGTCCACACCTATCAACATTTCAAACCTCTCTAGCTACCTCTCTTCTCACCCCGATCCATCTTTCGTCGATTATCTCATCACCGGCTTGTCTCAAGGGTTTAGGGTGGGAATTCTCTCACAACTCACTTCATCCTTTTCAGCTAAAAACTTGCAATCAGCTATGAACGAGCCCGACGTTGTTTTTACACTGCTCGAGAAAGAAGTCAATAAAGGCTATGTTATCGGCCCTTTCGCCTTCCCTCCTTTTTCCCCCTTCAGGATTAACTCTATTGGTGTCGCTACCCGAAAATACTCTGGTAAAAAACGTCTCATTTTTGACATGTCTTCTCCCCATTCCAGCAAAATTCTAAGCGTTAATGAATGCATTCCCCTCGAACCATTCTCCCTTCATTACGCTTCGGTGGACAACGCTATTCAGTTAATCAAGCTAGCTGGCCATGGTGCTTGGCTGGCTAAAGCAGACATAACAGACGCTTTTAAAACCATGCCAATACACCCTGCTGACTGGCCACTTTTCGGCGTTAAATGGGATTCAAAATTCTATTTTGCAGTAAGGCTCACTTTCGGGTGTAGGAGCAGCCCTCATATCTTCAATAGTCTGTCGGAAGCTTTGTGTTGGATCCTGCTGAACGTCTGCAAACTCCCGTTCGTTTTGCATTTACTTGACGATTTCTTGCTTATCGATTTCCCTTCTCCTCATTCTTCCGTCCTCGATATCTTAAAGCAGGTTTTCAGTGACGTCGGCGTTCCCCTCTCTTCAGAGAAAACTCTGGGCCCCTCCACCAATCTCGAATTTTTAGGTATCTCCCTCGATACGGTTAAGATGCAAGCTTCTCTTCCCCTAGAAAAGCTTATAAGAATCCGATCTTTCCTGGAAAAATTTTCCTCTCTACCAGTCGTCTCGAAGCGCGATCTATTGTCCCTCTTGGGCCACCTAAATTTCGCGATGAGCATCATCCCGCAAGGCAGGGCTTTCATTTCGCGTCTATTAACAGCTGCACATTCCGTGCCCGAACTTAGTAATCCGGTTCAGTTAGACGAAGGTTGTCGGTCCGATATTACATTCTGGTCTCGCTTACTAAATGATTGGAACGGCATTTCTTTTTTCTATAACGAGAACTTCGAATCATCCGCAGATTTACATTTATTCACCGATGCTGCTCCGTCCGTCGGGTTCGGGGGATTTTTCCAAGGGCACTGGTTCGCAGAGAGATGGCCGAATGATTTTCCTAGTTCTACATCTAGTTCACTCTCTTCAGCGCTATACGAACTCTATCCTCTAGTCGTAGCCAGCGTAATCTGGGGTCCTGAGTGGTCTAGGAAACGCATTCTTATGTTTTGCGATAACGAAGCCACCGTAGCTATTATTAATAAAGGCAGATCATCTTGCCTGATGATCATGCCTTTTCTGCGTCGCTTAATTTGGCAGTCAGTCATCCACAACTTCATTATTAAAGCTGCTCACATACCTGGCCATTTCAATGTTGTCGCTGACGCTCTATCTCGCTTTCGTTTTCAGACCTTCAGACGGCTCTGCCCCGCAGCCAACAAGGATCCAACACCCTGCCCTCCCCTGTCAGCCACAACGTTATACTAGAAGATTTGCTTTGCTCAGCCAGACTTTACATGTCTAAAGGCGTTGCTCCATCGACTCTCAAAGCTTATACTTCTGCCTGGTATTCGTTTTCAATGTTTTGTTTAGCCTTTCAACTTCCTTTATTCCCCATTTTGATTTCGACAGTTTGCTCCTTTCTCGCGTTTAATTTCGACAAACGAAATTTAAAAATCTCTTCCATTCGTAGATTACTCGCAGGTGTTCAATTCTACGCCAAATATTATAACCCCGATTCTCCTAGCCTATTCACCGCTACTCCTATTCGCCTCATGCTCAAAGGTATGGCTAAAACTTCTATCGTGTCCCCTGACAAAAGGCTGCCTTTGACGTTACCTTTAATTCATAGGTTAATCATTTCAGTTCGCAACGGCCTCTTTTCCAAATATATCAACACTCTGCTTGAAGCAGTATTTCTTACAGCTTTCTACGGCTTTATGCGTCCAGGAGAATTTACTTCACCAACCAATACATTCGATCCAGCACGCGGTCTTTCCTTTTCAGACTTACAATTCTTTCCTAATTTTTTCACACTCTTTCTTAAACATTCCAAGAATGACTCTAAAGGCTCTGGCATTACTTTAACTATCTCTAAAATCAGTAGCGATTTCTGCCCCTTCTCCTCAATGACTAAATTCCTAAAAATCCGTCTCAGACATTCTGCTAGTTCTCCCCTCTTCATTCTACCCAACGGAGCACCTCTCTCTCAAAACCGGTTCAAGTTCCATCTCAACTCCGTTCTCAAAAGCTGCAGCTTATCTCCTTCTCAATTCACCGGACATTCCTTCAGAATTGGAGCTGCCACTACAGCAGCCGAGCGCGGCATCTCTACAGCAGCTATCAAAATCTTGGGCAGGTGGTCCTCCTCGGCTTTCGAGTCCTACATAAGACCAGATTTAAAATCCATCCTCGAAGCCCAGCAAGCTCTCCAGTCTTGATCTAGGTAAATTCCTATTTATCTACTGGTGGTGGTGTTTTTGCCAAAGCAGATTGGCATTCTATGATCGTATGGCTAGCTACTAAACCAAGATGGCCGTGGGTTTCACGTCTGTTTAAACAGTTGTTACATGTTATGGTTTCAAGTGGCTGCGGCCCAAGTGTACTACCAAAGTGGCTGTGGCCCACGTGTTCTATCAAAGGACGGCCTGCGGCCTATGTGTCCTCTCAAAAGATGGCCTGCGGCCTACGTGCTCTATCAAAGGACGGCCTGCGGCCTATGCGTCCTCTCAAAAGATGGCCTGCGGCCTATGTGCTCTATCAAGGACGGCCTGCGGCCATGTGTTCTATTAAAGGACGGCTGTGGCCATGTGTCCTATCAAAAGATGGCCTGTGGCCCATGTGTTTTATCAAAAGATGGCCTGTGGCCCATGCGTTTTATCAAAAGACGGCCTGTGGCCCATGTGTCCTATCAAAAGATGGCCTGTGGCCCATGTGTCCTATCAAAAGATGGCCTGTGGCCCATGTGTTCTTTCAAAAGATGGCCCGTGGCCCATGTGTTCTATCAAAAGACGGCTCGTGCTCATAGGTCCATCTAAAGGCGGTTCTGTTTTATGCGTGCAACCAAGGATACCAGCAGCATATGTCCATGTATCTCGAAAGTTGATATATATTTTCTTATTATAAATAATAATAATATGCTAGAACCACGACGGCAGTGGCTTATTCGATATAATCAAGGATGGTACTCGTCTAAATCTAATGTTCTTTTTTTTTTTTTTTTCCTCTCTCTCTCTTCCTTTCTCATCTATGTTAGGAACTTCAGGATTCACGGCCGGTGAGTTAATTAAAAAATATATGTATATATAAAAAAAAAATATATAAAAAATAAAAAAAACTTTTTTGGGGGGGTGGGCCCCGTTCCGGCGGATCCTTAATTCCACCTATCTTTGGGGGTGAGCGGCGCCCCCGCCTTCGTCTTCAGGCGGGACTCGCAGATTCAGTACCCTCTGAATGCGAGTTATGAACGGGGCCTACGCCAAAGAACCTGATTGCTTGCTGAGCTCCTAAATAAATGTTATTGTTACAGTATTAATTCTCCCGAGTCTTTCTGGTAGAAATGAAGCTAGCGCAAGTTCTGCCAGGAAGACTCAATCGTTCGCGTCATTAATTACCTCCTCATCTATCCAATTATATCACTTACTGTAGCTTAAAAGGGCAGCGCTTACACATGTCTGAGTTCGCAGATGCTGTCACTCCAGTACCTCCATCCTCCCCGCCTCCACCAAGATGGGATCTTTCCTCCAACTCCTCTACTCAACCAAGCTGGGTCCTCCCTCTATCAACCCCAACACCATCAGTCAGGCTATCCCTTCCATCCTGAAGACTTCAGATGTCTTTCCTCCATCCACCCCACCACCACCAGACGGCCCCTTTCCTTACTCCGCCGGGGGGTGAGCGGCGCCCCCGCCTTCGTCTTCAGGCGGGACTCGCAGATTCAGTACCCTCTGAATGCGAGTTATGAACGGGGCCTACGCCAAAGAACCTGATTGCTTGCTGAGCTCCTAAATAAATGTTATTGTTACAGTATTAATTCTCCCGAGTCTTTCTGGTAGAACTAAATTTGAAACGGTCTCTGTAGTGATCATTGAAAATGCAGCACCTAGCCCACAAGGCTGATTGTCTTTCTTTGTGGATTGTCATTCAGTTGAACTTCAGGCTGATACATTGGATCGTCAGGCTGTGATGGCACTCTCCTCAGTCTGGCTTTTGATCTCCTGCCACAAAATGTCATAATGCATGGCAAAATTGTCTTTAGGAAAAGTCTCAAGTGAACTGTCACCTTTGCACTGTCTCAGTCTCCCCATGCTGACCCCTCTCAGAAGTCTCAACTTCCTCTTTCAGGAGGGCGGCTGCAGGCCCCACTTCCTCTTTTATTTTTCTGCAGTCATCCCACTTTTCAAGGCAGCTGTCTGAAATTCTTGAACACTCAGAGAACCGCAAAAATCAAATTAAACAGCTTAATTTCCAAAAGTCTCTTCTGGTTTACAACACAGCAATTCTTCAATTTATTAAAAAGCTTAGTCCTTCATTGCGGAAAAAAGCAAGCACTTCTTCTTTGCAAAGATGTAGGAAAAAGCAGGAAAACTTCTCTAATTATAACACAGTGTATAATGTAAATTAAAAGAATTATTTGTCTTTTCTCTTTTACAAGAAACCAAAATAAAATGACTCTAAGATGTCAGTTTTGTGCCTGTTCAAATCACAATTTCTATTTAAAGTTGGTCACCCAATCTCATTCTCATACTATGCACAATGCACAAAAATTATCTCAATTAAACATAAACCATTGACTCTTAGGATCTCCGCAATGGATCAGTTTTTTCACACTGTCTCCCACAAGGGATAACGGGATACAAATTCTAGACACCTTCATATAGAATGTATAATATTTAAACACGTGCAGTTAATATCTTATTATTTTTTCACTCACTTTAAGAGCCCCTATGCTCGGTTTTATATATCTTATCTACTTTAATAAATCAAAGTCTAACTCATAAAAGTTTCTTCATTTTCTCAAAATTTCCTAATTATCACAGAATGCATATTCCTATTATTATGACTTATAATTTTAACAATTTCTTAATTTTTTTAATTGATTTCAAAATGTAAAAATTCATAAATCTCAGGATAACAATATTCTATTTATCTTGTTTCCACATTTCTTTCTTTATCTTTATCTTTCTTTATTTCAATCAAAATCAAAGTCTTTTCAAACAAAATTTCAAACAAAAAGCAAGTTTCATTACTACAGCATCTCAGGGTATTTTCCCCTCCTGGATCTGGTTTCCAGCATGACAAGTTGCTATTTGCAGAACAAAGTTTCATCAACAGCTTTCTAGGCGCACTCTCAAAAACAACAAATAAAATACTCAACATATACTAATTTGGTTGAATTTAACCATAATCATTGCTCTTATTAGCAAAGGTAAAACATTTTTTAAATCCTTAAATCTTTTAGATGTGATTACCAGTTTTCTTCAAAATTTTACTTAACAGAAAAGCCAATTTTTAATTAAACCTTTTAATTAATTTAGAAGCATTTCAAAGGAAAAATGTCAAGTCTGTTGTCCTACCTTAATACTTTAGGTCCTTTTAGCCCGACTGGAATGGTCCCTCTGTCGAACAGGGTTCTGCAGTCTGCAGAGTGAAGACAACGTGGTTCCTCGCTCCCTGTCCATCCGACAGAGGGAGAATTCCGAGGACTCCTGGATCTGGCCCGCCACAATGTCGTGGATATTTTCCCTAAACCTAACTACCTGGGTCTCGTCTACTGGCGACGTCCCCACTCGGGTAGATTATTCCCTAAACTAACTATCTGTACCTGGGTCTCGTCTCCTGGCGACGTCCCCACCTGATATCTGAGTCTCGTCTCCTGGCGACGTCCTCACTTGGATATCTTACCTAGTCTAACTTGTTCCTCTAACTAATTAGTTTTCTAAACTAGCTTCCTACCTAAACTAGCTTCCTGCGCAGGAATAAATTGACAAACAGACCTGCAAATGTTCTTTAAATGCTTTAATCACGGCCAGGAGATCTTCCCGAGCAGTTCTCAGGGAATCTCTCCCAAGAAGCAAGGCCGGAGGATCTCAGACAAATTCCATTGAGAATCCCACCGAAAAACACATATACAACAGTTTTTATAGCAAAGAGGTATGACTTAAATTTCATACTGCATTACATAATTTCCCCACTATTTGATTGGTTCTTCATATGCAAACCCCTCTGTTACTAGGTAAAGAAAACTCTAATCTTGTGATTACTTATCACAAGGTTCTAACGATGACTTAATTCGTTAATCATAAGATTCTAACAGACTGTCTAGTTTTACTTCCCATAACTATGTTATTTTTACCCATAGACACTGACTCAAAGTCACAAGTTTTTCCCCAAATAGTTTTGACACATTAAAAGCATATGAATGTTATTCCTGCAAGAAAAACAAATGTTAGTTGATTAATTAAAGTTGATTAATTAAAATCCACCACATCCCCCACTTGACGCTGTGCGTTGTCGTTGGTGTTGACGTTGACGAGTTGGGTTTGCTGAGGGCTGGTTGGTGTATTTTAAGTCGAGATGCTTGGACGGAGGTGTCACCGCACCCCAGATCGGACCTTGTTTGTGGAGTGAACCACAAAAACAACCTGTGAATGGAGACCTTAAGTATTTTTGTTAATGACAACATGTATCATGTCGCCAGACTCATCTGCTCGTCTGGCCGGTCGTCCTTTTTTGATGAGACCTGTAAAATTTCATGTTAATCAATAATAAGACAATATTTTATACATTTGGAACAGAACCAGTTCTGTTCGATGAGGTCCACCATGACATCCTGTAAAAAGGAAAAAGTTAAGTATTGGGTGGACAGGGCAAACTTGCTTGCTCTCTGCCTTCCCAAAGTTATACGCTGCGCGTGTGTGTGTGGCATTGTTTCTTTCTGCCACAACAATAACCCAGCTTAGGCTAGTTAGCCAAAATCATCCATGGTCGTTATTTTGTTGGGTATATTTTCTTCCCTGTGGGTCATATCTTACCCTGTGTGTCATATTTTAACCTGTGGGGTCATATTTGACCCTGTCAGGTCATAATTTAACCTTTGCGCATAATTTACCCTGTGGGTCATAATTTAACCTTTGCGCATAATTTACCCTGTGGGCATAATTTACCCTGTGCATAATTTACCCTGTGGGCCCACTTTATAAATTTAGATACAGCTGTTTTGATTGACAATTTATTTGTCTCTGTGTTTCTCAGAACACCATCTTTCACACACTTTCATACACTTTCATACACCCCTCTCTCTGGCCAGAGAATTATACCTTTTTGTCTGCCATAGCAGTTTATGAACTGAATGGGGAACATATATTTATTAGGAGTGGAATACCATTAAATCCGAACGGTAACAACTTTTCCATCAAAGCTACTGAACGTAGACATACTGTGCACAGTAAATTCCCCTTGCAACAGTGTCTAAACGTTAGGATATTTATTTTCAATTGTCTGATGCAGTCGCCATGTGTTTAAGTTTAACACAGTGAACGTAAACCTTTTCAAAATCAAATAGATTAAACACTTTAAAATAATAATCGTATAGATTTGCAGTTGCAGTTGAGAGAATCCATTTTAATTTCCCAAATGCAATTTGTCATTCTTTGCACAATTTCAATTTTTCAAACTTTTTGTTGTTGCTCACAAGCTATTTAAAAGAAGATTTGGAAATCTTCACACAATCTTAGATCAATGGACAAAAAGAAAATAACATTTCCATCTCGTACCCCTGGTGATGACAGCATGTGATTTCAAAAGTCTATAATTAGAAAACATTGTTTCCATTGAATCTAGAGATTACCTTTAAATGAAATGGAGTGACCAATTGTTGCTAGTCATAATTTCTCTTTAGACGCCTTGTGGCCTATATTATATTTTTCTTTTCCATAGAATTCTGCATAGTCAATAACCTATTAATGCTTTTACATAAACCTCACTGCCATGTCCAGATTGGTGAGTCATGCTCTCACTTCTGCTATTGAACTTCTTGCAGTAGGGCTTGTTAATGTTACCTATTGAAAGCAGATTCAAAGAGTTAGTTGAAGAAATATGAAGAATATGAAGAATTTCTGAAACCAGTGGATAATCAAAAAACAATCAAGTTAAATAATAATCAAATTTGAAGCAGTCTCTGTAGTGATCATTGAAAGTGCAGCACCTAGCCCACACGGAAGATACATTGGATTGTCTCTCCGTGTGGATTGTCATTCAGTTGAACTGTTCATTCTGACCCCCCTCAGAAGTGTCAACTTCCTCTTTCAGGAGGGGAGCTGCAGGCCCCACTTCCTCTTTTTTTTCTGCAGTCATCCCATTTTTCAAGGCAGCTGTCTGAAATCTTGAACAATCAGAGAACCGCAAAAATAAAATTAAACAGCTTAATTTCCAAAAGTCTCTTCTGGTTTACAACACAGCAATTCTTCAATTTATTAAAAAGCTTAGTCCTTCATTGCGGAAAAAAGCAAGCACTTCTTCTTTGCAAAGACGCAGGAAAAAGCAGGAAAACTCCTCTAATTATTACAGTGTAATGTAAAAAAAAACAATTATTTCTTTTCTCTTTTACAAGAAACCAAAATAAAATGACTCTAAGATGTCAGTTATGTGCTTGTTCAAATCACAATTTCTATTTAAAGTTGGTCACCCAATCTCATTCTCATACTATGCACAATGCACAAAAATTATCTTAGTTAAACATAAACCATTGACTCTTAGAATCTCATAGATCAAAACCATTTTTCCACACTGTCTCCCAGGGATAACGGGATACAAATTCTAGACACCTTCTAGATAGAAAGTATAATATTTAAACACGTGCAGTTAATATCTTATTATTTATTCATTACTTAAAGTGATTGCCTAAATTCAAAAGCAGTGAATTGCTTAAATTCTATTGCTCAGCTTTATATATCTCATCTACATAAATACATAATTAAAGTCTAACTCATAAAAGTTTCTTTATGATTCAAAATTTCCTAATTATCACAGAGTATTTCACATGTGCATATTCCTATTATTATGATTTATAATTTTAACAATTTCTGCAATGTTTAATTGATTTCAAAATGTAAAAATTCATAAATCTCAGGATAACAATATTTATCTAGTTATCTTGTTTCCACATTTCTTTCTTTATCTTTCTTTATTAACCTTTCTTTAATTCAATCAAAATCAAAGTCTTTTTCAAACAAAACTTCAAACAAAAAGCAAGTTTCCGTACTGCAGCATCTCGGGGTATTTTCCCCTCCTGGATCTGGTTTCCAGTATGACAAGTTGCTATTTGCAGAACAAAGTTTCATCAACAGCTTTCTGTGCGCACTCTCAAAAACAACAAATAAAATACTCAACATATACTAATTTGGTTGAATTTAACCATAATCATTCATTGCCCTTAATAGACAAGGTAAAAACATATCTTTTCAAAATCCTTAAATCTTTTAGATGTGATTACCAGTTTTCTTCTAAATTTTACTTAATAGAACAGCTAAAATTTTATTAAACCTTTTAATTAATTTAGAAGCATTTCAAAGGAAAAGTGCTGAGGTCTGTTTGTCCTACCTTAATACTTTAGGTCCTTTTAGCCCGACTGGAATGGTTCCCTCTGTCGAAGAGGGTTCTGCAGTCTGGCAGAGTGAAGACAACGTGGTTCCTCGCTCCCTGTCCATCCGACAGAGGGACCATTCCGAGGACTCCTGGATGGCTCGCCAAATTGTAAAGGAATTTTCCTTTAACCTGACTATCTAAAATAAAACTGTTGCGTCTACTGTCGACACAGAGCGTCTACTAATCGACACTTAACCCATTTGTGCCCAAATTTTTCCGAATGGTTTCATGCATATAATCCTGTTAATAGTGTCCTATGTGAACATGTTCTGCACTTATTTTCCCCAGGTTTTTTTTTTCTTTCTTGAAAATCATATTTGAATGTGCGGCAACTATAGTTGCCGGTGGGCAAATATGTTGTATGCACCCCTTCAATGTAAAATATGAATAGGAGGAGAACATTTGGCATTTATCTCAAAATAACTGCTTTCAACAGATCAATCTTTATTCATAAACAAATTTATTATGTATAAAAGTCGAAGAACATTTGATGCAGGCCCCCAAAAAAACTGCATCTAGCTTATAATCTCTTAAATATGAAAACACAACAAACAACAAATCCATTTGCCTTAACCATTGTGCGCTGTTCAGGGTCTTTTTGACCCACATTTCTGACTTTCATTCATGGGGATAACATGGATAATTTGAGATGATTTAGTGTTTTTAAAAGATTTTTGCCAATCTTTTGGAAAATGCTGTTCTAAAAGTAACAATTTATCACTTTAACCAGTAGATGGCTGCAGAGCACCACTATATGCTATTTGCTTTTTGACTAACTGAAAGACATCTTTTCACAAGTTTTTCCAGTTGTACTCATATCTACATATAATGAAATCACAATTATAATAATAAAAGTAACTTTTTGTCAAAGTTTAGGCACTCTTTGTTCTGAAAAAAAATCAGTTTTTCAGTAATGTTATATTATGATTAGAATCAAATGAATTTGATCAATGGACAAAATTCATCCTCAAAATCAGAAACAACACAGAACACACAGACAGAAATGAAGTGGCACACTTTAAATTTGTAGAATTATATGAAAAACAGATATTTGAAATAAATGATAAACTCTAAAATCTCCAACTTTTCTCTTTGTAACATCCTGATCAGGTTTGATTCTAATCATAATGGAACATTATTGAAAAACTGATTTTTTTTCAGTACAAAAACTGCCAAACTTTGACAGAAAGTAACTTTTATTGTTATAATTGTGATTTCATTATACGTAGATATGAATCCAACTGGAAAAACTTGTGAAAAGATGTCTTTGAATGAAACTCTGCAGATTCACTTCATTTAGACTCGTCTCATAATCCAAATGTAGCTGTATACTTTATTATTATACAAAGCAAAGGACATGCAATGATATTCTGGCTACAGATGGCAGAAATAATGCTGGTCTCTTCTGTTTTTGTTGCAAAGATATCTAATTGTGATAATAATAATCATCCAAATCAAAAAATATATCTAAATTATAACTTGTTATTGTAGCCTGTATATTTGATCCGTAGTAAATAGTGACTATAGCTACTTGTAGTTTTTTATTGGATACTTTTTTACTCTTACTCGAGTAACTATTAGATTATGACTTTTACTTTGAGTAAATATTTCTATAAGTAATTATTTTCAGTAGCCTTCTGATTGAGTGAATATGAGGGGGCGATATAACTATAATCTTAAACTGCAATAAGTGTCATTTCGAATCACAGTTATGATACACATACCGTGACATAATAATATTGTGTGAAATAAGATTTGTCTCTATAACTAGAAGTTAGGGTTAGGGTTAATTAAATGATGTTAAATATGTTAGGGTTAGTCAAAATTAAATTATATTGCTTTTAAATTATTAATTAATAATAATAATATTGCTCAACATAGTCACATAATTATTTCTTATTAATAAATATGATCACTGTATGAGATGTAATCTCTCAATGTAAAGCATTAAACATTATTTATTATTTAATTGTTATTTATTATTATTTTGTTTAAAACTGCTTTTAAATAATGTGTATTTTGAAAAGCGCTATATAATTAAATATGACTCAACTTGACTGCACATTTTTACAAATCATTATTCAGTTCAGTTCAGTAATACTTTATTAATCCCCAAGGGGAAATTCTTTGTCACAAATTGCACAGTTGCACAGTTGCCCACATGTATAATAAACAACAATAAATATTGTAAAAACATTTACATTATTTGGATATGTAATAATGAACATATTCATTCAATCTAATGTTCCAATGAACAAGGGAACACATAATAACGAAAGTATTACACATTAATTTTTAAAACCGGTCAGATTAAACAAATAATGTTGCACAGCAACCAAATATTTAAAAGTTAAAACTAACTAATGATTCCTGTGCCAGACACTCAGAGGGAAGAATTATAAAGCTTAATGGCCACTTGCAGAAATGACTTCCTGTGGCGCTCAGTGGTACATTTTGGAAGAAGAAGTCTTGCACTAAAAGTGCTCCTGTATTTAAGTAGCAGATCATAGAGTTGGATGGGAGACATTATCCAAGATGACATTCAGTTTGGACAGCATCCTCCTCTCTGACACCACTGTTAAAGTAACAACATGTAGTTTTTCAACCTTCATAATATATTTCCAAGACCCTTGTGATGGTACATCGACTTACAATAGGTTGAATGAGACGTCTGCCAGAGCCTGACGGGGTCTGTATCGCTTTTACTGGCACTATGTAACTTCGGGGTGCGGGTAGTAACCAGAGCTCAAAAAGAACTACAAAATTCGACTGCTTTACGGCATACGTCACTTCCCCCACCACTTTCTCAAATTCGGCCGTGACAGGCCAACCAGCGCGTCTGTTTTCGTCATGGCTGAAGCAGCAGCGAAACGTAAGAAGTCCAAGGTTTTGTCGGAGTAGAGTCGGAAGAGGAAAAGGGAGAGTGATAAACTGAAAGGCAGGACGAGGATCAATATTGGTTGAGCGTTTGCTCGCTGGCGTGAGCTTATCGTCAGACCGATGCTGACTTGGCCGTCATGCTGTTGAACTAGTAAGTAAATTGCTTGCATACTATCTTTAGTTTTTCTAATCTGTTGTCTGCCTGGCTACGTTACGGAAACTATCTGGTCCTCCATTTATCTTCATGAATCAGCTAACGTTAGTAGATGAGCTAATTATCAATCTGGTAGCTAGTAAACACTAACATGCTAGTTTTAGATGGTTAGGATGCTAATCGCTATCATTCTCGTTCAGATTTGAGCATTGCAATCGACATGCAAATCGCAAATGTTTGAGTTAAAATGTTTAGTCTACTAAACATGTATAAATTATGAAAGGAGGAAGATTAATAATATTATCATTGCCCATATGAAAAAAACCTGCATGCTTCATATACAGTAACAGCCCGTTCTCATCCCAAGTCGTCATATACTGACGCTTTCAAAATTTCTTCAATATCTGACGCACAAAGCACCCTTTAGCGTCCATATGAGACGCATAAGCCTACCACAGACCTAAACCTACCCATAACCGAAGCGTCTCATATTGACGCTAAGGGTGCTTTGTGCGTCGGATATTGAAGAATGTTTGAAAGTGACGATTTGGGGATGAGAATGCGTTGACAGTAACCGTAAATCATTTTACGACAGCGGTAATGGACAATTCCGCTTCCAACCTGTAGGGCGACCGCAGAGGAAAAGTTCCATGTTGTTGCTTTAAGGAGTCAAGCTCAACCCCCACCACATTACCAGCTTTACGGATCAATTTATTCAGTTTATTTGCATCTGCCACCCTCAGTCTGCTACCCCAGCATGCGACCGCATATAGGATAGCACTAGCTACCACCGATTCGTAAAACATCCGCAGCATCATCCTGTCAATGTTAAAGGACCTTAGCCTCCTCAAAAAATAGAGACGGCTTTGGCCCTTCTTGTAAAGTGCTTGAGTGTTCTTGGCCCAGTTCAGTTTATTGTCTATGTGCACTCCCAGGTATTTATAATCCTCCACAATGTCGACAGGGACCCCCCGGATTGATACAGGGGTCACTGGTATATTTGTTCTCCTTAGATCCACAATAAGTTCTTTGGTCTTTGTCACGTTGAGCTGCAGATGGTTCTGATCACACCATGTAACAAAGTCCCTCACCATATCTCTATACTCAGTCTCATCACCCTTACTGATACAGCCAACCACAACAGAATCGTCAGAAAACTTCTGAAGATGGCAAGAGTCTGTGCGATAGTTAAAGTCGGAAGTGTAAATTGTGAAGAGGAAGGGAGAGAGAGATTATTCTTACGGTTTTTAATTGATTTGCTTGAGGTTTTGTATCTTTTCACCCTGGCAAAGTTGGCCTAACGCTAAAATAAATGGTTTTATGATCCGAAATGTTTTTTACGATGTTGAAACAATTGTTTATTTTTATTTTATCATAACGGACATGGACACGAGAGACTTCAACATTTCTGCTGAGAACCAGATCCATGGTGCCACCTGATTTGTGTGTTGGTTCATGTACATGCTGTGTAAAGCCATAGTGAATATAGGTCTCATTAAACATAGATGTTCTCGGCGCATCGGTTTCCTCGACATGGATATTAAAATCACCAGCCACAATGACACTGTTGTAGTGTGTGGAAGCCACATTCAAGAGCATCTGAAACTCTAAATTGAAATCCCTGAACTCAATAATGATAGATTCCGGTGGGCGATACACACTGATGAACAGAACCTCTTCGTTCCAGTTGTCATGTTTCAGAGCTAGGGCTACATATTCAAAGGTTGTTATAAAGTCAGAAGTAATTCTTCGACCTTGAAACACCGGTGAAAACTGAATGGCAACACCTCCCCCTCTTTCACCCTCCCTGCACTCATGATAGAACTGGAAGTCTGGCGGTGAAGCTTCCCTAAGGGCATGAGCTGCAGTGTCATCTTTTAACCATGTCTCTGTTGTGAGAAAGACCTTCAGGTTATTACCTGTTATGATATTTTTTATCGTGACTCTTTTTCTCTTTTTTCCCTTGATTGAACGAACATTGAGCAACCCCACCTTCACTGCAGGAGGACCCTCAGTCTCTTCATCGCTGTCTTCCTCCTGTTCGGCCTCTTTTGACTTCTTTTCAATCTTTTTTGACTTATGCTTAGTCTCTTTTGACTTCTTTTCAATCTTTTTTGACTTCTGCTTAGTCACTTTTGGCTTCTGTTCAATCTCTTCCTCGCTATCTTCCTTCTGCTCAATCTCTTCCTTCTGTTCAGTCTCTTGTAACATTGTCCTGTGAATAAAACAAGTAAATGTACCATTAGGATGATTTAGTCTAGATTCATTTAAAAAAATGAGATTATTTGTTTGATTAATCATTTTTACAAGATTTTAAAAATGAAAAATGTTTCCCCCGTATTCAGAATCAGAATAAGCTTTATTGCCAAGTATGATTACAGACACACAAGGAATTTGTGTTGGTGAGAGGAGCTTTCAGTGTAGAAAAAGTACTGACATAAAGGCAATAAAATGGACTATCACACAATAGTCAAGTCAAGTCTATAAGTACACAAGTATATAATGTGCTACATGTCACAGGTCGGGATGGGCCGAACCAGACTACACCCACCCCTAGACCAAGAACACTTTGAGGAGCGTGCCAGAGACGAGACCAGAGACAGAGGATAAAAGTAACAATTTTATTGAGAGTAAAATAATTTATAATCCTAATCTAAAAGTCTTCTTCTCTCCCTCGTCCAGGGAGGATCCCAGGCGGGGCAAGCAGACACACCCTTCCCCACGGGCGGCGATTCCCAGTGAGGAGTACTGGACAGGTAAGTATTGGACAGGTGAGTTCCTCACAGGTAGGTAGATGATCCAAGTTTCCTTTCCTCTTGCACGTGAGGGGAACAGTTCCCAGCAGTCGATGATGGGCAGGTAAGTATCTTACGGTAAGTAGGTTGTCAACGTTCCTTCTCCCAGGCTAGTATCAGGTGCACGGTGGGAGGTAATGGACGGGTGAGTTCTCCGATGAGCGGATGGTCAAAGCTTCCTCTCCTCTTTCGCGTAGGGGACAGTTCACAGCAGTCGATGATGGGCAGGTAAGTATCTTACGGTAGGTAGCTTGACCGAGCTCCTTCTTCCACGCTGGTATCAGGTTCACAATGGGAGGAGGTGAAACAGGTGAGTTCTCCGATGAGCGGACGGTCAAAGCTTCCTCTCCTCTTTCACGTGGGGAACAGTTCACAGCAGTCAATAATGTGCAGGTAGGTATCTTACGGTAAGTAGGTTGACCGAGCTCCTTCTTCCACGCTGGTATCAGGTTCACAATAGGAGGAGGTGAAACAGGTGAGTTCTCCGATGAGCGGATGGTCAAAGCTTCCTCTCCTCTTTCACGTGGGGAACAGTTCACAGCAGTCAATAATGTGCAGGTAGGTATCTTACGGTAAGTAGGTTGACCGAGCTCCTTCTTCCAAGCTGGTATCAGGTTCCCAATGGGAGGTGGTGAACAGGTGAGTTATCCGATGAGCGGATGGTCAAAGCTTCCTCTCCTCTTTCACGTGGGGGACAGCTCACAGCAGTCGATAATGTGCAGGTAGGTATCTTACGGTAAGTAGGTTGACCGAGCTCCTTCTTCCAAGCTGGTATCAGGTTCCCAATGGGAGGTGGTGAACAGGTGAGTTCTCCGATGAGCGGACGGTCAAAGCTTCCTCTCCTCTTTCACGTGGGGAACAGTTCACAGCAGTCAATAATGTGCAGGTAGGTATCTTACGGTAAGTAGGTTGACCGAGCTCCTTCTTCCACGCTGGTATCAGGTTCACAATAGGAGGAGGTGAAACAGGTGAGTTCTCCGATGAGCGGATGGTCAAAGCTTCCTCTCCTCTTTCACGTGGGGAACAGTTCACAGCAGTCAATAATGTGCAGGTAGGTATCTTACGGTAAGTAGGTTGACCGAGCTCCTTCTTCCAAGCTGGTATCAGGTTCCCAATGGGAGGTGGTGAACAGGTGAGTTATCCGATGAGCGGATGGTCAAAGCTTCCTCTCCTCTTTCACGTGGGGGACAGCTCACAGCAGTCGATAATGTGCAGGTAGGTATCTTACGGTAAGTAGGTTGACCGAGCTCCTTCTTCCACGCTGGTATCAGGTTCACAATAGGAGGAGGTGAAACAGGTGAGTTCTCCGATGAGCGGATGGTCAAAGCTTCCTCTCCTCTTTCACGTGGGGAACAGTTCACAGCAGTCAATAATGTGCAGGTAGGTATCTTACGGTAAGTAGGTTGACCGAGCTCCTTCTTCCAAGCTGGTATCAGGTTCCCAATGGGAGGTGGTGAACAGGTGAGTTATCCGATGAGCGGATGGTCAAAGCTTCCTCTCCTCTTTCACGTGGGGAACAGTTCACAGCAGTCAATAATGTGCAGGTAGGTATCTTACGGTAAGTAGGTTGACCGAGCTCCTTCTTCCAAGCTGGTATCAGGTTCCCAATGGGAGGTGGTGAACAGGTGAGTTATCCGATGAGCGGATGGTCAAAGCTTCCTCTCCTCTTTCACGTGGGGGACAGCTCACAGCAGTCGATAATGTGCAGGTAGGTATCTTACGGTCAGTAGGTTGACCGAACTCCTTCTACACCAAGGGCAATTACAACGGTAAGAAGTGGACAGGTAGAACTGCAGCAGGTCCTCCGTAAACACCGTACGAGACTTCCCCTAGGGCAGAAGGGGGCAAGCTCAGGAGCGGTGTACAACTCCCACGGGTGTCTTGGGCGGGTGAGTACTTCGCACCCTACAGATGGACTTCAGGGCTGTAGCGGACTCACGGTCACAGGTAGAACGGCTCACGTGTGTCGTAGGAAAGACGGGGACTTCACACCATACAGGTGGGCTTCAGGGCTGTAGCGAACTCAGTCACAGACTGAGCTGGGCTTTCTCTAGAACAGACAGAATCATAACTTCACACAGCAGTATAGTGTTTCTCACATGTGTCGTGGGGAAGACAGGAACTTCACACCATACAGGTGGGCTTCAAGGCTGTAGCGAACTCACAGTCACAGACTGAGCTGGGCTTTCTCTAGAACAGACAGAATCATAACTTCACACAGCAGTATAGTGTTTCTCACATGTGTCGTGGGGAAGACAGAGACTTCACACCAACTGTCTTTTCAAACCCTTTCCCCAGTTGGGCATACTCGATCTCTCCAGGCTCTGATGATGTACAATATACCAGTCTGACTCTTGGGCGAGTGCACGGCAGTTAAAAGCAATCTTCCACACACCCACAGCAATTACACTCCAATAGGAACGTCAATTCGAACACCACAAGTCCACTCGTTAAAGTGTAATTAAGACCAGCACTCACCCTGGGTCTCGATCTAAAGAGCGAAGGATCGGCGGTGTGAGAAAGGAAGTTCTAAACACTTCTTCATAGGCATGAACTGGATTCGCTTCACCATCCAGACGGAAGGAGGAGATAAGAACGGCAGAGAATCAGTTTAATTCACTCAGTGTTATTCATACAGCGCACTCCAAGCACTTCAGCCCACATCTATCTCAGTATCAAGCGTGCAATAGGAGATTCAATAATCAATTACTTATCTTCACTCTCCCATCCAGACGATGTGCTTTCCTCTTTCCCTCTCCCTTTCCGCCTTCAATTCCTCATACACACGATATTCCTTTTTCCTCGCAACAAGCCCTCCACGACACACTTCAGAGAACACTTTCCAACAGGAACAAGTCACATCCAAGCGGGGGAAAGAACACCACAAACAGGGGAAGAACAACCCTCACTTTCTCTTCCTCTGACTTTTTATACTCTCATGAGCTAGCGTGGCCCCATTCAAACGCTCAGCGCAAATTACCCACACCTGCTGTCAATCCGCCACTCGGTTACCATAGCGACAGGCACTCACCCAGGCTTTGGGACGGTGTTTCGTTTCCCAAATCTCAGCGGGGACATTTCTCTAGCAGGGATAGTCCCGGGCTTATTTGTCACCCTGTGACACTACACACACCGATCAGGCATACCATTATGACCTTCCTAATATTGTGCTGGTCCCCCTTCTGCTGCCAAACTCACAGGAGCTGCTGTTGCTATTGTAACGAACACATCTTTCCTGCGCGCATTAGATTGACAGATATAACTCATTCTCTTACTTCAGTATGGTTGTTCATTTTGTGGTTATTTCAGCAAACAGTTCATAAGTTAAAGGGGGTAAACTTGATCATTCATCCAGTGATGGGAAGTTCAGATCATTTCACTGAATCTCGTTTGATCTCGTTCATCAAAATGAACAAATCTTTTTCCAAGTCATTTCGTTCATTTAAGGGGCTTTAAATGTTGTACTTTTAACAGGCAAATTCCCCGAACACATCCACCTACGCAGTCTTTATCATGTTCTGAATTAAGATATCATTATATTGCAGTCAAAAATAATTTACAGGGAACATAAATAATTACTTTAACTTCCGAGTCTTCCGTTCATTTGTCCCGTGACAGACGCACTGAAAGGATCGGATCGTTCATGAAGGACCCGTCACTACTTTCATCTGAATGAACTCGAGATCAAGCCTTATTTAGGGTGAGTCTGACCAGGACTCGCAGATTGAGACTCTGCCAGTGTAAGCCAGTGTAGAGTTTTCTGCATCAGCTCTAGAAGTGTAACCACACTTATGAACGTTTGGTTCCCTCCGCCATCATCGCTCTATTATTAAGCGGGACCTTTCATGCTGTGTGCGAGACTGACAGACTCTGCACAAGAGATCGCACTTCTTGTGAATAACACAAAAAACAGACGAAATTGACGAATGTCTTAATATTATCGCAAATTAGAAATGGTCGGAAATTAGAAAAGGTGCAAGATAATGTTTATTTAGCAATAATAAATAGGAAGTGTATTTTCTTCAAGAGGACCAGTGGTTACGTTCACACTGTAAATTAAAAAGAGTGATAACTGCATTTAAATGTGGGAGATAATTCGCAGAATTTTAGTCCTGTGAGTCATGAAATTGTGATGATTGACACAGTAACCATAGCAACATCAGAGCGTGAACGTGATAACCAAAGCAACATTTTGGCGTCTAATAATGTTATGATTTTTGTTACATTTAAGGCCCGTTCACACCAAGCACGATAACTATAAAGATAACGATAAAGATAACTATATATGCGTCCACACCAACGACCGATAACGGTCTTTTTATTCTAAGCACGCGCGCGCCCGGATGATCCAGATCCATTTTAAATGCGCGAGACCTTTAAATTAGAGTGGATTCTGATTGGCTGTCAGTGTTTTATCGTTCGACAGCTGGAAAAAAAATCGTTCTGAAAGTGATCCCAACGATATCGTTCCTCATATCTTTATCGTTATAGTTGTGGTGTGAACTCTGTTATACTTTAATATGGAGAACGGATGTTTAATAGCCTAGTCCACAAGACAAAATACAAGACAAATTACAAGGCTTGATTTTAATATTGTGTTTCATTACCTGAATGATCCAAAAGTTTTTCATGTTCATGAGGAAAAATCCTCCAGCTCCTGCACATTCTTTGCTTTTCCAGCATCTTCTGCATATTTGACTCCTTACGAGCAGTGGCTATGATTGTGAGATCCATCTTGTCACACTGAAGACAACTGATGGACTCATACACAACTATTACAAACCCTGCAAACATTTAGTGATGCTCAAGAAGGAAGCAACCATTAGGAGCCAGGGGGGTGTACATTTTTGAACTGGATCATTGGTGTAAATTGCTCTTATTTTATTAAAAAATCCATTAATTAATTTAGTCCTGCCATTTAGAGGCTAAATAAGATCTTAGCATGTAAAACAAAATAAGATAAAAAAAATAAAAATAAAAATTTAAACATCACCATCATCTTGCTCAAACGTTTACCCCTGGCTCTTAATGCATCGTGTTATATTCCTGAGCATTACCTTGCAGATTCTGAAAGATGTACGATAGGTAAACGTATGACTGTAACTATACATTGGAATCATTTTGTAAGGTTCAAATTTTAATTTAAGAGCTCAGTGGTGAGACCTTTCGTTGGACTTTGATTGACAGGCGATCTGACCAATCATAATGCAGATACCTGCCATTTTTGTGTGACAAACAAACCAAACCAGTTAGTAGGTTAAAGTCAATGGACTTATGGAAATGGTGTGTATTGATTTCTTTTTGCAGTTTTGATGTTCATTCATGTTTCATTCGTGCTAAAACTAGAAGATATTATCAGTTCATGTGTTGCTTGAACTGAGGCCTATATTAAAGCACCACAAAACGGTGTGTATTGTTTTAATTTCATAAAAATTAAAAAATTTGAAAGCTGAGACTTTATTTCATACCAGAAGTAGCCTTGTCTTGTCTTTTGGCGCATTGTCAGAATCCTCTTTGCTCCGCAATATATATTTCACTGTGTGAGAACATGTGGAGTGGAATGGCTTGTCGGACGTAGCGACAGTAAGAGGGGTGGGTCTTTGTGAAAGGTCAGTTTAAAACCATTTAAATCTTTGTGGACTCGGCCGGACTCGACTCGGACTCGGATGTTAAGGACTCGGACTCAAGTGCGACTCGGCCCTCTTTGGACTCGACTCGGACTCGACTCGGACTCGGATGTTAAGGACTCGGACTCAAGTGCGACTCGGCCCTCTTTGGACTCGACTCAGACTCGACTCGGACTCGACTCGGACTCGGATGTTAAGGACTCGGACTCAAGTGCGACTCGGCCCTCTTTGGACTCGACTCAGACTCGACTCGGACTCGACTCGGACTCGGATGTTAAGGACTCGGACTCAAGTGCGACTCGGCCCTCTTTGGACTCGACTCGGACTCGAATGTTAAGGACTCGGACTCAAGTGCGACTCGGCCCTCTTTGGACTCGACTCGGACTCGACTCGGACTCGATTGTTAAGGACTCGGACTCAAGTGCGACTCGGCCCTCTTTGGACTCGACTCGGACTCGGACTCGGACTCGGATGTTAAGGACTCGGACTCAAGTGCGACTCGGCCCTCTTTGGACTCGACTCAGACTATATATTTCACTGTGTGAGAACATGTGGAGTGGAATGGCTTGTCGGACGTAGCGACAGTAAGAGGGGTGGGTCTTTGTGAAAGGTCAGTTTAAAACCATTTAAATCTTGTGGACTCGGCCGGACTCGACTCGGACTCGGATGTTAAGGACTCGGACTCAAGTGCGACTCGGCCCTCTTTGGACTCGACTCGGACTCGACTCGGACTCGGATGTTAAGGACTCGGACTCAAGTGCGACTCGGCCCTCTTTGGACTCGACTCAGACTCGACTCGGACTCGACTCGGACTCGGATGTTAAGGACTCGGACTCAAGTGCGACTCGGCCCTCTTTGGACTCGACTCGGACTCGAATGTTAAGGACTCGGACTCAAGTGCGACTCGGCCCTCTTTGGACTCGACTCAGACTATATATTTCACTGTGTGAGAACATGTGGAGTGGAATGGCTTGTCGGCTTGTCGGACGTAGCGACAGTAAGAGGGGTGGGTCTTTGTGAAAGGTCAGTTTAAAACCATTTAAATCTTTGTGGACTCGGCCGGACTCGACTCGGACTCGGATGTTAAGGACTCGGATTCAAGTGCGACTCGGCCCTCTTTGGACTCGACTCAGACTCGACTCGGACTCGACTCGGACTCGACTCGGACTCGGATGTTAAGGACTCGGACTCAAGTGCGACTCAGCCCTCTTTGGACTCGACTCGGACTCGATTCAGACTCGACTCGGACTCGGATGTTAAGGACTCGGACTCAAGTGCGACTCGGCCCTCTTTGGACTCGACTCGGACTCGACTCGGACTCGGATGTTAAGGACTCGGACTCAAGTGCGACTCGACTCGGACTCGACTCGGACTCGGATGTTAAGGACTCGGACTCAAGTGCGACTCGGCCCTCTTTGGACTCGACTCGGACTCGACTCGGACTCGACTCGGACTCGGATGTTAAGGACTCGGACTCAAGTGCGACTCGGCCCTCTTTGGACTCGACTCGGACTCGACTCGGACTCGGATGTTAAGGACTCGGACTCAAGTGCGACTCGGCCCTCTTTGGACTCGACTCGGACTCGACTCGGACTCGGATGTTAAGGACTCGGACTCAAGTGCGACTCGGCCCTCTTTGGACTCGACTCGGACTCGATTCGGACTCGGATGTTAAGGACTCGGAATCAAGTGCGACTCGGCCCTCTTTGGACTCGACTCAGACTCAATTCGGACTCGACTCGGACTCGGATGTTAAGGACTCGGACTCAAGTGCGACTCGGCCCTCTTTGGACTCGACTCGGACTCGGATGTTAAGGACTCGGACTCAAGTGCGACTCGGCCCTCTTTGGACTCGACTCGGACTCGACTCGGACTCGGATATTAAGGACTCGGACTCAAGTGCGACTCGGCCCTCTTTGGACTCGATTCGGACTCGACTCGGATGTTAAGGACTCGGACTCAAGTGCAACTCGGCCCTCTTTGGACTCGACTCGGACTCGACTCGGACTCGACTCGGACTCGGATGTTAAGGACTCGGACTCAAGTGCGACTCGGCCCTCTTTGGACTCGACTCGGACTCGATTCGGACTCGGATGTTAAGGACTCGGACTCAAGTGCGACTCGGCCCTCTTTGGACTCGACTCGGACTCGATTCGGACTCGACTCGGACTCGATTCGGACTCGACTCGGACTCGGATGTTAAGGACTCGGACTCAAGTGCGACTCGGCCCTCTTTGGACTCGACTCGGACTCGATTCGGACTCGACTCGGACTCGGATGTTAAGGACTCGGACTCAAGTGCGACTCGGCCCTCTTTGGACTCGACTGGGACTCGACTCGGACTCGAATGTTAAGGACTCGGACTCAAGTGCGACTCGGCCCTCTTTGGACTCGACTCGGACTCGACTCGGACTCGGATGTTAACCCCCTGAGGTCGGCTATCGCGCCGGCGCGATAGGCTCGTTTTTTTCCGTATGAGTGCAAAAAATAAATAAAATAAAAATATTAATTTTTATCTTATATGCTTGTGTTATACATCAATCGATCCTGTTTAGTGTGTATTTTTTTTGTGTATGCTCATAATAAAAACAAAGTGTTGTGCTTTTCGCCAAATAAAGAAAAATAAACATGATGCGAGTTCTGCCTACTCTCCGTCAGTGAAGTCAATTCTGAAACGCGTCCGAAAATGAATTGTAACTCAGCGAATACTCAGTCAAACAGGCATACAGTCACACAGGCATGAAGCTTGAATTATCTTCTTTCAAATGAAGTAATTTTTATAAAAAACAAATATTCACAGTTTATATAATATGTATGTAAAGAGAGAGATGTCAGTCGTTCTCATCTCAGCTAATTAAGTTTTAATGTGACTCCGCCTACGGAGACCGCGCTATTCAAACGCAAATGTGAGGCGATCCATACAAACCTGTGAAACGCCCACATCCGCTGGATAAGGCCGGTGAAACACTGGATGCGTGGCGTAAGCGTCTCAGCTGCGTGGCGTGTCCGTTTTTATTTCGGCTCCCATCCATGTTAACAGTTTAGAGTTTGCATACTGCCTGTGTGAGACGCGCGTCTCAGGCGCGGCACGAGCCGCGTGGAAAACGCGTGCATTCTAGAAATAGAACCGACGCCTATTTTTCACGCGACACGCAAGCGTCTTGGAAGCGTTTCCATGCAAAATTGAATAGGAAAATCTGTTTATTTGTCATTTTGACACGAATACATATTAATAAATGTCCTTTTGATGTTTAAAAGTGTCTAGGTTTTGACATAAATGCAAATATAAATGTAATTTTACAAAATATGATCGATTTTCAAATACAGCTGTATTGAATGAACAGCTTTTAGCAAACTCTATTGCTATACTGAGATGAGGAATATATACTGTATGTGTTTTGTCAAAAATAAAGTCATCAACTAACTAATGAATCCTTTACTTTGAAATACGTATGATAAAATGTATACTTTAGTTTTGAAAGACGTTGACTAGTTTTGAAAAGATTATAAAGTATGTATGTGCATGCATATATATATGTGTGTGTGTATATATGAAGAGTTCAGATGCAAAAGCCTCTAAATCTGAAATTTTCTCCTAGAATGATCATTTTTATGAAGCTTGTATATTTAAGTTAGCTATAGGTGACACGTCACCTGAATGAATGGCTCATTAAGTATGCAGGGACGTAGTCTCACCAGGTGTGAACTACTACATATGCATGATGCTGTTGGAGCGGTTACGCCCCATCCGCATATTGGCTTTCCAAACTAAAAGTGTTTCACAAAACTAAAATCAATGTATCGTTTTTTTGTGAATGATTAGGCAGGATGATTTTCATATCATTTTGAAGAAAAAACACTAGGCGATGAAATCCATTAGTCAAAAGTCTTATTGCCACATATTTAGTATGTGTTTTGTGGCCTTATTTCAGAAACTTTAATTTTTAGTTTTTTCGATAACCATGCATAAACATTATTCTCTCAAAAATGAAAACATGTACATACATGTGGCTCACATATTATGGAAGTCCTGTTTGTGCTATATAGAGTGAATTTACACCTTTGCCATTAATATGTTTATAAGCAACTGAAAAAAGCACAAATGTCAGGGCATGTCAGAACATCTCAAGGACCCCAAAAACACCCCAGACCCCAGAGGGTTAAGGACTCGGACTCAAGTGCGACTCGGCCCTCTTTGGACTCGACTCAGACTATATATTTCACTGTGTGAGAACATGTGGAGTGGAATGGCTTGTCGGCTTGTCGGACGTAGCGACAGTAAGAGGGGTGGGTCTTTGTGAAAGGTCAGTTTAAAACCATTTAAATCTTTGTGGACTCGGCCGGACTCGACTCGGACTCGGATGTTAAGGACTCGGACTCAAGTGCGACTCGGCCCTCTTTGGACTCGACTCGGACTCGACTCGGACTCGGATGTTAAGGACTCGGACTCAAGTGCGACTCGGCCCTCTTTGGACTCGACTCAGACTCGATTCGGACTCGACTCGGACTCGGATGTTAAGGACTCGGAATCAGGTGCGACTCGGCCCTCTTTGGACTCGACTCGGACTCGAATCGGACTCGGATGTTAAGGACTCGGACTCAAGTGCGACTCGGCCCTCTTTGGACTCGACTCGGACTCGATTCGGACTCGGATGTTAAGGACTCGGACTCAAGTGCGACTCGGCCCTCTTTGGACTCGACTCGGACTCGACTCGGACTCGGATGTTAAGGACTCGGACTCAAGTGCGACTCGGCCCTCTTTGGACTCGACTCGGACTCGATTCGGACTCGGATGTTAAGGACTCGGACTCAAGTGTGACTCGGTCCTCTTTGGACTCGACTCGGACTCGATTCGGACTCGGATGTTAAGGACTCGGAATCAAGTGCGACTCGGCCCTCTTTGGACTCGACTCAGACTCAATTCGGACTCGACTCGGACTCGGATGTTAAGGACTCGGACTCAAGTGCGACTCGGCCCTCTTTGGACTCGACTCGGACTCGGATGTTAAGGACTCGGACTCAAGTGCGACTCGGCCCTCTTTGGACTCGACTCGGACTCGACTCGGACTCGGATATTAAGGACTCGGACTCAAGTGCGACTCGGCCCTCTTTGGACTCGATTCGGACTCGACTCGGATGTTAAGGACTCGGACTCAAGTGCAACTCGGCCCTCTTTGGACTCGACTCGGACTCGACTCGGACTCGACTCGGACTCGGATGTTAAGGACTCGGACTCAAGTGCGACTCGGCCCTCTTTGGACTCGACTCGGACTCGATTCGGACTCGGATGTTAAGGACTCGGACTCAAGTGCGACTCGGCCCTCTTTGGACTCGACTCGGACTCGATTCGGACTCGACTCGGACTCGATTCGGACTCGACTCGGACTCGGATGTTAAGGACTCGGACTCAAGTGCGACTCGGCCCTCTTTGGACTCGACTCGGACTCGATTCGGACTCGACTCGGACTCGGATGTTAAGGACTCGGACTCAAGTGCGACTCGGCCCTCTTTGGACTCGACTGGGACTCGACTCGGACTCGAATGTTAAGGACTCGGACTCAAGTGCGACTCGGCCCTCTTTGGACTCGACTCGGACTCGACTCGGACTCGGATGTTAACCCCCTGAGGTCGGCTATCGCGCCGGCGCGATAGGCTCGTTTTTTTCCGTATGAGTGCAAAAAATAAATAAAATAAAAATATTAATTTTTATCTTATATGCTTGTGTTATACATCAATCGATCCTGTTTAGTGTGTATTTTTTTTGTGTATGCTCATAATAAAAACAAAGTGTTGTGCTTTTCGCCAAATAAAGAAAAATAAACATGATGCGAGTTCTGCCTACTCTCCGTCAGTGAAGTCAATTCTGAAACGCGTCCGAAAATGAATTGTAACTCAGCGAATACTCAGTCAAACAGGCATACAGTCACACAGGCATGAAGCTTGAATTATCTTCTTTCAAATGAAGTAATTTTTATAAAAAACAAATATTCACAGTTTATATAATATGTATGTAAAGAGAGAGATGTCAGTCGTTCTCATCTCAGCTAATTAAGTTTTAATGTGACTCCGCCTACGGAGACCGCGCTATTCAAACGCAAATGTGAGGCGATCCATACAAACCTGTGAAACGCCCACATCCGCTGGATAAGGCCGGTGAAACACTGGATGCGTGGCGTAAGCGTCTCAGCTGCGTGGCGTGTCCGTTTTTATTTCGGCTCCCATCCATGTTAACAGTTTAGAGTTTGCATACTGCCTGTGTGAGACGCGCGTCTCAGGCGCGGCACGAGCCGCGTGGAAAACGCGTGCATTCTAGAAATAGAACCGACGCCTATTTTTCACGCGACACGCAAGCGTCTTGGAAGCGTTTCCATGCAAAATTGAATAGGAAAATCTGTTTATTTGTCATTTTGACACGAATACATATTAATAAATGTCCTTTTGATGTTTAAAAGTGTCTAGGTTTTGACATAAATGCAAATATAAATGTAATTTTACAAAATATGATCGATTTTCAAATACAGCTGTATTGAATGAACAGCTTTTAGCAAACTCTATTGCTATACTGAGATGAGGAATATATACTGTATGTGTTTTGTCAAAAATAAAGTCATCAACTAACTAATGAATCCTTTACTTTGAAATACGTATGATAAAATGTATACTTTAGTTTTGAAAGACGTTGACTAGTTTTGAAAAGATTATAAAGTATGTATGTGCATGCATATATATATGTGTGTGTGTATATATGAAGAGTTCAGATGCAAAAGCCTCTAAATCTGAAATTTTCTCCTAGAATGATCATTTTTATGAAGCTTGTATATTTAAGTTAGCTATAGGTGACACGTCACCTGAATGAATGGCTCATTAAGTATGCAGGGACGTAGTCTCACCAGGTGTGAACTACTACATATGCATGATGCTGTTGGAGCGGTTACGCCCCATCCGCATATTGGCTTTCCAAACTAAAAGTGTTTCACAAAACTAAAATCAATGTATCGTTTTTTTGTGAATGATTAGGCAGGATGATTTTCATATCATTTTGAAGAAAAAACACTAGGCGATGAAATCCATTAGTCAAAAGTCTTATTGCCACATATTTAGTATGTGTTTTGTGGCCTTATTTCAGAAACTTTAATTTTTAGTTTTTTCGATAACCATGCATAAACATTATTCTCTCAAAAATGAAAACATGTACATACATGTGGCTCACATATTATGGAAGTCCTGTTTGTGCTATATAGAGTGAATTTACACCTTTGCCATTAATATGTTTATAAGCAACTGAAAAAAGCACAAATGTCAGGGCATGTCAGAACATCTCAAGGACCCCAAAAACACCCCAGACCCCAGAGGGTTAAGGACTCGGACTCAAGTGCGACTCGGCCCTCTTTGGACTCGACTCAGACTATATATTTCACTGTGTGAGAACATGTGGAGTGGAATGGCTTGTCGGCTTGTCGGACGTAGCGACAGTAAGAGGGGTGGGTCTTTGTGAAAGGTCAGTTTAAAACCATTTAAATCTTTGTGGACTCGGCCGGACTCGACTCGGACTCGGATGTTAAGGACTCGGACTCAAGTGCGACTCGGCCCTCTTTGGACTCGACTCGGACTCGACTCGGACTCGGATGTTAAGGACTCGGACTCAAGTGCGACTCGGCCCTCTTTGGACTCGACTCAGACTCGATTCGGACTCGACTCGGACTCGGATGTTAAGGACTCGGAATCAGGTGCGACTCGGCCCTCTTTGGACTCGACTCGGACTCGAATCGGACTCGGATGTTAAGGACTCGGACTCAAGTGCGACTCGGCCCTCTTTGGACTCGACTCGGACTCGATTCGGACTCGGATGTTAAGGACTCGGACTCAAGTGCGACTCGGCCCTCTTTGGACTCGACTCGGACTCGACTCGGACTCGGATGTTAAGGACTCGGACTCAAGTGCGACTCGGCCCTCTTTGGACTCGACTCGGACTCGATTCGGACTCGGATGTTAAGGACTCGGACTCAAGTGTGACTCGGTCCTCTTTGGACTCGACTCGGACTCGATTCGGACTCGACTCGGACTCGATTCGGACTCGACTCGGACTCGGATGTTAAGGACTCGGACTCAAGTGCGACTCGGCCCTCTTTGGACTCGACTCGGACTCGATTCGGACTCGACTCGGATGTTAAGGACTCGGACTCAAGTGCGACTCTGCCCTCTTTGGACTCGACTGGGACTCGACTCGGACTCGAATGTTAAGGACTCGGACTCAAGTGCGACTCGGCCCTCTTTGGACTCGACTCGGACTCGACTCGGACTCGGATGTTAAGGACTCGGACTCAAGTGCGACTCGGCCCTCTTTGGACTCGACTCAGACTCGATTCGGACTCGACTCGGACTCGGATGTTAAGGACTCGGAATCAGGTGCAACTCGGCCCTCTTTGGACTCGACTCAGACTCAATTCGGACTCGACTCGGACTCGGATGTTAAGGACTCGGACTCAAGTGCGACTCGGCCCTCTTTGGACTCGACTCGGACTCGGATGTTAAGGACTCGGACTCAAGTGCGACTCGGCCCTCTTTGGACTCGACTCGGACTCGACTCGGACTCGGATATTAAGGACTCGGACTCAAGTGCGACTCGGCCCTCTTTGGACTCGATTCGGACTCGACTCGGATGTTAAGGACTCGGACTCAAGTGCAACTCGGCCCTCTTTGGACTCGACTCGGACTCGGATGTTAAGGACTCGGACTCAAGTGCGACTCGGCCCTCTTTGGACTCGACTCAGACTCGACTCGGACTCGACTCGGACTCGGATGTTAAGGACTCGGACTCAAGTGCGACTCGGCCCTCTTTGGACTCGACTCGGACTCGACTCGGACTCGGATGTTAAGGACTCGGACTCAAGTGCGACTCGGCCCTCTTTGGACTCGACTCGGACTCGATTCGGACTCGACTCGGACTCGATTCGGACTTGACTCGGACTCGGATGTTAAGGACTCGGACTCAAGTGCGACTCGGCCCTCTTTGGACTCGACTCGGACTCGATTCGGACTCGACTCGGACTCGGATGTTAAGGACTCGGACTCAAGTGCGACTCGGCCCTCTTTGGACTCGACTCGGACTCGACTCGGACTCGATTGTTAAGGACTCGGACTCAAGTGCGACTCGGCCCTCTTTGGACTCGACTCGGACTCGGACTCGGACTCGGATGTTAAGGACTCGGACTCAAGTGCGACTCGGCCCTCTTTGGACTCGACTCAGACTATATATTTCACTGTGTGAGAACATGTGGAGTGGAATGGCTTGTCGGACGTAGCGACAGTAAGAGGGGTGGGTCTTTGTGAAAGGTCAGTTTAAAACCATTTAAATCTTTGTGGACTCGGCCGGACTCGACTCGGACTCGGATGTTAAGGACTCGGACTCAAGTGCGACTCGGCCCTCTTTGGACTCGACTCGGACTCGACTCGGACTCGGATGTTAAGGACTCGGACTCAAGTGCGACTCGACTCGGACTCGACTTGGACTCGACTCGGACTCGACTCGGACTCGAATGTTAAGGACTCGGACTCAAGTGCGACTCGGTCCTCTTTGGACTCGACTCAGACTCGATTCGGACTCGACTCGGACTCGGATGTTAAGGACTCGGAATCAAGTGCGACTCGGCCCTCTTTGGACTCGACTCAGACTCGATTCGGACTCGACTCGGACTCAGATGTTAAGGACTCGGACTCAAGTGCGACTCGGCCCTCTTTGGACTCGACTCGGACTCGGATGTTAAGGACTCGGACTCAAGTGCGACTCGGCCCTCTTTGGACTCGACTCGGACTCGACTCGGACTCGGATATTAAGGACTCGGACTCAAGTGCGACTCGGCCCTCTTTGGACTCGACTCAGACTCGACTCGGACTCAGATGTTAAGGACTCGGACTCAAGTGCGACTCGGCCCTCTTTGGACTCGACTCGGACTCGACTCGGACTCGGATGTTAAGGACTCGGACTCAAGTGCGACTCGGCCCTCTTTGGACTCGACTCAGACTTGACTCGGACTCGACTCGGACTCGACAAAGGTGGACTCGGACCCAACACTATTTTAAACCATTCATGTGCGACAAGACAAAAGTGTGACTCTGACACACACACACACACACAGAGAGAGAGAAAGACACACGCCAGTATCGTGCACACAGACAGCACGTCAGAATACAGTTCTCTTTTGTGCTTGAACTTACAATAACACACACAACTAGATTCAAAAGTTTGTCGAGACAAACTATAAGTTGGCTTGAGAAAGTTTGGACCAGAAAGTTTGAAGATAAAAGTAGTTTGAAGATTAAAGTAGTTTAAAGTTGAATTTAGTTTAAAGTTTAAATTAGTTTAAAGTTTAAAGAAGTTTGAAGTTTAAAGTAGTTTAAAGTTTAAAGCAGTTTAAAGTTTCAAGTAGTTTAAAGTGTTTTAAAGTTAAAAAGTTGCTAGGCGGTTGCTAGGGTGTTCTGGGTGGTTGCTAGGTTGTTGCTAGGTGGTTGCTAGTGTATTCTGGGTGGTTGCTAGGGTGTTCTGGGTGGTTGCTAGGTGGTTGCTAGGTTGTTGCTAGGTGGTTGCTAGTGTATTCTGGGTGATTGCTAGGTGGTTGCTAGGGTGTTCTGGGTGGTTGCTAGGTTGTTGCTAGGTGGTTGCTAGTGTATTCTGGGTGGTTGCTAGGTGGTTGCTAGGGTGTTCTGGGTGGTTGCTATTAGGGCTGTCACGATGTTAGATTTTTCACACCACGGTTATTGTGGCCAAAAGAATTTACGATATCGATTTATCGCGATATCTATAGATTTTTTTTTTTTTTTTAAATGTACATTTTTACTTAGTTTTTCTTTTTTATCTAACAAACATAGGGATACTGATAAACACAAGGCACAAGCATTTTAACTTCTTGCGTACTCAATCTATGGCAAATTTTTGTGAAGGAAGACAAGCATGTGAAGTTTATCTGGTTTCAAACTGAAGCAAAACACTGTCGGAAGGTTTCCCGAAGAACTGAAAAGCTCTTAAACCTGTTGTTGCACCAGCGCCAAGCAGATTTGAATAAAAAAAAAATCAAGTGCAAATACAAATACAAAAATAAGATGAGTAAAGAAAACGGGGTTCTTAATTTTAATAATCACCCTTTATTAAATATATGAACACAGAAACCCCGTTAATGTCACGTTTCCCATTCCATGACTAGTAAAATAATAGGAGCTTCGCGTCCATGACAACTCCAGACGCGCACTTTCTTTCTCAGTTTATGGCCAGCAATATCATCATGTTTAAGGACATTACGGAATTGAGATAATATGTATATGTTATGATTATACAATTAAATACAATAGTTGCTGAGTCTGTGATCTGAACACTGTTTACCTCAGAGCATCCGTTAACTGAATGAATTGAGAAAAATCACCTGAAAATCCGATAAACATCAGCAAATTTATTCAAGCAGCTGATTTCTGTAAAATAATGTAAAATTAAATGTATATTGCAGCACAGGGTGAAATCGATGATTTGAGACAAATATAATGTAAATTTAATATAAAACGAAATGGCGCTCTGTGTCGCGGCAGGATTTTGAACACGGCCCTGGGCCCGATTTCCCGATAACGCTCACTCTTAGCCTGCTAAGAAGACTCGAAAGATATATCTTACCAAATTTGTTCATTTTCCTAAGTGTGTTCCCCGAACCATACCTTAGAAAGCTGCTTAAGATTGTAACGCAAAGATGTGGTCAGAATGCCAGCTCTCCTTGATCTAATTAACTTACTGGGATCTTCACAGAACACAAAAAAACCCTGTTCTCCTTGATAGCAAGATATAGTGGCTTACGCTTATTAAAGCTATCTGACATTCCAATCAACAAACAGGCTCTGTCCTTCCTCTACTGTCTACGAACAACAGATGGCGCCTGTCATCTCAGCAACTCATTGACCGCCATCTAAATACGCTCTTTTGTTCTTGAATCAACAGGACACGATGTTTTACTACCCCACGGGAAGTCACGAGGGGCAAGGCGCCGCGATGTCGGTAATTTCGCAAATCCCCTATGGGTTTCCTTAAGACACTGATTTACACCCAATCACTGATTTACACCTCAGAACAAACAAGGCATTGTCTGACCAAAACCCCCGTGATTGTAAAACGCACGTACACACATTTACACCCTCACCCTCCCCGGCTCGGAGGGCCAAAAGTTCAGCGCGAGGCGTGAACTTTGTATGACTCACACACGCAGAAGCACAAAGAGACCATACTAACCCTGACCACGTGGCTTACAAATACCCTATAAACTATATAAATTGTATTTCTGGTTGTGTTTCAGGATCTCAATACCCGAATTACTATATCTATAAGCTGTATTGTTTTATAATCAATGTAATATGCCTGTAAAATCCCGAGACATCATGTATCTTTGTGTTATTAGATCACAGAATCATCATTCGCGGTCTCATTTTGATGCGAAGAACCCAACGGTGTTGAATTCCTAACTCAACGTATAAAATGATGCATTCTTTCATTTATACCAGGTTATAAATGTTCCATACCCAAGTTTATTCCTCCAGTACTTGCTCCAGAGGCGTGTACTTTTACAAACGAAGGGAGGCGGCCGCAACACGCCCTTCCAGATGATTGGCTCCGAAACAGGAGGAAGGCGTGGCTGTGGTCCCTTCAAAAACACGCGCTAGCTCTCTAGGACTTCGCAGTTCAACAGTTCGAGAGAGAAATCCGCTTCTTCCTCCGTTTTCTTTTTATTTCATTTTACTCTAAGTCTTTATTTTCTTGATACTTTATTTCAGTTTGATAATTCTCATACAAACCAACGAAACTTAAGGCTAAGTTATCTTTGAGCTAAGTTTAACGAACTCTTTGACTTAACATCGCAACCAAACTTCGCCTCCGACGAAGCGGCTGACCACGCGTTCCAGGTGCCTTTGTTTCACGAGACGCATACAAGAGGGCCTCAAACAAGTACTGTATATCCTTAAATTCGCAGATCCAAAAGAAATGCTGTTTTAAGTTGTCTAGAAATTGCTATAGCCTTTGGGTTCTCGTTGAAAAGTAACATTTTAAACTGTTTTGCCTTCTTCCTCGTTCTGACTCTCTCACACACAATCTCACATTTTTCTTAGACTTGCATACACATTTTTCTCAAACTCACGCACACACACAGACAAACACACACGCATGCGCTCCGAGCCAAACACACACACACGTGCTCCTGAACACACACGCACGCGCTCCTAGCCAAACACACACACGCACGTGCTCACTAAACTCCCACATACACGCTGCCACACCTACACACACCCAAAACTCTCTCTCTTCCTCTCTCTCATTTTCTCTCTCCCTATAACCTTGTTATTATTTTATTCTGTTGCTTTGTTTTATTTTATGTCTTATTGCGATCGCTTATGTTGTTTTGTTTATGCATATTTACTCCTGCGTGATTTGAATTAGTACATGTAATCTTAGTTGTTTGATTAAAACTTTATAATCCTATGAAACTGAATCTGTCTCATATTGTTACATTGCTGAAATCTCTGAGAGTGCGATTACCTCTAAGCTCTATTTTTGTTCTACCAGTAAATATCTAAATTGTCTATAAACCCTAAAGTATCGTTCTCTGTGGCCACAAGAAGGATATCTTGTCGGTGTTATAGACTGATAGGTTTCTGTTCAGAAATTGTACATATTGTCTGCCGGACAGATAATTTGCACGATAAATGAACACTAACTTTACCTAAATTTCCCCTAATTGAACATATAAATTCTACCTACTTATCCCCTATTTAGAATAAATTAATTTGTGTATACAGCACATTAATATTCATATCTTATGAATATTAATTCTCATTGAGCTAATAAATCCCCTTAACTGACTCAGTGTTGTTACAAGATATTCCTTCTTACGTGCGACGTGACCCGGTGCTGTCCGTGGCGATGGTGCTGAATTGTTTGATATCAATGGCTCGAGAATCAATTATTCTCTCGTGCAGGGGCTGTTTATGTGAGAAAGCGGTGATCTTTATAAAAGAAGCACTTCGGAAATAGTTGAAATTGCAATTTATTATGATTATTGGATATTATAAAAAATAATCCAAACTATAATAGCCTATAATAGCCTAGCCTACATATTTTAAAATTGTAACATATATTGCTGCCACAATAACCTTTTCAAAAATTTACGTGCCTTCTTCTCTTTCCCATTTTTGTTCGCTGAGGTGGAGCTGCGATGAAATATTGTTCTTGTAAATACTTTCCAGCATTTCAGTAATTAAAGTGTACATCTAACGTACGGTGCTCGGCAGTGATCAAAAAGGATTTAAACCGTGAATTTTGAATCTCTTGTAAACTCAGAGATGTGGATTCAGACGGCAATTAAATCCCCACACGACCTGTTTGTCAAAAAACAGTAGGTACTAATTTGGCCAGGGATTTTTACGCGGATTGGCTGAGAAAAACACTGATATTATGGATTCGGACGGCACTAAAATCACAGACTTACCCCTGTAAATGTTTAAAATACCGGACGAGCCCATGAGAAACAATATTAGCGTCCGAATAGGACTTAACTGACAGTAGCCTATGCTTTCACTGGCCTTTAAAAGAGCGTTTTAATTAAATTAATAATATTGTATAATAATTAAAAATCTAACAACAATCAGTGTAATGACAATTTTATTCTTTGCATGAAAACACTTGAATTAGCTTAATTTAATACTATCTGGGTGTATTAAAACTTCAGAATTATATTCATATAGACCTGCAACAGTGATAAGGTAAAGCTAAGAGTGGTCCAGACCAACCTTACGAAAGTGTGACTTACAGAAGATATACTTAGCGTACGAACGTTTCGGGAACCGTCCCATAAGGTTAAGAGAGAGGTTAAAGAGCATCTTGCATGTAAAAAAAAAAATCTAAATGAATATATAACCATGTATGAAAATACCATATGAAAAGATAATGCAGGATTTAAAATGTTTTAAAACGACATAAGGACACCAATTTAGTAGATAAAGTGAGCGTTTCTTTGCCTGCTCCTACAAGCCGCTTTTTTTCAACATCGCCTCATGTTACGTCACACGAGGGAGATGTGTGTGTGCTCTGCCGCAGCTCAGTGCAGAGTAGGCTGGTATTCAGTAAGAGCGGTCGTGAGTCAGTGTGTTTTCACTAGTTTTTGTATTTCAATTTATCATCGTCATGGTAAATTTATGTGTTTGTGGAGCTTGCAAAAACTCCAGCCTGTCAGGACATCGAGTCCACCGGTTTCCTAACAAGAAAAAGGCCGGTGCTATCTTTCGTGCCTGGGTGCGGTTTGTGCAGGTGAAGAGACGGGATTTCTCTTCCGCGTCGGCTTCGGAAAACGCGGTCGTGTGTAGCGTTCACTTCAGATCGGAGGATTATCGTCCCAGCGATATGATGGAGTTCAACATGGGATACCGAAGTAAGAACCGGGTGAGACTCAGAGCTGGTGCGGTTCCTTCAGTGCACGCATCTTCGGGTTCTCCCGCTGGATGTAGGCGCGAGCACAACATCAACTGGCAAACGCAATGTAAGCGGAACGAAACTGAGCTACTCGTTATTGTGTTTGTGTGGACCGTTTACCAGTTTGGACCAGTGCAGCGCGAGCCTGATCAAGCAACACTGTAACTGCGAGATCCAGTAAATAAAGCATTTGAATTCGCCACTGAAGTAATAACATCGCTGCGAGATCTAGTGAGAAATATTCACATTTCTCCGTTATTAACGGATCAAACAGCGCTGACGTGGAAACCAGGAATAAACATTGTGCAATGAATGAACAAACTATCCAGTGTCCACAGATCAGCAACATTCACCATGGCTTTACTGTAGTAACACTCACTGCAACCATGGAAGTTTGGCATTTTCCACAAAGGCCCAGTATGCATCCACCTCCCTGCAACACTGACTTTCCTCAGCTGTAAACATTGCCTCGCATTTCCCACACAAGCACCTATGGAACAAAAGCTGTATCAGGAATAAATATCTCTCTGTCTCTCGATGAGAAACCGCTAAGTTATATCACGTAACGTTAGTCTGGGCGGATATTAATGAGCATGACAAACGCCTGATCAAAGCTTAGTTTCTGTTATTGTAAGTTCCAATATGTTCTGTCTAACATTGATCCTGGCCTGTCCCTGCTCTCTGGGCAGCCTAGCAGGCTCATAATTGTATGGCTGTGGTCCGTCAACAATTTCCTCAGCGTCCGAAACGTCATTGCGATCCATATTTCCCTGTTGTTTGAATCGACCGCTCTCCCTCGTGCTATGTCACGACTCTCGCCCGTCACGCCCATTTTCAGATGAATTAGTAAATTAGTAAAATTTTCTCACAAAAACGACTCCAGAAGCCACTGTAGTGTATTTATAATTTTTTTTTAAGAAAATCTAGTTCCTACATTATTTTTCTATACATTAACTTGTTGGGTCTTCTAACCTGCAAGATGCTCTTTAAACTCATTTAACTATTTTTACATATTTCACAGTTTTCCAATAATTTCTACACTGTTCTTGAGTAGGGTTCTTACGAATGAAGGAATTCAAGTAATGTTCATTTTCTATCATCTTTATTTTCTTCTAAAAAAGGACTAGGATTTTTGTGAAAGATATTGTCCCCATCAGAGGTAGACATATCCTATCTTTCAAAAATTAAAAATCATATTTGAAGTTAAAGTTAAACTCATCCCATCTAAATATCAATCTGATAACATGTTAACTACACATATAAGCCCATTTTGGTATAAAAACTAATTTTGATTTTAATTAAAAGGATCATTTTCCATTCAAGGAACACATTAAAAATAATAATATAAAAAAAAAAACATCTAAGATTAAAAATAAGATTCATCTTACCCGAATATAAACTGATAGAGGGATTGGGGATATGTAAAACATGATTGGGGATATTAAAACCTAATATTGTGAGTAAAAATAAATATTTTCCTCAATAAGATAGCCACATTTCACACGACGAACGATGGTGATGACGTCATCCGATGTCGTCGCCATAGAGCTGGTAAGTCCCGCCCCCTCCGCTAACCCCGCTGGACCTCTAGGTTGAAAAGTCGTCAATGCAAGTGAATGGGAGAAAATAATTATTTTCTGGTCCCGTTTGAATTGTGCCATGAATGTGAACATATGTTGTCTGTGAATGTATGTTTATGTAATCTTTCATGTTACGAGTTTGACAGTATATGGTATGATTCTTCGGCTACCAGTTGTGGAAAAGACATAACGAGAAAGACTACATGTCGCCTATGTGACGTCACCCCATAAAGTTGACTTACCCGTGGTTTTCGCCAACCTCAACGATTTTGTCCTCTCCCTGAAAGAAGGCGGTGAAGTGCACCAAAGACACAGTCATGTTTAGCGGGATCCGTGAGCTAGTGTCCGTGTGCGAATGGTGGTGACGTTTCAAACGCGTCGAAAGCAGCGAAGAGTTGTAGTCCACAAGTGCTCTCACACAAAGTCTAACCGTATCAAACTTCTACCCGCTAAATTGTAGCATTCTTTACACGAAAGATTATATAAAAAATTCACAGACAACATATGTTCACATTCATGGCACAATTCAAACTGAAAATAATTATTTTCGGGACCAGAAAATAATTATTTTCTCCCATTCACTTGCATTGACGATTTTTCAACCTAGCGGGGTTAGCGGAAGGGGCGGGACTTACCAGCTCTATAGTCGAGCACTTTAAAAATGAATAGTAACATGCACAACACATACAAAAATACTTTTACATCCACATGATTAAATACAACTGTAGCTACACATACATACCACTCCCATGAAATTTGAACAAAAATTCGATTTTATATCACCATTTTATTGTGTGAGGTGGGGAGTTTCAACTCTTGCTCGACCGTGTGCGGAGGAGAGAGTGACCCAGTTTCACTAAACTCGACAAAACTCTCTTATTTTAACTCTTTTCACAAAAATCTTTTTCTACAACTGTCCTTTCACTTACTTACTATCAATTCGCCGAGTTGGAATTTTATTTTGACCGTTGGAAGCTTAGTTCAGCCGTCTCGCGAAAGATTAATTAGTTTTTTTTTTTTTCAAACAGCGGTCTATAAAATTTGCGCGTGGCGTGCACATCTCTCACTTCACTCTGTGGATGTGCAGACACGATTTCGCTCTCTCTTAAACATTGACTTTCAAAAGGAAAACTACTCAAGACAAACTTTATCACAAAATATATTATATATATTATAGAATATCTTCTTATTGTATATTTTTCTCTTTTTGTTACTTTTCTTAACAAGCCTGCCTGAAGAAGATATAGTATATCGAAACGTCGCAAAGGCTTGTATTCTCTTTTCAATTTTATCTTTTCATTTTATTATTAATATTTATTTACTATTTTACTTTTGGGATTGATGAGACACTGCGAGGATGGATGTCTTTAGAGGCCGTGTGAGACAGAGAGATATAGACTCAGACTCTCTAGCAGTTCTCCTGTTCTATTCAATAATAATCATTATTTTCCTTCTAATGCACGGGCTCGTGCGAATGAGACAGATTTTGCCCCGAAAGAAAGGGGAAGAAATAGGAGTAGGAATTCCCAGACTTTTGACCACAGAAATGGTCAAAGGGTCAGGGAATTTAGAAACACGGCCAGGGGACACAGGACTGTGTCCTCCCATAGGCCTAATGTCTATCATGAGTCAAGACTGGTTGAAGGTTGAATTTTTCAAAAATTAGGTTGAGGATGATCACTCTCCTCCTCGACAACTAACTTATTATTCTCGCCAATACTCGAGACCGCCAACACAATTCCAAAGGAGGAGTTCTACTTATAATTTTCCATCACGCTCTTTTTCGAGACAACATAATAAGAGAGTCTCATTTGTAAACCATTGGGGGAGTTTTAGAGATATCGATATTTCAATTGATAGACGACCAATAGAGCAAAAGAGAAAGAGCTCTGCGCTACTTTCCTCTGGAAAACGAAAGAGCCGAGGAAAAGCCTCATAGGTTTACACAAAATGAGTACATACCAGCCCAGCCAGCACTAAAAAATTCAATAAATACTTGCACGACATCAGACTCGTGCATCATTTGAGCAAGGTAACAACAAAAATTACGGGCAATCAGCCAATCACTTTCCAGCGATTCACGCGGCTGCTCACAAACACGGTCAGACCAGCGTTTCCTGGGGAGGAGGAGGTTAAAACATTGCTTGAGGGTAATGCCAAAAACTGGACATTCAACACACAAGTAATTTTAGAGCAACATTATGAGCCTCTGATTGATGAAGCTCTGCAGAACGTTCGCACACAGAGTAACACCATGAGTGGCCAAAAGCATTCGAAACTTTAATAGTCGAATCACCGCAGGCGGAAGCTCTTATCACGGCGGAGACGCCGGGTCCCTCCACCACACTCAGAACAGAGACAGCACGTGCTCCGACCTATGCGGAGGCAGTGACAAGAGGTGGACAAGAACCCACCAATACTGTGACCACCACTACGCTGGCAGCTCACACTATTGTTTTACCACCACGGGCCACACACGCACCTGTCGCCACCACCACCGCACGGATCACAGACACCTCAATAACACCAACACGGGCAATACAAACACCACTTAGGGCAACCACCACTGACTCACCGATTCGACCTCAAATGATAATGAACACCATTGATATTCAGACTTCTCCGGGTCTATTGGTTAGGGGGGATTGGCCCATTGATGAGGAAGTTCCTCGAGTAGGTCTTCAAAAAACGCTCCAACCCACACAGGTTGTTGAGCCCCAGCTCACACCCGCTATTGAACCCTCTCCAGTTCAAGAGGTAGAGAGCACAGGAGAGGTGGAGCCCCAACCCACACAGGTACCAGAGCTCCCTCTCATTCAATTGACAGAGCCCCCTCTTGAACAAAGACAAGGAAAAAAACCTGTAAAGAGAAGCACTGTAAAGATCTTTTGCCCCCCCTGGAGAAAAAAAAACAAAAAAAAAAAAAAACAATATATATATATATATATATATATATATATATTTGTTTCCCTGGCATTTTGTAGGCATCTTTTTAAATAACCAGAGGATTTTGTTCCAAAAATGCGTTTTGAAAGAGATCATTCAGTGTAACGTGATCAAGAAGCCCTTATAAAATCAGATGGTCATGAGACACTCAGTGATCAAACGGCACCCAGAAAGGCCATGTGCTGCAGAAAGGTGAGTTCACTGCTCTTAAATATCTGATAACTCCACCTAACCCATGTTGAGCTGTTACAAAAACACGTCATTGAGTTAAATGCCCCAAAAAACACTTTCGATTTTTTTTTGAAAAATAAGCAAATGATTAACAACAATTTACAAGACTAAATATCTTGCATTATTTTGCTTCTCTAATAAATAGATCTTGATTTAGGAATGTTTAGATATTTTGACTGGAAAAACAAACAAACTATTACTTAGTAATATAAGCATTTCTTTTGCAGTGCAGTATCACTGTGTACATAACCATTTTGGCATCTTATTTATAGTAGCCTACAGATAAATAAGGAATATTTAGCACTGACAGATATGTGTTAAACTTAATCAATATTAATATGTTGATGCCTTTTTTGTATGGTTTAATTTGTTTTATTGATTACCAGAACTGAACACCTGCACGGTGGGAGAGCAACAGGATACAATCAAAACAAGCACAGAAGTGAGTAAATTAGGTCTTATTTTCCTTTCTTTAGTGGGACTATAAAAAGTGTGTTTTCGTTACAGTTACACTAATCCTAACTTACAAAAATAATGACTCCCAGTAACATTACAATCTCCAACTACTTCAGATCACTGTTGTTTACAGGTTAGAAGTGATGTGCTGTAAATCCTTGCATGATCTGTTAACATTGACATTTAACAACACGACATCCGTCTGTTTGACCCTGATATGCTTCCCATGCAGTTTCTAGTATATACACTAAGTGTAATTGTGGTCTTTATGACCCCAAATATTTGTAGTGATTGTTAATAAAAACTTTTTTTTAATTAGAACTTTCTTCTTAGTGTTTACTTCTTCATCTATACATTGGTACCAATTACCACAAAACTCACCATTACCTTCCATTTAAAAATGTTATATTTGAATGAAACATCACTTAAATCAGGGGTCACCAAACTTTTTTCTCTGGGGGCCACATTATCGTTCCTGACTTTGATGGGGGGCCGGGGCTGGGTCAGCTATATAACATAGAATTGTATGACCCAGACCAAAATGACCACCAGCAGGCCTTATTGAGAGATTACTAGCCTGGCACAGCCATCCCCACTACTATATCCACACTACTATATCAACACTTGATTCCTGGCACATATTTGTTTATCTTTACTAGTGGTTTGCAAAAGTTGTAATCGAGTCTTCACACTTTGTTTTAATTAAAGTTATTGAACGGTACACATAAGTCACGGGTCGGTTCATACCTCGGTTCAGACGTCACGGTTCGGTACGAGTTCGGTACAATGGAGGGAAAAGCCAAACAGAAATGCAGAAGGCTTGTGCATGTCTCAGGCTGGACCACCAAAGCAAAATAAATTACTTAAGCCTTGTATTTTTAAAATAAATTTGATTAATAAAGTAAATAAAGATATAGAACCAGTTTATTTGTAGTGCACTGGCAATAGTTTTATATATTTAGTTTATTAATTCAATTCATAAAAATACCTTGATATGTTTGGTAATTGTAGCCTACCTGAATGAATTGAAAATTAATCTGCAACATTTCAGATTAATATATTTGTTTTCCTTAAAAATGTAATTAACAGTAACAAACACTTTGCAGTTTGAATGATGTCCTGCATAAACTAAATGACGGAGAATGTTTTTATGTTTCCACTGTTCGATCGCGGCCGCGCCTCACACACACACACGCGCAAATATAAGTAAACACTGGATATCTGGATATTGATTTAGATGTAGAATCATTTGCTGGTTAGAGATTAAGATAAAATATTTACAGTTTAAGAAACAAATAGATTTTACCAGCAGAGGGCCAGAGGAGCCATTCATTTTACTGGATGTGGCCAACTGCTCATAAATCACATTTTGTAAATGTGTATATATTTATAAAACACATTAAAAATAAATAGCATTAAAGAATAATATTCTATTAATTGTTTTAATATATTTTTGACTCGTTATGAAATGGATGTTTTATTACCACAGAAATTTTACAGAACAGTGTCACACAAGAAACACCTAAAGGACAAGACCTGGAGTCAGATTGTAGTAGAACATTTATTTTATTTTATTAAAAAAAAAAAAAAAAAAAAATTAGAATGTATAAAAAATTATTAAAAAAATATAAAAATAAAGAACACAATATGAAGAAACAAACAGAAGTGAAGAGTGAACAAGAACTTCTTGAACTTTATACATTAATACTATAGGGCAGACGAGGCGCACTTTGATTGACAGCTGCCGTCTCCACTCCTGTGACGTGCGCTTCTTGAGACGGACCAGCAGAAGACAAACAGGTTGCCTAGTTTACAACGACACTGTACTATTTCACTATTATCACCACCTAACTAATGACACCTCGTGATAAAAGTCAGTATTTAGTTCTTGAAACTTTCTTCAGGCTCCCTATTATTCTGGAGCGGATGATTGACAGACCAGAGTCGCCCTGTAACGTATCTGCTGACCTCTAGTGGACGACTTACAACAGTGACTTTAATGTAAATGATCTCTCCGTTTTATACCTTGGATGGGTTTGATGTCTTATAATGGACATGATGCAGAAGAGTGCTGACAGGTAATGCCACAGACGGCTTGTTTTCATCTCGCTGCAGAGCACGATTTCTCTCCCAGTCAACAACCTGATCCTAACCTCTGTCTTAATGACCTGGACCATAGATTGTGCTCTTCCATTTGGTCAGAAGAAGGCAGAATGAAATTGCAACATCCCAAGGCAAACCAAGTCAAAGTAGGTACAGTACTTAAAGCAGTAGTACTCTTCAAACATGTCATTTAAATGTACATTTAAAACTAATTTGGTTGTTGAAAAAACAAGATTTGAAGGCCCTGTTTTTTTGTTATGCATTTAATTTTTTACATTTTTTTTAAACAACAACACCAGTTTTTAGGTCACCCCCATCCACAACACTTTCTACAGAGGTCCTATCGAGAGCATCCTGAGCAGCTGCTTCACTGTAGGGTTTGGAAAGTGCACCATCCCGGATCGTAACCTCCAGCAGCGGATAGTGAGTTATCAGTGTTGCGGATGACCACACACACCCTTCTGCCGTCTAGCAGGAGGTACAGAAGCATTCTGACTTTATAATCTAATTGTGTACAGTGTTTTTTGTTTGTCCTATATGTTGATATATGCAGCACCTTAGGCCACTGTTTCATTTCACTGTATATGAGCTGCGTATAGAGCTGCAAAGACAACAAAGCTACTTTGACTCTATAACTCTTATGTTAATTCAATTAGAGTTGTGGAGTATGAAAATAATGCCATATTGCATAAAAAATCCCAAACATATTTGCACAAATGTAATATAAATGTTATTAGCTGACAGTGTTCATGTGGGTCCAGATAAATTGTGACAAATGCAGCGGTACAGAACGCATCGTATGCTTGGCCCCTAGAAAAGTTCTTTGTGGTAAATTGAATCTGTGCCCTCCAACAAAAGTGCTTGGACTTTGTTTGCAATTAATTGCTTTTTCTTTATCTTTTATTTGATTTAAAAATTATAAATACATAAAGCTAACAATAAGAAGATTATCTTCCATTAAAATTAATTTATATTTTAGACCAATTTTATTTAGCTTTATAGGTGAGGAACATAGTCAATAATTCACTATATACAGCGAGTGTCCCATCCCAAAAGAGTTGGACATCTCAAAATAAATAAATAACAAAGTGTGAGTTGAAACCACACAAAGTCAACGATATTTATTAATAAATAAAACGTCTAAAACCAAGACATAAAAAAACAAGTAGGCATAGAGGCATAAGCACCCCCATTAGAATCTATTTACATTTTGCAGAATAGTCCATCTAAACAATACAAACAATAACTGATGCAATGTTTGAATGGGTCCTCAATCCTTGCAAGCCGCACAAACAAAAGTGTCCAGAGTGGACGGCTGAACACAGGATCTGTGGTACCGGCGCAGGCAGGAAAGACAGCTAATCTGAACATGTGGATCAATAAAGACAACTAAATGATAACACCACTGTTAACTTTGAGGATGCATGTGTAAATGTTTGCACATACTAACCCAGGCGGTGTCTCCGCTTTCCTCTCCACAGAATGAGCACAACCGGGTTAAATCATCTAGAAAACAATACAGAATAAAATAAAAAATAGGAGGCCAAAAACTATTTATATAGATGTAATGCTCTCCCTGTGTCATGTCTGGGAGGAACTGCAATAATCATTACGAACATTTTTATTAGCTTCTCGAGACATTCACAGCTCAAGGATTTTACTGCCATAAAGTCTACTGTACATACTAAATCATAATGTAAAGGACTGGTTACGCATCAGTGATTTAAACGATGAGGAATCCCTCTGTTTGGGATGAGGAATCCCTCTGTTTGGGATGAGGAATCCCTCTGTTTAGGATGATGAATCCCTCTGTTTAGGATGAGGAATCCCTCTGTTTGGGATGAGGAATCCCTCTGTTTAGGATGAGGAATCGGAATCCCTCTGTTTGGGATGAGGAATCCCTCTGTTTAGGATGAGGAATCCCTCTGTTTAGGATGAGGAATCCCTCTGTTTGGGATGAGGAATCCCTCTGTTTGGGATGAGGAATCCCTCTGTTTGGGATGAGGAATCCCTCTGTTTGGGATGAGGAATCCCTCTGTTTGGGATGAGGAATCCCTCTGTTTAGGATGAGGAATCGGAATCCCTCTGTTTGGGATGAGGAATCCCTCTGTTTAGGATGAGGAATCCCTCTGTTTGGGATGAGGAATCCCTCTGTTTGGGATGAGGAATCCCTCTGTTTGGGATGAGGAATCCCTCTGTTTAGGATGATGAATCCCTCTGTAATCCCTCTGTTTGGGATGAGGAATCCCTCTGTTTAGGATGAGGAATCCCTCTGTTTAGGATGAGGAATCGGAATCCCTCTGTTTAGGATGAGGAATCCCTCTGTTTAGGATGAGGAATCGGAATCCCTCTGTTTAGGATGAGGAATCCCTCTGTTTGGGATGAGGAATCCCTCTGTTTGGGATGAGGAATCCCTCTGTTTAGGATGAGGAATCCCTCTGTTTAGGATGAGGAATCGGAATCCCTCTGTTTGGGATGAGGAATCCCTCTGTTTGGGATGAGTAATCCCTCTGTTTGGGATGAGGAATCCCTCTGTTTGGGATGAGGAATCCCTCTGTTTGGGATGAGGAATCCCTCTGTTTAGGATGATGAATCCCTCTGTTTAGGATGAGGAATCCCTCTGTTTGGGATGAGGAATCCCTCTGTTTAGGATGAGGAATCGGAATCCCTCTGTTTGGGATGAGGAATCCCTCTGTTTGGGATGAGGAATCCCTCTGTTTAGGATGAGGAATCCCTCTGTTTGGGATGAGGAATCCCTCTGTTTGGGATGAGGAATCCCTCTGTTTGGGATGAGGAATCCCTCTGTTTGGGATGAGGAATCCCTCTGTTTGGGATGAGGAATCCCTCTGTTTGGGATGAGGAATCCCTCTGTTTAGGATGAGGAATCGGAATCCCTCTGTTTGGGATGAGGAATCCCTCTGTTTAGGATGAGGAATCCCTCTGTTTGGGATGAGGAATCCCTCTGTTTGGGATGAGGAACATAGTCAATAATTCACTATATACAGCGAGTGTCCCATCCCAAAAGAGTTGGACATCTCAAAATAAATAAATAACAAAGTGTGAGTTGAAACCACACAAAGTCAACGATATTTATTAATAAATAAAACGTCTAAAACCAAGACATAAAAAAACAAGTAGGCATAGAGGCATAAGCACCCCCATTAGAATCTATTTACATTTTGCAGAATAGTCCATCTAAACAATACAAACAATAACTGATGCAATGTTTGAATGGGTCCTCAATCCTTGCAAGCCGCACAAACAAAAGTGTCCAGAGTGGACGGCTGAACACAGGATCTGTGGTACCGGCGCAGGCAGGAAAGACAGCTAATCTGAACATGTGGATCAATAAAGACAACTAAATGATAACACCACTGTTAACTTTGAGGATGCATGTGTAAATGTTTGCACATACTAACCCAGGCGGTGTCTCCGCTTTCCTCTCCACAGAATGAGCACAACCGGGTTAAATCATCTAGAAAACAATACAGAATAAAATAAAAAATAGGAGGCCAAAAACTATTTATATAGATGTAATGCTCTCCCTGTGTCATGTCTGGGAGGAACTGCAATAATCATTACGAACATTTTTATTAGCTCTCTTTATTAGCTCTGTTTGGGATGAGGAATCCCTCTGTTTGGGATGAGGAATCCCTCTGTTTAGGATGAGGAATCGGAATCCCTCTGTTTGGGATGAGGAATCCCTCTGTTTAGGATGAGGAATCCCTCTGTTTGGGATGAGGAATCCCTCTGTTTGGGATGAGGAATCCCTCTGTTTGGGATGAGGAATCCCTCTGTTTAGGATGATGAATCCCTCTGTAATCCCTCTGTTTGGGATGAGGAATCCCTCTGTTTAGGATGAGGAATCCCTCTGTTTAGGATGAGGAATCGGAATCCCTCTGTTTAGGATGAGGAATCCCTCTGTTTAGGATGAGGAATCGGAATCCCTCTGTTTAGGATGAGGAATCCCTCTGTTTGGGATGAGGAATCCCTCTGTTTGGGATGAGGAATCCCTCTGTTTAGGATGAGGAATCCCTCTGTTTAGGATGAGGAATCGGAATCCCTCTGTTTGGGATGAGGAATCCCTCTGTTTGGGATGAGTAATCCCTCTGTTTGGGATGAGGAATCCCTCTGTTTGGGATGAGGAATCCCTCTGTTTGGGATGAGGAATCCCTCTGTTTAGGATGATGAATCCCTCTGTTTAGGATGAGGAATCCCTCTGTTTGGGATGAGGAATCCCTCTGTTTAGGATGAGGAATCGGAATCCCTCTGTTTGGGATGAGGAATCCCTCTGTTTGGGATGAGGAATCCCTCTGTTTAGGATGAGGAATCCCTCTGTTTGGGATGAGGAATCCCTCTGTTTGGGATGAGGAATCCCTCTGTTTGGGATGAGGAATCCCTCTGTTTGGGATGAGGAATCCCTCTGTTTGGGATGAGGAATCCCTCTGTTTGGGATGAGGAATCCCTCTGTTTAGGATGAGGAATCGGAATCCCTCTGTTTGGGATGAGGAATCCCTCTGTTTAGGATGAGGAATCCCTCTGTTTGGGATGAGGAATCCCTCTGTTTGGGATGAGGAATCCCTCTGTTTAGGATGAGGAATCCCTCTGTTTGGGATGAGGAATCCCTCTGTTTGGGATGAGGAATCCCTCTGTTTAGGATGAGGAATCCCTCTGTTTAGGATGAGGAATCCCTCTGTTTAGGATGAGGAATCGGAATCCCTCTGTTTGGGATGAGGAATCCCTCTGTTTAGGATGAGGAATCCCTCTGTTTAGGATGAGGAATCCCTCTGTTTGGGATGAGGAATCCCTCTGTTTGGGATGAGGAATCGTCTCGCACATCCAGGCTGAGGCGTCGTATCCTCTCTGAAGCATCAGTGCTCTTATACTGACAAACAACAATGTAACAAATGACAGCGCTATGCATTGTAGTTTCAAATACATTACTGTAAAAAGCCTTTGATTTTATTTATTCATACCTTGTCACCTTCTTGCACTTCATTATATCGATTTGACTTTCTCCCATTGGGTCTAAAAACAATGGCTTCTTCTGTGATGGCAGGATAACCTTTCAGGATTTTAGAATATATAGAAACATAGTTATGCACACTAATGGTCCATTTTAGTTTGGTTTATTTAAAAAACAAAGCAAGTACCATCTTATACCCTAACTGTCCAGTGGTTGTGCTTGTTTGTGATGCCAATGATGAAGTGGTACACTGAGGGGTCAGTCTGGAAATATTTTTGTTGTTGTTGTTGTTAGAATTCAAAGCCTTTTGTGACCTTATCGTATTTACACTGAATAAAACCAACCTTCAGCATTGTTAAATGACCTCGCCAAATTTTTCTCATTTCAAAGCTGTCTATGTAGAATGCCTGCTCTGCTGACCGAATGTTGAATCTCTGGATTTCCAGATAGATGAAGGCATTGATGACCTGCTGACAATGAGGTTCACATGAAGGTGCATACATGTTGTGTTTATTATACATAATAATAAAGTCAAGCAACTGTTTGTTTGTGTACCTCACTCTCGAGCTCCAGACCTGGAGAAGTACTGTAAAGGTCAGAAAAGAAGACTTTGTATGGCCCAATTTTGGAGACCAACACAAAAACATTCTTTCCTCTCCATGCATCTGTAATGCCTGTATTTAAAAACATACCGAGTGTATAATGTCCCTTTTCAAAGAGCCTTCCCATAGTTCACATCACAGACGCAATATTTCTAGCCTACACTGTCCTATGCGTGGGCTGACTTGAGTTTCGGACACAGTTTCTGCTGTGGAAAGGTGGATGATAACACAGTGATAGATTATTTGTTTATTTAGTTTGACAACACAACTACACTTTTAAATGTGTCTTGCCTTATACAAAATAAATATAAAAAATGTTAAAAAACGTATGTGAATTGATATTTTACTGTTTGTACATGTGCCCAGATCCAGCAGACGATGCTCTAGCCTCCTCATGTCTTCCTTGCTATCTATAATGAGTTGGACAACATGTCATCTTACATCCTTGTATTGCCTTCTGATGTGTCTCACGGACTCTAGACAGAAATAATGAATGTGAATTATGAGATGGGTTATTGTCCCAGTGCTAACTTATTCCATATAAAAATCAGTCTGTTGCAATAATTGATTCTTTTTAGAAAACCTACAAATAAGCATCATTCAAAAAGTATAAATTAAAAAGAGCAAAAGATGTTGATAAATAAACAATCAAAAATAAAATTTAAACGAGAACAATAAAGACTACAAAATTAATCATTTCGCTACATGATGTTCAAGCATGGTATTTTTTTTTTTGTAAAAAATGTTCATGTCCAAATGAATACCAATGAATAATGAATACATATATGGCAGAATAAAATGCTATAGCAAAAGTGTTACAAGGTAACAACACAGTGTATAAACGCTCGATCAACATGAAACTGTTATTTATCCACTCAGTAGCCCAGTTTCGAAACCGCTCACGTGATGTCATAAGTACAGGCATAACTTGAAATATCATGCAAATAATTTAAAAAGTGGAAAGATTGTCACCTTGATCAGCAGAAGATCGATCGCACGGTGTAAAACAACAGGTTTGATTGACAGTAAGACGTCACAGGTCACAGAGGGGGATCGAGTATGGATGTTACAAAATAACATCTTAAAAAGAAACAATATAAACATTAAAGAACTATAAAAGAAAACTATAAGATAAGAGAACTATATGATAAAAAGAACTATATAACAGAACTATAAAATTAAGACAAAAAAAACTGGCAAAGAACTCAAGCTCTGTGGACTGAGGGGAAAGGGGAGAAAAAAAACCCCGGCAGGCAGCCATCTTCAGCACAAGATCCACATAAACACATTCATCCAGTCCTCGGGAACCAAGCTTCGGCTGAGTTGAAAAGTGACAGGACAGATTTTTTAGGTGCACTCGGGCAAAGTCCTGGCCTACTCGTCAAGCCATTCTAGGTTTAAGCCCTCGCCACGGAATGAGGTCCTCCGAACACCATAATAGAATTTGAGCTGGGTGTCGACGGGTATGTCAGAGAGCGCTTTGAACAAAAATACATCCGTTTTCACTCCACTCAGCTTAACGGAGCAGTAAAACGGCTTTAAGTTTGGCATCTTTGCAGAATGATTTATAAGTCGGCCAAACGTGTCCGAGTCAGGATGCGCAGGGGAAGGTCTGCGCGTCGACGCATAGGTCTCTTTGGCCCGCCTTAAAAAACAACAAGTAGCCAGCCTGGTCACTGAGGTCCCGCATCATCTCCTTCCCAACTGATGCTGGAATCACCTTCCCGTGATAGTCACAAACTATTTCCCCTTTAAGAAAGGGCCGTGTTGCAACCACTCCTACAATAGAACAAAACATTACAATTTGAGTTGGTGAACAAACATTGCATTCATTTGAAAAATGTTCTGTTTAAAAAAAAAAAAACCCTCTGCTGCCTATGCTAATAATTCACTGCAGTATATGTTGCATGGCCCACATTTTATTTATAGAACAAACTAATGCCACAGTTTCACCCTTACCACGACCTTGCTTGGCACCGAAGTCCTTAATAGCCAGCCCCGTCCATGTCTGCTTAGACAGGCACTTCATTATGGCCTCATCCGACTCTATGGCGAGGTTGGAAAGAGATGGTTTCCACAAGCGCTGAATCTCCTCTGGCTTCAGGTAGTTGGACTTCCACCCCTCCTGCCTAATCAGCCTCGACAACTTTCCGGTCGAAGGCTTATGGACTTTGAAGTGTTCTGAAAGCCAAAATGAAACCACTTTACTCACACCGATCACTTTTTTGACTTCTTTTGAGTCGGACATTGCTGCGTTTTGATAGAGATAGTGTGTGGTAGAAAAGGGTTTTTGGGTTTGAAGTTTAAAAAAAAAAAAAAAAAAAAAAAAAAGTTTAGTTATGACCAGGAGATCAAACACTTGGCTAATTGTGTGATGTGGGTGTGTTTCCGTGTTAAGGGGTTTAGAAAAAAAAAGTTGCCTTAAGCATTGGTAAAAACTTGTTGGCGGCTGTTTACAAAAAACAAAACAAAAAAAAAACACAGCAGCCTGCAGCGTCTGCATGTTAAAATGAAGGACAATGCTGTATTGGTGGATTCGGAGACTTAGCCAGAAGATATTCCCGCCTCTGGGCGTACTGCGAGACCCGCCACTTATCGTAGAAGGTGCGGTCTTCAGGAAACCCGTATTTCACACGCTGTTTTTTCGATGGTGGCTGCCCATCCAGTGAAATGGGAAAACTGGTCACAAATGCAGAGAAGTCTTTGCGGGCAAGTTGGCAGACTCGAACTGCCTCCGGCTGTAGCCAATTCAGCAAATGATTGGTGGTCGTCGTCCGAAGAATTGCTTTGTAGGCGAGGAACAAAAAGGTTTGTAACTTGGGCAAAGTTATGGCTACTCTGATGTAGAAATTGTTTGTGACATGTTAAGTCCTTGTTGCATGAAGAGACTTAGACGCACAAAGAGTCCAGCAGCACAGCTGCGTCAACAGCGTCCTGTGGTCCGACATCACGAGCGCCACGGTCCAGGTAAAACTGCACCGCCTGCCGTTGGGGCTATCAGGAGTTAGTTGTTGTTGTTATCATCATGTGACATGACTTCTATTGTATTGAGGGAATGTTTTTGTGTTAAACAGTAAAGAGACTCGGTGCATTCTCACCTTTTACTTTCAGCTGGTCCATCATGTAGTTGAAGAAGGCCTGCTGTCTTTCACTCAGCCTCTCGCGGGCATCTGATTTTTCAGGCCAGAAAGGCTGGAGGATCTGGTCCAGGTCTTCAGATTGGACTTTGAGTGGGATGGTCCACTGGTTGCCTTTTCCTCAAGAATTCTCTTTATTTCCCCAATCTGTTGGTCTTGAGCTTCCACACGTGATCTTAAGGCACTGAGGTCAGCCTTAACTGCAGCCATGTCACTGCGCATCTTGTCGTTCATCGATTCTTGGAGTTTTCTGCTTTTTTTCTTCAAGTTGGAAAATTGCTCGACAGCAAATCTTTCTAGATTATTCATTTTTTCAACCATCGACGCTTCAGTAGGCGAGTCCAGGTCATCTTCAGAGCTGCTCATTTTTCTATTGTCCTGATAGGAAAGTAAAAACAAAAACATAATTTACAGTATCTTGTAGAATCTTTTCATGTGTGTAGTTAATGGACAACATTTTGGGGAGAAACATGCACTTCAAAATGAGCTAGGGGAGAAAATATATAATAAAGTTTGTGATTAAGGTTAGGCTAACGTGTTTGCAACTAGCTGTAGGAAAACAACAGAACTGTCTAAGCGATATTGGTCTTTGAAAAAAAAAAAAAATCAAAGTGGTATAAACAATGGTAGCAAGTCATCGGCTGTTTATGTCATACTACAACTCACAGCTTCCTCCCATTGGTTCAGGGCAAGCAGCGTGTTGGTATCCGTGCCCCTCCCTACGCCACTATGCTCAAACCGATCAAGCCAATCTGAATCCTGGATAACGAAAAAGCGGTCACTAATGCATAGGTAAACATTGCATCATATCATGAGCGTAAAGTCTTTAAAGTAGACATGGACTTACTGTCAAGGACTCCACAGCAATCGGGCGCAGCATGTGGGCAAAAACCAGTGTAGCTTCGCAGTAGTACCTATACATGGTACTTCCTCTGTGCCCCAGTTTTCTGCCCATCTCCAGATCTTGACACATCCTGTTTATTTCCGGCTTCGCCACTCTTAAAATAGTTTGACAATCTTTGAGTGCAGCAATCCCAAAGAGGAAGAACCTGTTTGGACTAAACAAAAAACAAGACAGGTGTAAGGGATCTGCTGGAGGCAAGTATAGATGAGAACTCAAGTGCATTTAGAAACATATCAAGATCAGACATAGAACAAAAGCATGGCATGGCGTGGCATTAACTCACAACAGAAGGACGGGACGGCATGAATTTGGCCCAAACCATGACACTCAGCAAACACAGTACAGTGAAACAAAAAACTGACAAAGACACGTAGCAAACATGAGGGCTTAAATACACACAAGACTAATGACAAGACAAGGGACACCTGTAAACAATGAACCAATGACAGCATGGCACATCAGACAAGGGAACACATGGCAGGATCATACCCAACACCTGGGGCATGTTCAAGTTCAAAACGGTGCGCAACGTTTTGCTACGGTTTCCGGGTTGAACGTCATGTTTCCTGGAAACCGCGTGCACCGGGGGGTATTCCAGAAAGCAGGTTATGTGACATACCCGGGTAAGTTTAAGGGTAAGTTAGTGGATAACCTCAACTTTCGGTTCCAAAAACGGAGGTAACTTTCTGGGTATGTATGTAACCATAGGAACTTACTCTCTGAAGATAACCTGCTCGGTAGCAGGTTATGTTCCAGGGTTAGTTTGTTTCAGAGAGGTGACGGAGCATGGCGTGCCGTTTTAAAGACGATCCAGTGGATGTGGAAGCACAGATAATACGAATTCTTTTCCGCCGTGAGGGTGATACAACCACGTATCGATGTGTTTTCGTATCCAAATGAATATTTACCGGTTTTCAAAAGAATCGTTAATTTATTAAACGAAGATAATGGAGTTAAATATTTAACTCCATTTATTTAACTTTTTTGCAACGGGGAGTTTTTTGTATACAATAGTCTATTCATACTGTATACAGTCACAATAATTTTAAATGTTTCTAATTATATAACTTTCAGTTTCAGGGTTCCCAAATATGATTGGTTGCATTGATGGAACCCACATTCCCATTAAAGCTCATTCAGTCAATGAAGGAGACTATGTTAATAGGAAGTCAATCCATAGCATCAATGTGCAGATGACAATAGATTTTTTGGGTGCTAAATGTTTGGGTGTTTAAACCATTAAATCACCCTCATTACTGGTCCCCACTAACTAGGTAATATGTGATGCAACCCCTAATGTTGAAGCCAAATGGCCAGGGTCTGTACATGATGCCAGAATGTTTAGGGAGTCATCATTGTGCCACAAATTTCAACAGGGTATGTTTTGCCTTACACAATGTTTATTTTTATTTTTATGCAATTATACACTTTAACTACCTTTAGGACACTTCAGTGGTTACTTGCTGGGGGACAGAGGGTACCCTTGTCTGCCCTATATGATGACACCCTACCCTGAACCTGAGCCTGGACCACAGGCACAATTCAACCTGGCCCACAGCAGAACATGGACCATAGGCATCCTGAAGGCAAGGTTTCAGTGCCTGCGTGGGCTCAGGGTCAGCCCAGAAAGGTCATGTGACATCACAGCTGCTTGTGTTGTTCTTCACAACATTGCCACACTGAGAGGTGAGAGGGCCCCCCCTTCTCTTGATGAAGATGGCCAAGAGAAACCCCCAGTGAACCCAGTAGACCAAAGAGATGGCAGGGTGGTACGAGACATGATTTGCCAAAATCACTTTAATTAAAACCAGTTAACAGTCAAGTGTTGTTCATTGTTTCTTTATTTCCTGTAACAAAAAACATTTGTATTTATTGCTTTAGATTTCATTCATCAACAAATGACAGATTACTGTTCACATACTGTTTCCCACCTTAAGCTGGTGCTCCAGCAATTCAAGTCTGGCCTTTTTTAGGTTAAGCCTTTTCTCCTCCATTTGAAGCTGTATAAGGTCCATCTCCATGTCACTTTTTCTGATTTGCTTTTGAAGGTGGACCTTATACAGCTCTTTGGCAGGCAACTAGAAAGGCAGAATAATTAAACATGACTGATAAAGTCAGTAATACAAACACAGACCAAATATTTAAATGAGGAAGGAGAACTGCAGAACATTTCTTACACTGCTAAGATTCTGTGTGGAGGTAGATGGACCCTCATCTGTATTAAAATCTCCTGCCATATTCTGTAAAATGACAATGACAATTTATTTATTCTCTTATGTAAAAAAGGGGGAATTCATTCTATGCATCATACCTCTATGGGCCTCCCCACATTTTCTGTTTCTGTCACAGCAGAAGTGGTCTCTTCATCGTCATCCTACAGTGAAAATAAGGAAGGATGCTTGGTCTAGCAAACAGGAACCTAAAGACAATAATCACTTACAACTGTGACAGAGTGTGGTGTTGCAGGAGGATCCAATAATACAATGTGGCCATCAGCAACATGATAATCATGCATATTCAATACTCAATGTATATTCTTAAACACATACAACTAATAAAGAAGGACAATAGGAACATCTAAGAGTACTAGTTATAAGATTACAGTACACAGCATATGCAGTCAAAGCAGCATGCACACTGAATCAATGACTGTAAAATGCATTCAAAATGCCTTTTTAAAATGGTTGATGATTTTCTTTATTAAAACACTGACAAAAACAGTGAAAACATCAATAAATCATAAGTATTAATATGGTACACCTACATTTTACTAAGCCACTTGTCTTGGTAGCTGAGTCTGACGAACTACCCCCTGGAACCCCATCGACCACAGGTCGCCCTTTATTAAGGGACAGTGCCAGCTCCTGGGCAGTTGGGGTGAGGGAAGGTGGAGGTGGACCCACACCTGTTTTACAGGCCTCAGCCTTCTTTCTATTGGCTACATAGAAAACTAAATTAGGCTACATTAAATACTAAATATACATTGCTGGAGAATGTTTTTGTGTTTCATTTTGACTTAGCTCACACTTCTTCTGGCTCCAGAAGGATTACACCTGATAAAACAAGAAGCCAACATACTAGCCAATTATGTGCATTACTACTGTAATATTAAGAAATGTATGGAGGCCAACAAGTAAATACTTGTCTATTTTTACTACATGCCCCAAAGAATTTTTGCGTCACAATGAAAGGGGAAAATAGCCCATTTATAATTTTATAAACTCACGCATTTACTCAGTCCGTTATTTTTTGCCAAGCCAACTCTTTCTTTTGCTGATGCAGCAGTATTGCTTTTTTTTTGTTATAATGGGCTTATAGTCTTCATAAGCAAGCATTTAAACCTCCAACTCAGTTTCACCGAAATATGTGGCTCGCTTTTTTTCTCCCTGGGTTTCCATGGTGACTCCTGAAATCGGCGATCCATTGAAAATGTCTTTATGTACTCGCCGTGTGCGCGCATTAACTCTGGGTTACCAATAGGAGGTTGATTAAACTAACTCTTCTCAGGTGTTTTGGAACCGACATACTCATGGTATGCGGGTTTGGGGTAAATCAACCCAGAGGTTATGATTTACCAAATGGTAAGTTAACCAAGCTTTCTGGAAAAAAATCATTTTCTTACTTAGTATTATTGTCTGGTTTCAAGTCCAAATATCTAAAAATTCTTACATGAAGATGCATTTAAATGAAGTGGGTTTTTACTTAACACAAGCTAAACTATCTGTCCATGGATTAAGAAAAATAACCTTAAATTCAATCAGAAACAATATTTTTCTTACCCCATGGACAGATAGTTTTGCTTGTTTTAAGCAAAAACTCCCTTCATTTGAATTATTTCCACAGAAAACCAGACATAATATAGCATTTGACTACTTTAGTAAATTCATCTTGATTTTAAGAAATTCTTTTGATATTTGGACTGGAAACCAAGACACGGATACTAAGTAAGAAAAGCATTTTTTGCAGTGTATGTCTTTGTTAACAACTCCCTTCAATCTGATTTACTTATCACAGAAAACAGGACCCACTATAATTATGACATCTAGTGAATGCATCCTGATTTACAAATTGTTAGATATTTGGACTGGGAAACAAGACAAGGATACGGAGGGGGAATAACACTTTTTTTCTTTTTGCAGTGTAACACACGGTTTACTGCACTTACTTTTGAGTCGGACCAGACGGGACTACGTGGGTTGGAGATGGAGCTTCAGCATCGGTCTCCGGGGGCTGATTGGCAACGAAGAAGTTCATTGACCAAGTTGGCCTGGGAGCATCTGTCAGGAATGAGCTTGCAGATGACATTGTAGTCCCAGTTTCTGCCGTACCCTTGCTTGAGGCCTTTGCGCTCTGCACCTCGGCTGCTCTCTCCTCTGGAGTGCTGCTCCTCATGCACACACGAGCCAGGTGAACGGAGATGCACTCCTGAGGCTTGTGGCACCGCAAGCAGTGGACAAGATGACCATCAGGAGTCCTTGGAGACAAACAGACACGTGAAAGAAATTATTTCAACGGTTTTAAAGAACAATTCATGATTTGAAGAAATGTAATTTCAGTAATTAAAAAAAACAAACAAAAAAAAAAACACTAAATGGGCAGCAGCACAACAGGGCCTGCCCTGCACTATTGCCGTTTCCATTGTGAGGGCCTTTGTCATTAAAGGGTGTGAGAGCGTGCACAGACTATGGTCATCTTAAACCTAAACGTTGTCTTTAAACGCTGAGAAACACACAATGAATTCGCTTAAACTTGGTTTTAAAAAAATAAAATAATTTGTTTGTGCAATTGTTGTAGTAATTTTTTTGTTCTTCTAAACAACTCGCTTTGTTTGTTTTCTTTCCAGAAAACAAGACATTGCATCTTATTCAGTTTTACTCATCTATTAAATGCATATTTATTCATATATATATATATATATATATATATATATATATATATATATATATATATATATATATATATATATATATATATTTTTTTTTTTTTTTTGGACTGTATTTGGACTGTTTTAAAAACAAAAACACTAAGTTGGAAAATCATTTTTGGTAGTGTATTTACAGTCCAGTTTAAACTAAGAATATAGGTGGAAAATGCCTGGTGATCAGTTGTCTCTTAAAAAAATTGAAAACACAATAGGTTTGCTTTGAAACGTTGTTAACATGAGGGTTTTTTTTTTTTTTGGTTGAGAAAAATTGGTTTCTCTGTAACCACCATGACCTCTGATCTCAATGAATTGTTTGTAGCTTATTCACAAAAAACAAGTCGAAGTTAAAAGCGTTAGAATTGTGTTTTGATTCTATAAAAGATGTGCAACAGAGTGACGCGCCATCACAAGTGATACGGCATCAAATCTGGTACTGCATCAGTCCACACCTAACCCAAGTCAAAACCTAACTCACACACAAGCTGAAAACAATCCCCACTCACTCAAGCACCATCCAAATCTACCAAGTCCAAACAACCAAAAGTCTAACTCCATCCATGTAACAGGCCTAAAAAACATTCACTTTTTCAAACATAAACATATTTTGTTTAACAAAAGTTGTTTAAACTCATGTATCTATCTATTCATCTATCTATCTATCTATCCATCCATCCATCAATCTATCTATAGAAATAGACACTTACCAGTCAGCACTGGTGCTGATATGCACGGCAAATGCAACCATTTTGCATTGACAGGTGAACAGCTGGGGAAAACTCAAGTTCACTTTGCGTCAGGCCGTCTGCATGCATGCAGGGTCAAAGGCCACAGGCCTGGCACACTACCTCACCTAACCAGCTAAACCTACACACCACCTGCACAAAAAAAAAAAAAAACAACAAAAAAAAAACACTGACCACTGGCCAAAATATCCCAAGATAGACCAGCCCTTTATAAAATAGCCCTAGATACAACAGCACTAGGGCTGCAGCTATCGATTCTTTTTGTAATCGATTAATCTAGCACTTTATCGATCGATTAATCGAGTAATCGGATAAAAAAATTAGTGTGTTTTTAAACAACCAAAACAAATAATGCATAACGAAAATGATGTGGCTGTAAAATAATCAAGCATTTGGCTTTTATTTCTCAAAAAAAAAACCAAAAAAAAACAGAGCTATTTATTCCCACTCCAACATTTGGCTCCAAAACTAAGCCTATTTATTGTACTTTTTACCCATTTAGTGTTTACAAGTGCCAGTGCCAACAATTATATAACAATACAGTTAAGTCAACTTTATACTGTAAAACATGTATAACATGTAAAACTATGAATACAAACTTAAATAGTAAAGGCCATTTGGCCTTAGTTTTGTCTTCTTAATACAACATTACAAAAAAAGGATTGCACCTTCTGCAAATTACCCACCGGAGAACAAAAATAAATTAAATGAATATAAAATATCAAGCCAAACAGGTACACAATGTATACAATTTATAAAAAAAATAAGTGTAGCTTTAAAAAGGCGAATGTTTTATTGCAAATATGTTAAAAAGAACAGCATTTTGTTTCTCACTTAGGCTAGTTGAAGTATATTAGCACGTTTTGTAGCATTATATTTTTTTGTTAACTGAAAATGTTCTATGCTCAATTACTTTGGTAGCCGATTATGTCTTCCCCAAAAGTACGAGTGGATTTGGAGAAGCAGGCTGGGGAGTTTCATTTTTTGTTGTTGTCTGTAACTATTTGGCAGACGTGACAAACAAGGTCTCGCAAAGACTGCAATGCAATATTTGTTCCTCCATCACGTCCCGGTGTATACAGTGAATGCATGCTGAAATTATTGTTGCGTGGCTACATAAAAGTTTGAGCATATGTGATGCATTGCCGCAATTGGTCTGACTGGGGCGTGAGAGAGACGAGGGTGCGTGTGTGTGTGTGTGTGTGTGTTTGTGTGTGTGTGTGTGTGTGTGTGTGTGTGTGTGTGTAAAGGGGGTCTTTTTTAGGCTATACTCTCTTGCAGTTGAACATGAATACATTTACTACTTTAAAACATCAAAGCTAAACATCATATCTAGTCAAACCGCATCACGACATCACTACATCACTACAAATGCAGTATGGGATTAAAATCAGCGAACATCAATGTATAGGCTTGGGCACGGGCGGAAATATTGGCGCTGGGTTAAAAAACAATGCGGGGGACAGAATCGTTACCTACTACGCTGGAAGGAAGCGATCCCAAACTTTATGGACATCTTTACTCTCCGCCATCGCGCCAACTAAATTCAAAATGTATCACGCGCTATTGTGCTTCCTGAACACTGAACAACGGTCCGTGTGAAATCAGATCCCTGCGCGTATAGTGCGCGTCATAGGAATTAACGAGGCTTCGAGGCAGAGTTTTTGCCTTGAGGAATTTTTGAAATCGAGTAAATCGAGTAACTCGATGAATCGTTGCAGCCCTAAACATCACTTTATAAAATAGACCCCTGTTAAAAAAACAGATCTAAAAAATAAAGTGCAGTACCGTGTCTACACACCTGGTGGCGCTAGAGGCGCACCAAACCACCACCAGTCGACTAGCCATACATCAATTACTATATAAACCAAGTTTCGTACAGATAAAACACACCGTTGCAGATATATGGACAGTTAAGATTCGGCCAATCAGATGCCATATATGCTAATGAGGGTGGTTACTAATGAGGGTGAAAGTCGTTTTTACCTCCCTACCTAACCCTAACCCTAACTCTAACCCATCATTGTTGTGAGTGATGTTGCAGAGACACATAATTTTTTCTCCGTCCGCTGTGACGTCGAGCGTCTCCCCATGTCCACATAGACGTGGGTTATATGCCCCTCACCACATCTGACTAAAACCTACCATTCGTTTTTTTCATAAAATTAAACCCTTGTTGGTATAAACCAGGGCAATATAGCCCGTTTGATTTGAACCCTTGGCGATTTAGCCCTATATTTTATTATTTTATAATTTTATATATATATCTCTCTATGGTGTGACCGCTTTCTTTTCTGGGCCTGTGGTGTCCTTTAGTGGTCAGTAGAAAGTAGGCCAGTGCATAGCCATTTCTGGGACCTTTGGGTCCTAGATCTTGGATTTTTCATTCCCCTAACCAAGCCCGTGCCACCGCCTCTGAGCTTTTGGATTGCCCTTCATCTGGATTGCCCTTCATCTGGTGTGATGTCTGTGAGTGTTTATATATGATTATTAAATTTTAAAATGAAAAACAAATTTATTGATAGTGAAAAAACTATTTATGAAGCACCATACAGTGCTGAAAGGTATTTAGTAGTGGGAGGGGCGCCCCGCCCTCTACCACTATAAAGTCCGGAGGGACCACGCCCTCAAGCACTCTGTAGTTGCAGAGGGAACAGAGACAGTTGTCATTCCAATTCGCCTGATGAGAACCTTGGGAAAGTTCGAAACGCGTTGCGAGAGTATGCCTGAATGACACAAAACCGTAAAAATGAGTACAACTGCCATCATTTTGAAGGTGGGTGATGTAGCAGTGCTTTGGAAAATTTTCTCATCGACCCATACAGGTCTTGAGTTGGTTAAAATGGCCGCCATCATTGTTGTGGGTGATGTTGCAGAGCCACATAATTTTTTCTCCGTCCGCTGTGACGTCGAGCGTCTCCCCATGTCCATATAGACGTGGGATATATGCCCCTCACCACATCTGACTAAAACCTACCATTCGTTTTTTCTTAAAATTAAACCCTTGTTGGTATAAACCACGGCAATATAGCCCGTTTGATTTGAACCCTTGGCGATTTAGCCCTATATTTCATTATTTTATAATTATATATATATATATATATATATATATATATATATATATATATATATATATATATATTTCTATGGTGTGACCGCTTTCTTTTCTGGGCCTGGGGTTTCCTTTAGTGGTCAGTAGAAAGTGGGCCAGTGCATAGCCATTTCTGGGACCTTTGGGTTCCAGATCTTGGATTTCTCATTCCCCTAACCCTTGTACTAACTTCTGCTCTAAACCTACCCACAGTAGCCCTGTGGTTTGTAAAACTAGGCTTGTACTAACTTCTGCTCTAAACCTACCCACAGTAGCCCTGTGGTTTGTAAAACTAGGCTTGTACTAACTTCTGCTCTAAACCTACCCACAGTAGCCCTGTGGTTTATTTACTGAGGAGTTTGCTCTAACCCTACCCATAAGAGCCCTTATGGTTACATACCCAGTGGGAAGATAAGTTTTTCTTTTTTTCTAGCCCCAGAGCTCCAAGTAGGAGCGTGCTCCAAGAAGGAGCCATGGTATAGTCTAACATGCGTCGGCCCGTGCCTTCCTCAGTCTCCTTTCTTCTCTGGACTCATGCCAGGGAGAGGGAGCTGTTGTAATATTTACAAAGAACCTAACCCAGCCAGATCCATCGGACTTGACATACCAGGGATTATCCAGGTATTGGATTTTCAGTTTTGAGAGCTATATCATTCTGTTTAGGAGTCGGGCTGTTCTAGTTGAAAAGTGCAAAGGTTTGTGTTGTTGGAGGGAGAGTGCCTCACGTGGTTTCAAAGATCCTGGCTCCTAATTATTGGTGTTTGTTTAGGGTAATGTCCTAAGAGTAGGTTCACCTTTTCTAAAAAGTTTTTGTCGTTGGGGGGGGGGGGGGGTTGGTCTCACGGAGAGAGGGCGGGATGGGAGTACGAATACGGGCTCACACAGGCCCTTAGGGAGTTGTTCGGCCCAGACCGGTTGAACGGCTCCTGGTTCGTCTCTGTTTGATTTAGATGGGGGGAGTGGAATGATGAGGAGGTAAGCCCTAGGTGGTAATCGACTCTTTCTTCTTTCTTCTTTTCGTAGGCAGATTGAAAGTGAAAGGAGTGAACCTTTTTGAAATTATGGAGAATAGGAAGCAAAGGGAGGAGAGAGAGGAGCGTGAATACAAGGCCCTTATTAGGCCTCACCTCGGGATGATGGAGGCCGGGGATAAGGAGGGGCCACCGGCCAAGTTGCAGAGGATGGCGTACCAAATCTCGGTGGGGATCCAGCCGGCGTTTCCGAGGGTCAGCACTGAATGGCTGATCTTCGGAAACGCCAAGAATTGGCTAAATGCTGGGTTAGATATTCTGTCGGATCATCATGAGAAAGCCCTTCAGGAGGCCGGCCAGGCGGTCTCCCATGCCTCCAGGGTGCGTTGGAGGGAGGCATGGGAGATTGCAGTCAAGTGGGCCCGCCGGGTGCTCAAGACTCTGAGGGAGTCCACGGTTCGTCGAGCTTTTGCCGAGGTCGCCCGTCTGCTGACTCGGGAGGAGGGCGATGACGGTGGAGAGACCTCAGGATATGTCCCCAGGGGATCGCGTGCTGGGCCGTCTTCCTCTTCATCAGGAAGACAGGCTAGGGCTGGGGAGGAAGAGGCACGGGAGAGTCAGGTCGTGGTTGAGGCAGTAAGGGTCCGTAAGAAGACTGCCCGCAAACCGGCAATCAAGTGGCCCCAGCCAACTGTGGAGAAACCATCGGCCCAGGGGTCTTCCGTTCCCAAGCCAAAAACAGCCGTGGAGAGTCGAACGGCCCAGGGAGCTCCGGTTTCTGCACCAAAACCGGCTGTGGAAAGCCAGCCGGTCCAAGGTCCCCCAGGTCCTGTATCCAGGGAGGAGGATCCTCCACAGAGGGCTTCAGACCTGGGAGATTCCCCGAGTTACAGTCTGGAGGTGGAGCAAGAGCAAGTCTGCCTTAGGGTGGAGCCCCCGAAGCCAGGGAAGGCCAAGAAGGGTCTGGGCCCCAGCAGGAGCAGGGCGGTGGGAGTTTTGCCGGTCTTGCCAGTTTTGCCAGTCTTGCCGTCTTTGACTCCGATGCAGTGTCTGGAGGAGCCAATGAAGGTGGGAGACAGTTTGGATTCTGACGTGGAGTGGCTCTTGGAGGTGAGCCAGGTAGAAGCAGGGGTCCCCCAGGAGTCGGGGCCAGTGGCCACTGGGGAAGCAATCACGAGGGAGGTGCCAGTGGTTCCTCAGGAGGAGGAGACGATGGTCGTCAGGAAAGTACCGGGAGTTGATAAGAAGGTGCCGGAAAGTCCAGCGGCTAGGAAAGCCGCCACGTCAGGCATGAGGTGGTAGGCGGTGATAAGTATAATTTGTGGAGGTTGGCCCCGGGAAGAGCTATCCTTATCATTGGAGACTCTAATTTGAGTCAGGTCCTTGAGATTAATAATGGAGCTGTGGAGGTCCACAGCTTTCCCGGGGCCACTCTGGCACAGGCCTTCAGCCTTATTAAATACAAGATCCCGGTGTCGGATGGGGTCAGACACGTGGTGTTGTCTTTTGGCCTAAACGATCGAAGCCAGAGCAACGTCCAGGCTCTGAGAAAGTGCGTCGAGAAGCTGAAGGAGGCGGCGGCCGCAACTTTTCCAAATGCGGTTCTCCACATTCCGCTCGTTAACTACGAGCCCACCTTGCCGGAGCAGCAGGTGAGGAATTTGCGGGCCCTGAACGACATCATTTTTAGGGCCGAGTGTTGTATTCCCCTCCTGCCGGGTGGTCGTTTCCAAGTGGAGTTGGATAAGATTCACTGGACGGCGGATACGGCCCAAGCCATGTTACAGCACTGGCTCAGCCATTTAAACTACTGAAGGGGCCTTTCGATCAGGGTCCCGACGACGATGTTGTTGATGAGAACAATAAAAAAACGGGCTCTGTCATAAACTTGTCTCAGTGTTTTCATTTCACAATGGCACAGATTAGTTTACTGGATAGGGGTTTATCATTTATAGCCCTGGACAGGCTCTATTTCGTGAGAAATACAATGTGTGGCGGGAGTGCGTGACAAAACACCGAAATGAGTGACACTTGAGAGCCCTCTAGTCTATTTCATAACAATATATCAAAAAGCAGCACGTCAAATGAGTAGGAAACCGTATGAAACAGAACGCAGACAATACAGCATCTGAAATCAATCCCATAATGCCTCAGTGGCAGAGAGAACTGTCAAGCGTTTACTTCTGTCTTGCTTTTCACAGAGTTTCTGGTTCTAGTCTAGTCAAGTCACCTTCATTTATATGGCGCTTTTAAAGCTACACTGTCATTTTTTTAAGTTGATTCTTAGCAAAAAATATACACGAGCGAGTCGCTCGATTAGCCAAAGAGGGACATAACTGTAAATTCAAGCTTCGCCTTTCGCGTTTTTACACTCAGTGGTGCCGTGACGAATGCGCGGGGAGATTACTCGTAACACGGCCGCTGTAGGAGTTAGAATGCCCTCGGAATGGGAGGGGCTGGAGAGTAATATTCAGTTGGTAGTATACTGTACTATTACAAGACCGTAATTTCTATGGTCTCGGACTTGTCTCGGACTAGCTGGTATTCGGACTCGGACTTGTCTCGGTCTCGGCCACTGGTCTTGCCAAATATGGCTTTTGGTCTCGACCGAGTCCAGGTGTCTTTATTATGTTCAAGGTAAGCACACATACGGCTCTTTAAAAAATAAATGTTTTAACTCGCTGAAAGTCCACTGCTAGTGCAACGTGAATATTCACATTTTTAATTGTCCATAGCAACCTGAAACCTTGCCTGCTTGCCTTGCACATCTAATTAATAGGCGGCCTCCTCCAATAGCACTGACAGCTGGGCTCATAGCTTGCAGGTTTGCTTAGTGGCAAACTTTTTTCATTTGACTGGCTCAACCGCCATCCGCCCGAATTTAATTAAAATATTATTTTTCGTCACGTCATCCGCCCGATCCGCGGTTTATCCGCATCTCTCGAGTGTGTGTGTGTGTGTGTTGGCTCGGCCCTCCCTCATGCAGTTTAATTGGTTGACATCGCGTGTGTGATTGACAGGAACAGAATGTGAGGCTGATCAGACAGTCAAAACGAATGTGTGTGCGCCTTTAGGCCCATAAAATTATTTTTTTGTTGTTCTTTGAATTAGTCAATTATTTTAAATAAAATTAAAATCATTCATTATTTAATAATTACATAATGATTTAATTTCTATAGGCTATATTTTTTTAAATAGAGTCGGCTCTTTGACACTGGTTTTGCTTTTAGATCAACAAATAATAACCCAAACTGATTGTCTTGATAATTTCATGCATAAGACTTTTTTTTCCTGTCCTGGACTCGGTCTTGACTCGGACTCGCACGTTTTTGGACTTCATCTTGACTTGGACTGGACTAGTCCTGGTCTTGGACTTGTCCTGGACAAAGGTGGTCTTGACTACAGCCCTACTATTACAATACTATTTCACCGCTAGATGGGAGAAAATCTCACACAGTGTAGCTTTAACAATGTAGATTGTTCCAAAGCAGCTTTACAGTGATAATAGGAAATTAAAGTAAAGTGTTTTGGCTTTATAGCAGCTCTAGAAGTTATTGTCCAGCTAAAGTTAGTTTGATTGATTCACTTCCGACGCAACGATCATTAGTTATTAACTATGGGGCCGCTAACACGACACCGTTCTGACAGAAAACTCTTAAGTTCTCTCTACGCAAACTTCAAAAACCCGTGAGAACGCTGATGGTGTGCACATGCGTATTACGAGTTCAGTCTATAGGTGTGTGTGTTTGAATATATGTGTGCAGGTTTGTAGTCCTTCCCTACAAACTAACCCTCAACATACTACTTGTCTGGCCTTAAAATGTATAATACAGAATTTTTATCGCTTCCACGTAGCCACACGAACCGGAATTATTCCGACAACTCTTTATCTGTACTCTATAGCAGTATAAGTATATAATACAGTATAAAAGTGGTGTTTATGACTGGAAATCTGAAATAAAACGCAATTCCTCAAGTCTTATTGGTTTTGTTGAGATGCAAGGGTAACAAGAGTAACAAAACTGTTTTCATGTTTGTTGTTTTTTGGAATTGGCAAAATCTTTATCGAACACTAATTTAGTGAAGTAAATAATTCGCCTGTGTTTTACCATTAATTAGTAATTCTAAACCACTGAAACCAAAACCATCAAAGGGGGTGAATGTGTAGAAACCTTGTCTGACTCCTATCATCAAGAGATTCATTTCTGGAATTGCTTATGTGATGGCATGAGTCACCATCCCACTGCAAAGAGTAAACTGACCAAACCACATTCCACCGCTGTGTGTGTGTGTGTGTGTTACATAGTTATAGAAAAACAGGAGCAGTTAAACCAACACAATGGCAACAATATGTAAGTGAATGTACAGTGGCTGAGAGAGCCAATAGAAAAAACACCCACAAATGAAGAAAACTGGGTCCCCTGGAAACATGTCCGATGTGGTCTGTGTTATTTGCAGTGTGTTTCTGTATTTGGTTGTGTTGTGAGCATTTGGAGCACACGTGTGTTGTGAAACTGATGACGATATTTTCTTCATTAGCGGGTGTTTTTTTCTATTTGCATGTGTTTTCTTCAGTTGCAGCGCGTTGAGCTCTCGGACACCGTATGAATGTGAATGTGTTTATTATCATTGCACAGCTGTAAAACGAAATTCAGGTGCAACTCCTGGTGGGAAAAAAAGTAACACACAACAAGCATAATTCAAAACGCTGAGTAAAGGTGACACTTCACAAAAACTAAAAACTTCCCAGACCACACTGCTAGAACAGTCCTGCAGATTTGCCTTATTCAACATTAGGAGGATCAGGCTCTTCCTATCAGAGCTACACAACTCCTTCTCCAAGCTCTTGTTCTCTCCAGACTGGACTAGTGTAATGCTCTCTCCTTCAGCATCAGTCAAACCTCTGCAACTGATCCAGAAGCTGCAGCTAGAGTGTGTTTATCGAGCCGCAGAGAGCACATGTCACTCCTCTCTTCAATTTGATAAAAGTACCTCGAAATTAATTAAATAACTATTAGATGCTTTTATCTAAAGTGATTTACATTGCATGTAGGTATTTTATCAGTTCATTTATCAAAACAGGGCCAATAGCTGTTTCCATGGCCTTTACATAACTAGGCCAATTAAGGTTTCAGTGTTTAATGCTCAGTTAGAGAGAGAGAGAGAGAGAGAGAGAGAGAGAGCACAAATGACAGAGAAATGATGGGCTCTAATAACTTTCACACACTGAAAATGATAAAAAGCAACAGTGTCACCCATTATGTCATAAGGGATGCAGTATTGTAATGTGTATAATGAGTTAATGCTCATTAAAGCTTCATCATTTACAACATTCAACACAATGACAAATATGATAAACACTATATGATAAACTATATGATTATAAATTGCTGAATTAAATACAACTAAAATGTCAATGTTAAGTCTTCGTTGTCGGTTAGGAACCTGGGTGTGCTCTTTGATACCAATCTTTCATTTGAAAGTCACGTGTCTAGTATCTGTAAAACTGCATTTTTCCATCTTAAAAATATATCTAAATTACGCCATATGCTCTCATTGACAAATGCGGAACAATTAGTTCATGCGTTCATGACCTCAAGGCTAGATTATTGTAATGCTCTACTGGGTGGTTGCCCTGCACGCTTAATAAACAAACTACAGCTGGTTCAAAACGCAGCAGCTCGAGTTCTTACCAGAACCAGGAAGTTTGACCATATTAGCCCAGTTCTGTCAACACTGCATTGGCTCCCTATTAAACATCGCATCAATTTTAAAATATTGCTGATTACTTACAAAGCACTAAATGGTTTAGCTCCGCAGTACTTGAGCGAGCTCTTAACGCATTATAGTCCGTCACGTCTATTGCGATCTCAAAATTCCGGCCAGTTGATAATACCTAGAATATCTAAATCGACTGCTGGCGCTAGATCCTTTTCCTATTTAGCACCAACACTCTGGAACAGTCTTCCTACCATTGTCCGGGAAGCAGACACACTCTGTCAGTTCAAAGCCAGATTAAAGACACATCTCTTTGACCTAGCATACACATAATACATTATAGACTTCTATAATTTAATGTTAGGCTGCATAGATCAGGTCAGCCGGAACCGGGAACACTTCCCAAAAATCCTGATGTACTCGTTACATCATGAGAAGAATGGCATCTACGCTAATTTTAGTGTCTGTGTTTATCCCAAGGTTTTCCTGCAGCCTGCCGGATCCAGGCCGTATCCAGATCTGACGAAGGACCTTCGCCTGGACCCGATGACAACGCAGTGCTGAAGTGCCAACTAGTCTCTCCCTATGGAGGATCCCACTACCACTCTACAGATAAGGCGTTGTCGGGAAAATCCGTTTCGCGTTCCTACCCCAAAGCAACAAAATAAAATAAAATTCTTTATCAAAATTTATAGGGAAAGACAAGTACTTTGTTTAGGTTTGGCTTGTAGGGAATTCCAAACCTGCGTATTTTCAAACGCACATAACTATAGAACCCATTATAAATGCGCATGTGAACGCCATCAGCGTTTCTCACAGGTTCGCGTTTAAAGTCTGTGTAGAGGGAATGGTGTCGTCTTAGCGGCCCCTAATTTAATAACAAATGATCGTTGCGACGGAAGCAAATCAATCAAAACTAACTTTAGATGGAAAATAACTTAACTCTGCTATAAAGCCAAAACAATCTCTGTTACCTTAAATTATACGCATCTCTGTGAAGCTGCTTTGAAACAATCTACGTTGTTAAAAGCGCTATATAAATGAAGATGACTTGACTTGACTTGACTCAATGAAAAATACTAATTTAAAAAGTACAATAATAAACGAACACACAAATATTCATCCTGTTTGTTCTATTCTATGTACTGGAACACGTTCACACACACCCTGCATTTTAAACGTATTAATCACGAACTACAACAACAGAAGTTGGCACTGTCAGTGCATTCTGAATACACGCTTGATTAGTCAGGCATCAGGACAAGCCGCTCGGCATTGAGCAGAACAATACATTCTCTTTTATAGTTAAAGAGGTGTGTATAGAAAGTAGGTTGTACAGTTGTCATCCAAGATTTGATTGCTGTCGTGGCATAAATACAGTAGGATGTGTAAATGTACAACCTTTGACAGCGTTTTATGATTCAGCCTCAATTATCGCCCCTCAAGAACAATTGCAGTGCTTTACAACCATAGGTGAGGAAGAGCTAAATAGACTTATTTCTGCATCTAAACCAACAACATGTTTATTAGATCCAATATCTCTTTATCTCTAGGTTATGTTCCAAGATTGTTCAAGATGGCAGTTATTAAGCCTCTCATTAAGAAATCACAATTAGATCCAAATGGGTTAACAGATTACAGACCGATTTCAAATCTTCCATTTACTGTATGTCTAAAATACTAGAAAAGGTTGTGTCCGCTCAATTAGGCTCTTTTTTGCAAAATAATGATATGAAAAATGTCAGTCTGGATTCAGGCCGCATCATAGCACAGAAACTGCACTCGTTAAAATTACAAATGACTTACTTCTAGCTTCTGATCAAAGCTATATCTCAATACTAGTTTTACTTGATCTTAGTGCTGCGTTCGACACTACACTGTAAAATCTAATTAGTTGGACTTACCTTGCCTTGCCTTATAAAAAACAAGTAAAGTGAAATAGGAATAGTATGTGGTACTGACAAATGCTTAGTTAGTATAGTTCACTTACACAAGAGTTCTAGTAACTAAAAAAGAACTGTAGAGAGTACTTGATAATTTACTTTAAATAAAATATAATTGTTACCATTGCTGTGTTTTGCAGGCTGAATGTTGAAGTCTGTGTGACTCAAGTATGATCAATTGCAAGATTGTCACAAATATAGAGGGATTATATAAACCCAATTAAAAGTTTCACAAGGTGTTTAAGACATAAGTGTTAGCAACAAAATTATAAAAGATCATTAATTGACATGAAATATAGTTATGTTATACATAATTCATTAATTCATTCATATATACACTCACCTAAAGGATTATTAGGAACACCATACTAATACTGTGTTTGACCCCCTTTCGCCTTCAGAACTGCCTTAATTCTACGTGGCATTGATTCAACAAGGTGCTGAAAGCATTCTTTAGAAATGTTGGCCCATATTGATAGGATAGCATCTTGCAGTTGATGGAGATTTGTGGGATGCACATCCAGGGCACGAAGCTCCCGTTCCACCACATCCCAAAGATGCTCTATTGGGTTGAGATCTGGTGACTGTGGGGGCCATTTTAGTACAGTGAACTCATTGTCATGTTCAAGAAACCAATCTGAAATGATTCGAACTTTGTGACATGGTGCATTATCCTGCTGGAAGTAGCCATCAGAGGATGGGTACATGGTGGTCATAAAGGGATGGACACGGTCAGAAACAATGCTCAGGTAGGCCGTGGCATTTAAACGATGCCCAATTGGCACTAAGGGGCCTAAAGTGTGCCAAGAAAACATCCCCCACACCATTACACCACCACCACCAGCCTGCACAGTGGTAACAAGGCATGATGGATCCATGTTCTCATTCTGTTTACGCCAAATTCTGACTCTACCATCTTAAAGGGATAGTTCACTTTGAAATTAATTTTTGATATGTTTTAGCTTACCTCAAGGGCATCCAAGATGTAGGTGTCTTTGTTTCCGCAGTAGTTTCAATTTTGATATTTTTAGGTCAAACCGTTCTTGTCTGTCAGTCATATCATGCAGGTCTATGGTCACTGGCTCAAAACACAAGCACAGAGTCCAAATTAAAACAATTCCCCATCGTCCAAATGAAACAATTCCCCATCATAAGTACACATTGATGGCCTAAGACACGAAACGAGCGGTTTGTGTGAGAAAACGAACAGTATTTATATCGTTGTTATCTCTTGAAAACAGCACACGTCCAAATGATCTGACGGCGCGGGCGGGTATAGATATATACATAAATGTCGCCTTGGCTACGGTTTCGTTCCAATGAACTGCAGTAGCGAAGGCGACATCTTTTTTTTATTTTTTTATTTATTTGATAGGGACAATGCACATTAATGAACATCTGCATTGAAACAACAAAAACAGACGTAAACATGCCAGATTATAGCCACAGGGCTAATTTACATCCGTAGTCCCTAGACAAATTACAGAAATACAGAACTTATAACATACAAAATGACAAAAATGAATAAATACAAGCAAAGTAAAAGAAAAGTCACTTAATGGTCACAAGACTGGTTTGCTTTAAGCCACACTTTGAGTTTGGTTTTAAATATAGGAAATGTGGAACATTCCCTGACAGTGATGGGGATACTGTTCCATAACTTACAGGCCTTCACAGACAGAGCATTTTGTCCAAAGGCTGTTCTTCTGAAAGGCACCTCACAGTCACCTCTAGTGGAAGCCCGTGTCCTGGCACCACTGTAAGTCTTTGATTTAAAGAAGTCCGACATGGGAGGTGGGGCTAATCCATTTAACACTTTGTAAACAAAACAGGCATATTTAAAATGTTTAAAATTCTCTAGACTTAATAGATTATGTTTTTGTAAAATATTACAAATATTTTAGGACATTGGTTTTTTATCAAAGACTTTTAAGGCATTTTTATAGAGTGATTCTATTGATTTGAGTGTGTTCATACCAGTCAATGTCCAACTTGTACAACAATATTCAATATGTGATAAAATCATAGAATGTAAAAAACCTTTAGCAGCCCCAAATGGTATAAATTGACGGATTTGTTTAAAATTTCGTAGATTAAATTTTACTGTACTCGATATTCTTTTTACATGTTTTTTAAAACTTAATGTGGAATCAAGGGTCACACCAAGGTAATTAAATTCCGAGACGATTTCTAATTCTTCTCCTTTTAAAAATACACCAGATTGTTTTATGTCGCGGGACTGTTTAGTGAACATCATACAAACTGTTTTTTTAGTATTAAGTAGCAGACAGGATTTAAAAAGCCATTCATTTACAGGCACCAAAGCGGAGGTCAGGATGGCAGAAGCCTCTTGAACACTTTTTGCACTTGTGTAGATGACTGCGTCATCAGCATACATTTGAAATTCAACATCAACACAAGTGTTTGGAAGGTCATTTATATATAAAGAAAATAATAAGGGACCGAGTATTGACCCTTGAGGCACACCAACGGGGACATCTAGGAAAGACGATTTGACACTGTTAATGTTAACACACTGTTTTCTTGAGTCCAAATACGATTTAATCCATTGAATGGCATTTGAAGAAAAGTTAAAATGTCAATTTAGATAATAAAATCTCATGATTAACAGTGTCAAATGCTTTTTTTAAATCTAAAAACACAGCACCGACACAAGCATTATTGTCCAATTTACTTTTTACTTTTTCTACAAACAAACTGTTGGCAAATTCAGTTGAATGATTGGTGCGGAACCCAAATTGCATCGGATGCAAGGGGGAGTGGCCTTTATTTAGATGCTTATTTATAATTTTAGCAACCCACCTCTCAGCGACCTTGGAGACCACTGGAAGGATACTGATTGGTCGGTAGTTGGCTACATTTGATTTATCACCAGATTTAAAGATTGGGGTGACTAAGGCCATTTTCCAGAAGGATGGAACAATTCTCTGCTTGAATGATAAATTGATCATACATGTTATTGGAGCAATTAAGGAGTCTTTACATAATTTTAGAGAATGTGAATCTAACCCATAAGCATCCTTTGCTTTGGAACTCTTAAGTGATCCAATGATGTTGTCTACCTCCAGCTCTGTTATTTCACACAAATTGAACACAGGCTTGGAAGGATCAATGGGTCTAGTTATTTTCTCAGGTGGCTCAAACAGTTCAGTTATCTCCCTAACAGATTTAGAAAAATATTGGTTAAATTCATTTGATAGAGAATTTGGGTTTTTTACTACAGCGTTGTTAATTTTGAGTTCAAAGTCTTCAATTGATTCTTTCTTTTGTCTACCAAGTAATTTGTTGAGATTTTGCCAGATTTTTTTGCCATTCCCTTTGGCATCAGTGATAATATCCATGAAGAATTTTGCTTTTGCCTTTCGCATATAGTTAGTGACTTTATTTCTTAAGGATGTACATTTTTGCCTATCTATTGTAAGACTTGATTTTAATGATTTTTTAAGTTGCACATCCCTCTCCTTCATTAATTTCCTACACTCATCATTTAACCAAGGTAACAACTTTCCTTTTCTCTTATTATGGCTTCCTCTTTTGGTAAAATTTAACATTACTTGATTGATTTTAGACTGAAACAGATTACTACAATTCTCTATGTCCTCACTTTGATTTAACTCACTCCAATCGGTTTCTTGCAAAGCCGCCGCAAAGTTTGGCATTTGGTTTTTTGGAATAGCATTATACACAGTATGACTGTGTGAAACTTTGAAACGTCTTTTTGTGAGCTTTCTTGAAAAAAAGAAAGCATTGTGGTCTGATAAGCCTGTCATAAAGTTAAATGTTTTTGTAATTCTTTCAGGTCGATTGACAAAAAGTAAATCTATTAATGTTTTGGAACGTGAAGTTATCCGAGTGGGCTGTTGAATTAATTGTGTGAAATTATAGCGGTCTATAGATTCTTTAAGATGTTTTCTAACCTTCTTTTCATTCCAATTTACGTTAAAATCACCAATAATGATTGTTTCTTTATTTAAATCACAATATTTGAGAAGAAGTTAAAATTTTTCATAGAAATCCAACTTTGCAGATGGTTTACGATATACACATATTATGGTAAATGACATTTACAATCTGTTTACTATTAAAAACATCTCTCACATACAACAAAACTCCTCCGCCCCTACCATGCTCCCTGTCATTCCTGTACACATTATACCCAGGCATATTTACAACAGAATCTGGAGAGCTATGTGTCAGCCACGTTTCAGAGAGGCCTATAAAATCAATGTTGGAATTGCAGAGCAGATGTTCTAGCTCTTCTCGTTTAGGTGCCATACTCCTTATATTTAAATGTCCGCCCAATAAGCCTTTAGGTTTGGCTCGCGGATCCCATATTATTTTTGCCTGATTCAGAGTATGGAAAATATTAGATGATCTATGTCTTTTCAACACGGGATTCCTGGTTTTAGTCTGTATTGTTACTTGGGCAATGGGTGGAAACTGCGGTGTGGAGCACTCACCGGTAGAGGTGACAGTACCTGACTGCACTGCCGGTGACCGCCGCGGATTTTGGCTTGTCCATGGATATGAGACGTTTGCAATGGATCTTTGCAGTCGGCAGCCTGAGCCTGGTCTGGTAGTAGCTGGACTGCTGCTGCTGAGGCCTGAGCCTGGCCTGGTGGTAGCTGGACTGCTGCTGCTGAGGCCTGAGCCTGGCCTGGTAGTAGCTGGACTGCTGCTGCTGAGGCCTGAGCCTGGCCTGGTAGTAGGTGTACTGCTGCTGCTGAGGCCTAAGCCTGGCCTGGTGGTAGCTGGACTGCTGCTGCTGAGGCCTAAGCCTGGCCTGGTGGTAGCTGGACTGCTGCTGCTAAGGCCTAAGCCTGGCCTGGTAGTAGCTGGACTGCCGCTGCTGAGGCCTGAGCCTGGCCTGGTAGTAGCTGGACTGCCGCTGCTGAGGCCTAAGCCTGGCCTGGTAGTAGCTGGACTGCCGCTGCTGAGGCCTAAGCCTGGCCTGGTGGTAGCTGGACTGCTGCTGCTAAGGCCTAAGCCTGGCCTGGTAGTAGCTGGACTGCCGCTGCTGAGGCCTAAGCCTGGCCTGGTGGTAGCTGGACTGCTGCTGCTGCTGAGGCCTAAGCCTGGCCTGGTAGTAGCTGGACTGCTGCTGCTGAGGCCTAAGCCTGGCCTGGTGGTAGCTGGACTGCTGCTGCTGAGGCCTGAGCCTGGCCTGGTAGTAGCTGGACTGCTGCTGCTGCTGCTGAGGCCTAAGCCTGGCCTGGTGGTAGCTGGACTGCTGCTGCTAAGGCCTAAGCCTGGCCTGATAGTAGCTGGACTGCTGCTGCTGAGGCCTAAGCCTGGCCTGGTAGTAGCTGGACTGCTGCTGCTGCTGAGGCCTAAGCCTGGCCTGGTGGTAGCTGGACTGCTGCTGCTAAGGCCTAAGCCTGGCCTGATAGTAGCTGGACTGCTGCTGCTGAGGCCTAAGCCTGGCCTGGTGGTAGCTGGACTGCTGCTGCTGAGGCCTGAGCCTGGCCTGGTGGTAGCTGGACTGCTGCTGCTAAGGCCTAAGCCTGGCCTGGTAGTAGCTAGACTGCTGCTGCTGCTGCTGAGGCCTGAGCCTGGCCTGGTGGTAGCTGGACTGCTGCTGCTGCTGAGGCCTAAGCCTAGCCTGGTGGTAGCTGGACTGCTGCTGCTGAGGCCTGAGCCTGGCCTGATGGTAGCTGGACTGCTGCTGCTGAGGCCTAAGCCTGGCCTGGTAGTAGCTGGACTGCTGCTGCTGAGGCCTGAGCCTGGCCTGGTGGTAGCTGGACTGCTGCTGCTAAGGCCTAAGCCTGGCCTGGTAGTAGCTAGACTGCTGCTGCTGCTGCTGAGGCCTGAGCCTGGCCTGGTGGTAGCTGGACTGCTGCTGCTGAGGCCTGAGCCTGGCCTGGTGGTAGCTGGACTGCTGCTGCTAAGGCCTAAGCCTGGCCTGGTAGTAGCTAGACTGCTGCTGCTGCTGCTGAGGCCTGAGCCTGGCCTGGTGGTAGCTGGACTGCTGCTGCTGCTGAGGCCTAAGCCTAGCCTGGTGGTAGCTGGACTGCTGCTGCTGAGGCCTGAGCCTGGCCTGATGGTAGCTGGACTGCTGCTGCTGAGGCCTAAGCCTGGCCTGGTGGTAGCTGGACTGCTGCTGCTGAGGCCTGAGCCTGGCCTGGTGGTAGCTGGACTGCTGCTGCTGAGGCCTAAGCCTGGCCTGGTGGTAGCTGGACTGCTGCTGCTGAGGCCTGAGCCTGGCCTGGTGGTAGCTGGACTGCTGCTGCTGAGGCCTAAGCCTGGCCGGGTGGTAGCTGGACTGCCGCTGCTGAGGCCTGAGCCTGGCCTGGTGGTAGCTGGACTGCTGCTGCTAAGGCCTGAGCCTGGCCTGGTAGTAGCTGGACTGCTGCTGCTGAGGCCTAAGCCTGGCCTGGTGGTAGCTGGGCTGCTGCTGCTGAGGCCTGAGCCAGGCCTGGTGGTAGCTAGACTGCTGCTGCTGAGGTCTGAGCCTGGCCTGGTGGTAGCTGGGCTGCTGCTGCTGAGGCCTGAGCCTGGCCTGGTGGTAGCTGGGCTGCTGCTGCTGAGGCCTGAGCCTGGCCTGGTGGTAGCTGGGCTGCTGCTGCTGAGGCCTGAGCCTGGCCTGGTGGTAGCTAGACTGCTGCTGCTGAGGTCTGAGCCTGGCCTGGTGGTAGCTGGGCTGCTGCTGCTGAGGCCTGAGCCTGGCCTGGTGGTAGCTAGGCTGCCACTGCTGAGGCCTGAGCCTGGCCTGGCAGTAGCTGGACTGCTGCTGTTGAGGCCTGAGCCTGGCCTGGTGGTAGCTGGACTGCTGCTGCTGAGGCCTGAGTCTGGCCTGGTGGTAGCTAGACGGCTGCTGCTGAGGCCTGAGCCTGGCCTGGTGGTTGCTAGGCTAATGCTACTACTGTTGCGGAGGCCTGGCCCAGTGGTAGCCTGGTTACTGCTGCTGATGCTAAGGCCTATGCCTGGCTCAATGGTAACTGGACTGCTGCTACTGCTGCCATTGAGGCCTAAGCCTGGCCTGGTGGTTGCTGTTCTGCCGCTGCTGAAACCTGGGCCTGGCCTGATGGTTGCAGACAGTTTGCTTCTTTCATCCACTAGTTCATGTTCATGTTGGTGAAGAGTAAGACCATTAATACACCTTTGCTGTTTAGTAGCCATCAGTCCCAGAGGGAATATATCTGTTGGTTCCTTCCTTCCAGTTGAATCATTCCAAATCAACACTCCTTTCTGAAGACATTGTTTGGACAAATCACTGTTTAGATCTGGGTTAAGATTTACAGATGGGCCAGGATTTAATTGTATATCCCCACTTAGTAGCAGCAGAACTAGTAGAATCTTGTAATCATGCCATTTGCTTCTTTTTGTGTATTGTTTTCTGTCTTTAGTAGCAATTCCAGTATAATGATCTTTCTGCCAGAAAATAGAATAAGCAATATACTGTCCATATCCAAAAAAAATGTGTTTTGATATATCATTAAAAGGTACATGATGTGCAGGAACAACTGATTGATTTCTAGCCAAAGAAAGGCCTTGAGCTGATGGAACAAGCAGGAACCACATACAAAGCAGCATTGTCCAAATACATCCATTTTCTCTGTACCTTTTGGTTGATTCTCGTCTTTGATGCATGCATTTCTTTGAATTGAGGTATCTTTGTTGAAAAGCATCGGCTAAAACTGTTACAATCTGATGTAAAATGCTGAATAAAAGGATAGGTGTGGAGCCTAAAAAACCACGCCTGTCCTCAGCGGCCATCTGAGCGGCCACCCAGCGGGCGGGCATAGATATATACACTAGATGTCGCTCGGCTACGGTTTCGTTCCAATGAACTGCAGTAGCCAAGGCGACATCTATGTTTATATCTATACCCGCCCGCGCCGTCAGGTCATTTGTACGTGTGCTGTTTTCAAGAGATAACAACGATATAAATACTGTTCGTTTTCTCACACAAACCGCTCGTTTCGTGTCTTAGGCCATCAATGTGTACTTATGATGGGGAATTTTTTCATTTGGACGATGGGGAATTGTTTTAATTTGGACTCTGTGCTTGTGTTTTGAGCCAGTGACCACAGACCTGCATTATATGACTGACAGACAAGAACGGTTTGACCTAAAAATATCAAAATTGAAACTACTGCGGAAACAAAGACACCTACATCTTGGATGCCCTTGAGGTAAGCTAAAACATATCAAAAATTAATTTCAAAGTGAACTATCCCTTTAATGTCTCAACAGAGATCGAGACTCATCAGACCAGGCAACATTTTTCCAGTCTTCAACTGTCCAATTTTGGTGAGCTTGTGCAAATTGTAGCCTCTTTTTCCTATTTGTAGTGGAGATGAGTGGTACCTGGTGGGGTCTTCTGCTGTTGTAGCCCATCCGCCTCAAGGTTGTGCGTGTTGTGGCTTCACAAATGCTTTGCTGCATACCTCGGTTGTAACGAGTGGTTATTTCAGTCAAAGTTGCTCTTCTATCAGCTTGAATCAGTCGGCCCATTCTCCTCTGACCTCTAGCATCAACAAGGCATTTTCGCCCACAGGACTGCCGCATACTGGATGTTTTTCCCTTTTCACACCATTCTTTGTAAACCCTAGAAATGGTTGTGTGTGAAAATCCCAGTAACTGAGCAGATTGTGAAATACTCAGACCGGCCCGTCTGGCACCAACAACCATGCCACGCTCAAAATTGCTTAAATCACCTTTCTTTCCCATTCTGACATTCAGTTTGGAGTTCAGGAGATTGTCTTGACCAGGACCACACCCCTAAATGCATTGAAGCAACTGCCATGTGATTGGTTGATTAGATAATTGCATTAATGAGAAATTGAACAGGTGTTCCTAATAATCCTTTAGGTGAGTGTATATTGCAGCCATAAAGCATACAAGTATAAATGAAGTAAAGTTATTTATGTACTTGCAGGTAGGCTATAGTTCCTCCATATGACAGTTATCTGAGAGGGTTTATTCACTGTCCAGTGCAATGGAAACAAATGGACATTACAAAGTCTTATACTTTCTTTCCTTTGGAAAGTTAGAAAATGTCCACTTACTGCACATATTTCAGCTCCACTTTCTTGGGAACAGGTACAAGTGTTGGTGTATTGTGTAAAAGTGCACAAAAGAGGAAAACACAATGTCATTACAATGAACTACACTGGGGAAAACTGTGATCAATAACTCATGGCAAAATATTTTTACATTAACATAAGTTTATCAGTTTTCACTTTCACAAGTCAAAGCAATTCATCATTACTCAAGATTTAACAGTTGAAATGACTATACGGCCTTAATTTAATGCAGCAAAAATTATTTTAGTGTAGGAGAGTAAGATCTTTTTCTTTTTTTTTTTTGTGCTTTATTAAACAGACAACCATTTATTTAACAGTGCCTTTTATAAAAGAGAATATAATATAACTAAAAATTACCATTATGTAGAATATTTTTGTACTTCACTTTTATTTGTTCCCATGTTCTAGTGTGGTGACTGACATTACAATGAACAAAGTAATTATGCAATTATTTAAATACAAAAACATAGGCTAATAAGTGATAAAAACATCTAACATGGCCACTTCTAACGGATTTAAATTGTCTGCTACTTTTTGCCATCCCTCTCTCCTGGCTTTTGCAGACTTTGAGGTGTTCCCTGGCGGTTTGATTAAACATTAAAATTCCGAATAAACTTCGACTATTAGTTCTTGCTCTGCTGAGGAGAAAAACTGAGCCGCTCTTTGGCCACGCTGAGCAGCCAATAGCAGCGTTGCTGATCAATGTTTCTACTATCGATACATATCCCCTTTTAACCAGCGCATGAACGCGCAATTATCTCAGATAACACAATCCAGCGATACTAATCATATCCGGCAAGTGTGTTCGAAGAACCGAGTTAGCCAGATCATGATTAGCACGATGATATCATCTTGGATGTGTAATTCGATCTCGGATGTTTTAAGCAGCACGAAGAACGAGCCCCTGGTGTGTTTAATTAGGGTTGAAGCTAAACTCTGCAGGGCTGTGGCCCTCCAGGAACTGAGTTTGACACCCCTGTCCTACGTCATTCCTCTCCGAATTTCTCCAGTGTCTCGTCCCACCGTGTTTCCTGGTCCTCCTCATATGTTAGTTCTCTCCTACCTTCCAATCCAGTGAGGTGTGTGTCTCCAAATGCCAGCCTGCTTCTGTCATCCACCATCATCTGCACCTGTAAGACAGAGACTTCCATTATCACCCATATCAAGCCATCTATATCTGTTAAATTCACCTACCTGTTTTACATTATCCCGCTCTTTGCTGAAAAATAAACACCTGTCATTTTATATCACTGTTAGAGCAAACAGTTTCACTTTATTTTGATAGTCCCTTCAACACATTCTGTTGACTATAGTAAGGGACTGTTCTTTTTTATTTAAGGGGCCACCGGAGGAGTTTTGAGATCTGTTGTCAAAAAAAAATCTGACTTCATGATCTCCATACATGATCTTGCCTTTAATCCTCGCAGCTCTCATCACTCTGACTTTATCTTGGAAGTTCAAAAACTTCATGATCAGCACTCTTGGAGGAGATGATCGACTGGATTGTGAACGGCCAGGTAGTCTGTGCACTCTCTCGATGATGGGCGGCGCGGGAAAAGTTGCCGGGCCCAACACTTCAGGTAACCATTTTTCTAAGAATGCGACCGCGTCGGGATTTTCCACCTTTTCAGGAAGATTGACCAGTCTTAGGTTTGATCTTCGAGAGCGGTTTTCTAGATCGTCTAGTTTGTGTGAAAGGGAGGCTAGACGCTTAACTACCTCTTCCATTTTGCCCTTCTCTGTAGAAACCGTGTCTTCTACGTTGCTAATTCGCTCTTCGGCCATATCCATGCGTCCCGAGAAGTCTCTAACATCCTTTTTTACCTCATGAATTGCGTTAAGAACGCCATCTATTTTTGTCGCAAAGTCACTTCTCATCATGTCCAGCTTTTGGATCACATCCAGATTCTGGCCAGTGTTGGTACAACTTTCCTCAGGTTGGGAAGCACTGCATGCATTACCTGACGAGCTAGCTACACTGCTAGCATCCCCCTCATCATCCTGGTCGTTGCGTGGCGAGGAGTCCGATTTATGTTTTATTTTGGATTTTTTCGACGGCATTTCGGTTCTTATTTCACCTCAAGAAATTAGTGAAAAATAAAATAAACTTGTATAAACAAAAAGACGGATACAGGATTTTCAACAAATAATGCCAGGAGCTCACCAAAAGACGTGCACTCAGCTCGGAGTCATAACCACGCCCCGTCTAGAGTCTATTTAATAAATTACACTGCATTTGGACCCCGCATTCTCCTTGTCTCCGCCGCTGCATCACAGATACAGATCAACACATACAAATTATAATTTAATATCTTCACAGTGTTGAGGAAGACACACACCGTCACACACACTGATGACTATATGAGGAAGACACACACCGTCACACACACTGATGTCTATATGAGGAAGACACACACCGTCACACACACTGATGACTATATGAGGAAGACACACACCGTCACACACACACTGATGTCTATATGAGAAAGACACACACCGTCACACACACTGATGTCTATATGAGGAATACACACACCGTCACACACACTGATGTCTATATGAGGAAGACACACACCGTCACACACACTGATGACTATATGAGGAAGACACACACCGTCACACACACTGATGTCTATATGAGGAAGACACACACCGTCACACACACTGATGTCTATATGAGGAAGATACACACCGTCACACACACTGATGACTATATGAGGAAGACACACACCGTCACACACACTGATGACTATATGAGGAAGACACACACCGTCACACACACTGATGACTATATGAGGAAGACACACACCGTCACACACACTGATGACTATATGAGGAAGACACACACCGTCACACACACTGACGTCTATATGAGGAAGACACACACCGTCACACACACTGATGTCTATATGAGGAAGACACACACCGTCACACACACTGATGTCTATATGAGGAAGACACACACCGTCACACACACACTGATGTCTATATGAGGAAGACACACACCGTCACACACACTGATGACTATATGAGGAAGACACACACCGTCACACACACTGATGTCTGTATGAGGAAGACACACACCGTCACACACACTGATGACTATATGAGGAAGACACACACCGTCACACACACTGATGACTATATGAGGAAGACACACACCGTCACACACACTGATGTCTGTATGAGGAAGACACACACCGTCACACACACTGATGTCTATATGAGGAAGACACACACCGTCACACACACTGATGACTATATGAGGAAGACACACACCGTCACACACACTGATGACTATATGAGGAAGACACACACCGTCACACACACTGATGTCTATATGAGGAAGACACACACCGTCACACACACTGATGACTATATGAGGAAGACACACACCGTCACACACACTGATGTCTATATGAGGAAGACACACACCGTCACACACACTGATGTCTATATGAGGAAGACACACACCGTCACACACACTGATGTCTATATGAGGAAGACACACACCGTCACACACACTGATGTCTACATGAGGAAGACACACACCGTCACACACACTGATGTCTATATGAGGAAGACACACACCGTCACACACACTGATGTCTATATGAGGAAGACACACACCGTCACACACACTGATGACTATATGAGGAAGACACACACCGTCACACACACTGATGACTATATGAGGAAGACACACACCGTCACACACACTGATGTCTATATGAGGAAGACACACACCGTCACACACACTGATGTCTATATGAGGAAGACACACACCGTCACACACACTGATGTCTATATGAGGAAGACACACACTGATGTCTACATGAGGAAGACACACACCGTCACACACACACTGATGTCTATATGAGGAAGACACACACCGTCACACACACTGATGTCTATATGAGGAAGACACACACCGTCACACACACTGATGACTATATGAGGAAGACACACACCGTCACACACACTGATGTCTATATGAGGAAGACACACACCGTCACACACACTGATGTCTACATGAGGAAGACACACACCGTCACACACACACTGATGTCTATATGAGGAAGACACACACCGTCACACACACTGATGTCTATATGAGGAAGACACACACTGATGTCTACATGAGGAAGACACACACCGTCACACACACACTGATGTCTATATGAGGAAGACACACACCGTCACACACACTGATGACTATATGAGGAAGACACACACCGTCACACACACACTGATGACTATATGAGGAAGATACACACCGTCACACACACTGATGACTATATGAGGAAGACACACACCGTCACACACACTGATGTCTATATGAGGAAGACACACACCGTCACACACACTGATGACTATATGAGGAAGACACACACCGTCACACACACTGATGTCTATATGAGGAAGACACACACCGTCACACACACTGATGTCTACATGAGGAAGACACACACCGTCACACACACTGATGTCTATATGAGGAAGACACACACCGTCACACACACTGATGACTATATGAGGAAGACACACACCGTCACACACACTGATGTCTATATGAGGAAGACACACACCGTCACACACACTGATGTCTATATGAGGAAGACACACACCGTCACACACACTGATGTCTATATGAGGAAGACACACACCGTCACACACACTGATGTCTATATGAGGAAGACACACACCGTCACACACACTGATGACTATATGAGGAAGACACACACCGTCACACACACTGATGACTATATGAGGAAGACACACACCGTCACACACACTGATGACTATATGAGGAAGACACACACCGTCACACACACTGATGTCTACATGAGGAAGACACACACCGTCACACACACTGATGACTATATGAGGAAGACACACACCGTCACACACACTGATGTCTATATGAGGAAGACACACACCGTCACACACACTGATGTCTATATGAGGAAGACACACACCGTCACACACACTGATGTCTATATGAGGAAGACACACACCGTCACACACACTGATGTCTATATGAGGAAGACACACACCGTCACACACACTGATGTCTATATGAGGAAGACACACACCGTCACACACACTGATGTCTATATGAGGAAGACACACACCGTCACACACACTGATGTCTATATGAGGAAGACACACACCGTCACACACACACTGATGTCTACATGAGGAAGACACACACCGTCACACACACTGATGACTATATGAGGAAGACACACACCGTCACACACACTGATGACTATATGAGGAAGACACACACCGTCACACACACTGATGACTATATGAGGAAGACACACACCGTCACACACACTGATGACTATATGAGGAAGACACACACCGTCACACACACTGATGACTATATGAGGAAGACACACACCGTCACACACACTGATGACTATATGAGGAAGACACACACCGTCACACACACTGATGTCTATATGAGGAAGACACACACCGTCACACACACTGATGTCTATATGAGGAAGAGACACACCGTCACACACACTGATGTCTATATGAGGAAGACACACACCGTCACACACACTGATGTCTATATGAGGAAGACACACACCGTCACACACACTGATGACTATATGAGGAAGACACACACCGTCACACACACTGATGACTATATGAGGAAGACACACACCGTCACACACACTGATGTCTATATGAGGAAGACACACACCGTCACACACACTGATGACTATATGAGGAAGACACACACCGTCACACACACACTGATGTCTACATGAGGAAGACACACACCGTCACACACACTGATGACTATATGAGGAAGACACACACCGTCACACACACTGATGACTATATGAGGAAGACACACACCGTCACACACACTGATGACTATATGAGGAAGACACACACCGTCACACACACTGATGTCTATATGAGGAAGACACACACCGTCACACACACTGATGTCTATATGAGGAATACACACACCGTCACACACACTGATGTCTACATGAGGAAGATACACACCGTCACTCACACACACTGATGACTATATGAGGAAGACACACACCGTCACACACACTGATGACTATATGAGGAAGACACACACCGTCACACACACTGATGTCTATATGAGGAAGACACACACCGTCACACACACTGATGTCTACATGAGGAAGACACACACCGTCACACACACTGATGTCTATATGAGGAAGACACACACCGTCACACACACACTGATGTCTATATGAGGAAGACACACACCGTCACACACACTGATGTCTATATGAGGAAGACACACACCGTCACACACACTGATGTCTATATGAGGAAGACACACACCGTCACACACACTGATGACTACATGAGGAAGACACACACCGTCACACACACTGATGACTATATGAGGAAGACACACACCGTCACACACACTGATGACTATATGAGGAAGACACACACCGTCACACACACTGATGTCTATATGAGGAAGACACACACCGTCACACACACTGATGTCTATATGAGGAAGACACACACCGTCACACACACTGATGACTATATGAGGAAGACACACACCGTCACACACACTGATGTCTACATGAGGAAGACACACACCGTCACACACACTGATGTCTACATGAGGAAGACACACACCGTCACACACACTGATGACTATATGAGGAAGACACACACCGTCACACACACTGATGTCTATATGAGGAAGACACACACCGTCACACACACTGATGTCTATATGAGGAAGACACACACCGTCACACACACTGATGTCTATATGAGGAAGACACACACCGTCACACACACTGATGTCTATATGAGGAAGACACACACCGTCACACACACTGATGACTATATGAGGAAGACACACACCGTCACACACACTGATGACTATATGAGGAAGACACACACCGTCACACACACACTGATGTCTATATGAGGAAGACACACACCGTCACACACACTGATGTCTATATGAGGAAGACACACACCGTCACACACACTGATGTCTATATGAGGAAGACACACACCGTCACACACACTGATGTCTATATGAGGAAGACACACACCGTCACACACACTGATGTCTATATGAGGAAGACACACACCGTCACACACACTGATGTCTATATGAGGAAGACACACACCGTCACACACACTGATGACTATATGAGGAAGACACACACCGTCACACACACTGATGACTATATGAGGAAGACACACACCGTCACACACACTGATGACTACATGAGGAAGACACACACCGTCACACACACTGATGACTATATGAGGAAGACACACACCGTCACACACACACTGATGACTATATGAGGAAGACACACACCGTCACACACACTGATGTCTATATGAGGAAGACACACACCGTCACACACACTGATGTCTATATGAGGAAGACACACACCGTCACACACACTGATGACTATATGAGGAAGACACACACCGTCACACACACTGATGTCTACATGAGGAAGACACACACCGTCACACACACTGATGTCTACATGAGGAAGACACACACCGTCACACACACTGATGACTATATGAGGAAGACACACACCGTCACACACACTGATGTCTATATGAGGAAGACACACACCGTCACACACACTGATGTCTATATGAGGAAGACACACACCGTCACACACACTGATGACTATATGAGGAAGACACACACCGTCACACACACTGATGACTATATGAGGAAGACACACACCGTCACACACACTGATGTCTATATGAGGAAGACACACACCGTCACACACACTGATGTCTACATGAGGAAGACACACACCGTCACACACACTGATGACTATATGAGGAAGACACACACCGTCACACACACTGATGTCTACATGAGGAAGACACACACCGTCACACACACTGATGTCTACATGAGGAAGACACACACCGTCACACACACTGATGACTATATGAGGAAGACACACACCGTCACACACACTGATGTCTACATGAGGAAGACACACACCGTCACACACACTGATGACTATATGAGGAAGACACACACCGTCACACACACTGATGTCTATATGAGGAAGACACACACCGTCACACACACTGATGACTATATGAGGAAGATACACACCGTCACACACACTGATGACTATATGAGGGTTTATTACACAGTTATTCTGACATGATATTTCAGGTACAGAAGTTCAGATGTTATTAATGTAATGAAGAGAGAATAAGAGACTCTAGAACATCATCTCACTGTTACTGATTTATCATGAAGCTCAAAGCATTATGGGTAGAATCTCTCTACAGGCTATTCTCATTCATCAACAGTTTCAATGATCCAGACAAAGCCCTAAACCCCGGATAGAGCGGCTGAGTGAATGTGGTCTTCTCTGTGTGGATGAGGCTCATAGTGTCTCCACCGACGCTGTAGAAGGACAGAGTTCCTGCACTGTGATCCACATACACTCCTATTCTACTGCTGATGGGCTTTACAGGGAGATAAGTCTCTCTGTAATCGTGTCTGAATAAGTAACTGTTGGGAGAGCAGGACAAACTCCAGGACCGATCAGTACGTCCAAACCCACACTCATAACCCCATTGCTTCCTGCTGATGCTCTTATATGACACTGCTATATACACACCACCATACCCACTCCACTCAATCTCCCAGTAAGAGCGTCCTCTCACTCTCTCTCTACACAACACCTGAGGACAATTATCAAATCTGTCTGGATGATCAGGATAGGGCTGAAACTTTGGGTAAGTGTAAGTAACCACTCTGTTCTCCTCAGACAGAAGGACGTCTTTACTCGCTGTGTTCGGATCCAGAGTGAGCTGATCGAAATCTGATGGAGATAAAACACATCACAATCAGGAATTATGAATCTGATCTTTTAATGTCTCTGAACTCTTCATGTTCAGTATATCAGCAGTGTCTCAGTGCAGTTTAATCATCATTCACATGATCAACTCTAAAACTCTTCTGTCATGTGTTTTTTCAGCTTCTAGCTTTTAACATCGTAGGATGTCCTGTTACTTCATCCTCTACAGTAAAAGACCTGGGTGTTATACTCGACTGTAACCTGTCTTTTGAAAATCATATTTCATATATTACAAGAACAGCTTTTTTCCACCTTAGAAACATTGCTAAGCTACGTAACATGCTATCAGTTTCTGATGCAGAAAAGCTAGTTCATGCATTCATGACCTCGAGACTAGATTACTGTAATGCTTTATTAGCTGGTTGTCCTGCATCCTCAATAAACAAGCTACAGTTAGTCCAAAATGCCGCCGCTAGAGTTCTTACTAGATCAAGAAAATATGATCATATAACACCAATTTTATCATCACTACATTGGTTACCTATAAAGTTCCGTATTATTTACAAGGTATTGCTACTGACTTATAAAGCCCTAAACGGCTTAGCTCCAGTCTATTTAACGGATCTTCTATCGCCCTATAATCCATCGCGCTCTTTAAGATCACTAAATTCGAGGCTTTTGGTCATACCTAGGATATCCAGATCCACCAAAGGAGGGAGAGCATTTTCACATTTAGCTCCAAAACTCTGGAATAGCCTTCCTGATACTGTTCGTTGCTCAGACTCGCTCTCCCAGTTTAAAACTAGATTAAAGACGCATCTCTTCAGCCAGGCATTCATATAATACTTTTAATCTTACAGTTAAATCCAGTCTCTAGTTCATAAACGGCAGAGGAGAACTGGCCCCCGACTGAGCCCGGGTTCTCCCAAGTTTTTTTTTTCTCCATTAGGTCCTGATGGAGTTTTTCGGTTCCTTGCCACTGTTGCCTTTGGCTTGCTCAGTTGGGGATATTTGGGGATATTTAATTTAATTTTATCAATCAATAAATTCCACTAGAAACAAACCTTGTTGTATTATTTTAATTTAATACTGTGAAGCTGCTTTGATACAATCTGTATTGTGAAAAGCGCTATACAAATATACTTGACTTGACTTGACTTGACTTCTACCAGAAGAACATGAACACACTCAGTGAGTTTCTCTGTTTGTTTTCTGACTTACACTGAAGGAACTCGCTCCTGGTCTTGGGAACATCTGTGGAAATCAACAGACATGAAGAGTGTGATTATCATGTCAAGAGAAAGTGATCCTGCATCCATTGCTAACACATGCAGAAATCCTCCAACACAGAAGATATTTAGAGATGTCTCTGCTGTTCACAGAGCCCAGATCCTGACACAACCACTGTTGAGGGTTTGATATTATTGACATGTCACCATATTTGATTTGGCTTCTGTAGACATGAACTGATCACAGATTGGATCAGAGGGAATATGGTTAATCATATTAATCATATACAAAGTAATCATATTGCTTTATAAGACTTGGATTAAAGCTCAACCTCCTTTTTATTCTTTTTCAAAGAGACATCAATTGATCAATTGTAGCCACATTGGCTATGAATCATGGCTCATTGAATCAGAACATAAACGCACATTCCTTCTTGCTGTCCCACTCTGAACCCCCGAAGGTAAATCAGTTGCTTTGGCTCCAGCTAGTCGGCCAATTGACTTTTACGACACTAATTTCACCTCAGAGACATTCCGAACCCCCCCTTTCCCCTCTCTGGACCACAGAGAGATAACGAAACTTGAAACTTTCTACACACACACAAACACACACAAACATCCCTTTGTGTTTAAATTAGGATAGAATATACTTTAATTTATGTACAATTACATTAGGCATGTGTGATTTAGTTTGGCTTTATAATAGAGGTGTGGTTTTGAAATGTATTCTTTAATCAATAGTGTTTTAGTAAGAGAATGTTCAACAATATTCTCTGGCAATTGCCTTCCCCCCACTTTGCTGTTTTATTGCCTAAAGGAATGTCCAGCAACAAAGATTTTAGGAGTGGAGCAGTGTTAATCTTTAACCCTACTTAAATCCTACATTTTCTATATGTATAACCATTGAAGAAATATGTAAACCTGAATGTAATTTCTCTTTTCCACGATTGTTCTTCTCTGTGATGGGTTGTTGTATTCTTGTAAACCTTAAAGGAATAATGTTTCAGATGTGCACCGTTACAATCATAGATATGCCATGTGGATCTTTTAAAAAGTCTAATTTTCATTCCCACTTGTAAATGCACATCACATTTTAGGTTAGTCTTATTCCCAGTTTGTTAATCGAACTTTTAATACTTATCTTACAGAGTAAGAAGGTACTTCTAGGCCGTAGCTTTTAAACATACCAAATTTGGTCTTGAATTAAACCTCCATATACCCGTAGGAAAGATATGGATACCAAATTATGATAAAATGCATTTTACTGCAGTTATAATTGTTTAACGTAGAAATGGCATGATCCTAAGACTGCCATAAAACATGCAAATCAAACTCATAGTGAGACAAAGAACTTTTCTCCCGCCTGGAATTTCGCATTCCAATTGGCTCAAGCCCCAGGGAGGAGTGAAATTCCTGTGCCCTAGAAAAGCGGTTACACTCCGCGTTCCGTTCAGTTCTGTTCTGTATTTCCTTTCGTCTTGTTTTTGTTCCTGCACTTTCACGAACCCGCCTCGTCAGCGAGAAGACCTTATGGCTCCCTTTGGGAGCGTTTTCAATTTTCTTTAAGTCTTTTCTTTATTTTCGTCCTTCGGACTCCATGAAGCAAAAGCAGCAGACAACTTCAACTCAGAGAGAAAGACTCTTTCGAAAACCCCGCTACCGCGCTCACCAGAAGACACAAGAGCGCGAGCCCGGCTTTCTTAAAGAAACACACGCACGATGGTCTTAGGACACACGCATGAACTCTGCGTTCTTCAGCAACAAAGAGACCATTTTGCAAGATAAGTTTATTGAACTTTTAATGTGATTTGATTCCTTGCTGTCTCTCAAAAGGTTACCTGTGTTTTTGCGATGAGAGAGAGCATCTCGGTGATCTCTCTCATCCTGAACTTTAGTTTCACTTTCTCCCTTTCATCCTCTCCCTATCTCATCTGTTATCCGTTTGGTCTTGTAATGTTTTCATCCGTATGTTTCTGTTGTAAATATGTATTTACTCTGTGTATACTCGTAGTTTCGATGTAGTATTAGTCTAATTATTAAATTCCATATGTCCTTGACTGACTCTGTTTTAATTGCCCATGTTACTTAGTCCCTGAAATGTTCGATCTTAGCTATATGCTTTATCTTGGTAGGCTACGATTTAAGTAACCTAATTTTAGTCTGCAGACACCGAGAGTGTCTTTTCAAGGCCTGGAAAAGATACTCTTTCTCGTGTTTGTAAGAAGGATAATTTTCCTTGAGAGTTAATTTAATCTTACGTACAATCTGTTCGCTGGACAAACAGATTGTTTGATAACTAAATTAATTCCATTAAAGTTATCCCATAACTTCGAGCTGAAATAAGAACAATTGATGTATTAATGACGAACCATAACCCGTTATGGTAATCGTTCATATATCAATCTAGTTCAGCTGCGATAAATTAATGTAACTGTAACATACAAAATATTAATCATATTCGTGATTAATTATTAAAATTCCCTATAGATCATTTGAGCTAATATTAATATTAATATTAATGTACGACCCATTGTTCTTACACAATACATGTCTAATGCTCAATCATTTCAATCATCCTACTGCTTATTATGAGCATTTCTGTGAATACATGAAAGCCACATTTTAGTTCTAATTATTAAAATCATAAAAATGCATCATTGATGTTTGGTTTTAAAAGCTGAGATCACAAAATCATATCTCTTAAATTCTTAAACACATATTGTTATCAGATATTCATTCAATCATTGAATCTGTTCTCATCTTTCTCATTTTATCATTGAACAGCCTCGTCCCATTGTTAATACGTAGGTATTAATACGTAAAGACACAAAACATACTTTTTTGTACATGTGCATAGATGCCAAAATGTATAATGTGGACGTATCTGCAACATTTAAACGTAGCATTATTACGTTTTTACAGCTACAGAACTCAGAGAATAAAGATATCTGTATAATTGTCCTTTTACCTAAACATACCAATTTTATACAGGATATAAAAATAATAATACATAATGGACAGAGATGTGTAGGAATTTGGAAAATGACAATTTTAGTAACAATATAGCATTAAAAAGATGTTTTGAGCTGCTAGGTTAGGCCACTTCCCCAGACAAGTGTAATCACAATCATTTATTTTATTGTGAAAATGTTAAAAGTGGTATCAAAAGTCGCAGTCCTCTCTAGGGGTATATAATAGTTTTGTATGAGTTACAGGGCAGAATTTAAGTTATTAATCCATGAAAATGTTCATCCGGCTTCGCTCCGTGAAGGAATGCAAATCCTTCAATTCCAAATGTACATCAACTGAAACACGGCATGTCTCAATCTGTGACGAAGCAGGCGAGAGCCAATGAGCGTTTGAAATCACTGCCGTAAAACATGTCGTAACGCTTCTCCAGTTTTTTTAGTTTAAATTCATCATAACGAGCGCGGGATTAGACGTTTAAGGTCGCTGCTGAGAATGGAGATGAAGATTGCTGGATAAAGGGCTGAATTTGGATCTGTTCCTCGCAAACGTATGGATTCTAAATATTAGGATTACAGCGAGCGAATAAAATTGATGTCTTTTGAGAATTTATGTTGTGTTTTAGTGTTATACGAGCGTATGGGACGCTCACAGGGTTCGGTTAAGCACTAGTAGAAATGGTGGATTATTTCTGCATGTATGAGGTATTACATGCATTTGCCCATAGGAAGGTGTGGTCTACAATAACCAGAGAAAACAAAATTCAATATAAATGTGCTAATATAAACAGTATTACAGATATCATGAAGAGAATAGTCACTATACAAAACAGAAGTTACAGTAAATCAGGTTAATAAATGTTAAATATGAGGTAGTATCTGTAAACCAAGTTTGCATTACTTTGGTAAAGACTATTCAAGTTGCATTCAAGTATTCAGAATCTAAATATATAGCATAAATAATTAAGCTTACATATCTAAATTATACTTCTGTCAGGACCACTATCGTCAAATACAATTGACCATTAGCTTATAGTTTGGATTGGCGGTATGGTTCTGTTCTGGGCGAGAACTCCCTGCGCATCTATGCAGCCTAGCATAGATAAGAGCAGCAAAAACAAAACAAAACCATTTGCCATTAAATCGCCAAACACAAACTTGACAGCGACAATCTGGATGCCTTTTTGGAAAAATCTATCAGCATAATATTCTGACATCCTACAGCAATAGCGGCAACAAAACAAAAAGCTTCCCTTATTTGGCCACGCTACAAGCTTTAGCCACAAGCATGTGCTAACTTTAACACAGCATGTTGCAATAATCGGATAGAATAAAGAATGAGCATTTTTCCAGTGCAACCAGATAAGCCTAAAACAACACCTGATTACCAGAGCATGTCACAGTAATACTAGAAGTCTAAGTAATAAGCATATATTCGGCATTAGCAACCAGTTCAGTACTGATAGCAATGTTGCTGAAACAACGACAAGCATTTGCTGATACCTGGATAAGCTTAGCACAGCATGTGATAATGACACCAGATATAAGCATAAAACACAGCCATGTTAGAAATAACGACTGGGCTAAATAACCTTAAAAACAACCATGCTTCCAATAGCACTAACAGCTTTTAGAGCAGTGGTTCTTAGACGTTTTTAGTCACACCTTTAACCTTTAAAAGAAAATCTGAGCGTGTTTCTAATAGCAACCAGATAGCCTTTAGAGCAAGTGTGAAGGATCTTGTCACTATTGTAACAGGATCTGGTCTCTCTTTTGTATTCTGCGTTGTGATTTGACCAATTCGTTCACATGTCCTTTGTGCACTCTGATGAACAGGAGTCAGCGGGCCCAATTCCCCAATAAATGCCAACGTCATTTCTGTTGACCTGTGTTCACTGGAAAGTGAAATAAAACATCCTCTCAGTGGTGTTTCGCTGCAGACATTAACATCAACAGCGTGCATTCCCCATAGCAACTGCTGTTTTACATAACAGAAGATAACCAATAGTAGAACCGCAACACAAGAGGACATTTCATATGAAACATGATGTAATAATAAGAGCGAAATCAATAATAAACACAAAAATATATATAAAAACATACCTGAAAAGTGAAATAAAACATCCTCTCAATGGTGTTTCGCTGCCGACATTAGACATCTAAATAAAATATAACATAAAATTAACAACCTCGTGGCCTTGCTGACGAGAGCACTATCGAACGGAAGTTCACAAAAGGCCATAACTAATAAAATATATGTTACTACTCTGATTAAATATTAAAAATTGGCTAAACCAAATCATAAACACAAAATATTCGAAATCGCTAGTCATTTTGTGTAATAATCACAAAAATATTAACAAGATGAGACGTTGCATGAATATACGTACCAACAGCGTGCATTCCCAATAGCAACTGCTATGTTACGTTATATTCCGTCAAACCACGCATTTTTGACTGCAGCTCCCAAACAAACCACACGAGGGCACTATTCCAACATGAAATTAATAACTGCTGATGAATTCAGGAGGATTCACAATAAAACTAAATACAATTCTAACTCTGTTACACAAGCTTATTTCCAATACACTATGCTGTAAGAACGCTGTTTCCAAGAACTAGATAGACCAAGCGTGTCCAATACCCAACAGAATCAACGCTGAACTGACTCAACTGAATAGTGTCTGTTTAATATCTTTTCAGAGCTGTGCCACAGTGGAAATGATTCCGTTTGCACCATAAATAGTTATTTCCTATCTATCACGGCAAGCTGCTTGAATCTGTGCTGCATAGTGCTAAAAGCACAGCATATGCAATGCCAGCAGTTGCCAATGACAACAGATAAGTAACGCACATAGCCAATATGATCTCATAACCTAGCAAGAGCATTTTAATGAAAACGACTAGATAAACCCAAGCAACACGGAGAGCATTAGCAACAAGTATGTTGCCAATACCCTGATAGCTTTTAGCAATGAGCATTAAAAAGTTACTTGGCTTATAGACCAGGTTGAAATCACAAAAATGTGCCTAAATAAAAATCCTCAGGCATATTTGAATAAAAGTTGGCAAATATACTATTCTAAGGGTATTTTTTTATGCTGAATCCATTTTTGCTGTTTGCCAAGCTGTATCTCTTACGTGAAACTCAATAAAGTGTAAAATCCAAGATGACCAACGCCAAAACGGCAAAATGAGCAAATTTCTCAGCACTGGCTCAAAGATAAACTGTTTTTATTGTGATATAGCATTTATTGAGTAAAGGAAACAAACTGAATAGTCAGAACAAGTTAGTCATTCTGTCTTACAATATTTATGGTAAACACTGACCTGCTATTTTGTGTATTTGAGTGTGTCCATAAGAACATCAACATCATGCTGGTGGCAGCAAAAGGCCTATATCTTATCCATCATCCCACCCATCATCCTATTACTTTATGTTAAGAGTGTTTATTACTTTTCAACATTTACATGTCCATGTTAACAAGTTTAAGGACTGATATTTTACCAAACTAAATTTCCTTTTGGTTTATTTATGCAAAAGATATTCCCAGAAAGATTTGTTGTAAATATTAAGAATTGAGACAAATGAACAAATTACCAACACATATCATGGTAATGTGTCACACCACTAACATTAGCTTTGAACAGATAAAGGAAATAAACACAGTAAACTTGGCCTAAAATTACCTTATGAAGTTGGACATAACATTAGCTGAATAACAACTAAAACATGAACTGCATGGCATATAAAAGTGAATGTTATTTAAACAATGGTACGACAAGATTCTCTAATATGATCACAACAACACGGAGCAGTGCTCTTATTCAGTTCAGCAATTGCTACATTCTGCATCACTTGTCTTGCACTTGCATGCAGCAGAGCAACGCAGACGAGACTTTTCATTTACATCATGCACTCATACATCTTGAGGCGCAGCTGCAGCTGATCAATTCCAGACAGTAGTCTGGGACTGGAGGAAGTGACATCAAGATGGGCAGCAGCGTAGAATCTTCCAGTCTCCACCCTTTTGTCTCTGGCGCAGGAAGGACAGGATACCGTTTTTTTGCTTGGCGCTACAAAGCAGTTTGGTAATGTGCTCGACGGATGTGAAACGACAGTGCATCACTGGTTGGCGGTAGACTTTCTGGAGCCTGGGACTGTACAAACAGGAGTTCCCTTGCCTTGTTCACGCTGGTTACATTGGGTGCGCGATATACCTTGCAGACAAATAATTCAGCGTCTTTCACAGGTTGGTCATCCAGTTCGCCTTGACCTATGCCTGTGAGCAGATGATGATGTTCTTTGAAAACTTTCCAGCATGTTTTTTTTCCATGATGCTTGTAGGTATGATGTTGTATCACAACCAGTCAAGGCGTGAAATGCAATGATGTCTTCCACTGCACTGTCATCAAGCGAAAGTTGATCCACAACTGAGTGAATTGGGATATATTTCCCTTTTGTAGCTGTACCTGCCTTCATCCAAATCTTTGAATCTTTGAACAGGGCATCTTAGGAAAATGGGCCAGAAGCAGTACAAGGACATCTGTATCTCTTGCAGCAACCACAATGCTTGAGGATTGGTTTTCCATACAATGAAGAACAATTCTTGTGTCTGCTTCTTCATGGAGAGCTCTAAGGTTTTCTGTAATCACCGTCGGGTTAGAGGACTCCACCCTCTCCTCATCTGTAAAACCACCAGAGACAACTATGCACTTGTCGACGGGAGCTTTCAAAATCAGTTGTTGTGACAGGAAATTTGACAAATCTGCTTTGTTCTCAGGATGTGCAATGAAGTTTTCCCACTTGGGTGGAAGTGGAACATCCCGGTTCTCAATCAGCAGACGGATGGCCGCAATTCCTTGGCCACGCCTTGTGTCCTTGTGATGTTTGATAATACCTATCAAATACAACATCTATTCTCTTGAAAGCTGTACCTAACTGAAGTACAGTGGATGTAAATGGATCAGCAAGGTCTCCAAATGTAATAGCCTTCTGTGGTTTTCCAATTGAACAGACCAGTGCTGGCCATCGATGATCAGTGTTGCTGTTGGACCTCAACTGCAACACTTGGAGCACATGCTACTTGTGCAGTTAGGACATCACACAGATTTGCTTTGCTTTGCTTCCCGAGCGTAGTTTTCCATTGCTCTCTGCCAAAGCTTGTGGAACAGTTAACAGTTCGTGGCTAAGTATATCTGAAAGATTAACCTGGCGGCCTCTTTCGTATGCAGTGATTAGTCAATGCATAATTTTTCGGTCTGCTTTGATGGATTTTTCGGAACCTTTCTGCTTGGAATCCTTGTGTGTTACCTCATAAAGTGAAGCAAATGAACGTGATTTTTGCTTTGGCAGAGGATCTCGAAATTGGACCTTTCTTGGCTCTGGACCAAGTAGCCTTTCTTCAATGAACTTGTCCAAGCTGTTGCTTGCCCTTTGTCTGAACGCTCAAAAGGTCTTGCTCAATTTCCTTGGTGGCAATATCTTCAGTTGCAATGTTCTGAAGGTCATCACACATCTCTTCTGAGAAGAGCTTGTATGACTTAAGGCTTTGCAGGAGGCTGTCCTCAGTCTGTCTGTCTTGTGTCTGCCTCGACTGGTAAGATTCGCTGTGTGAGTCTTCATCTTCAAGAACAAGACTGTAAACATTTCTTGTTTCATTGGCAATGTGAGAACGCAGATTGTAAGAGAGTGCCCACCTACTCAATGCAGACGAGGTCTTGGTAATACCTATAATTCCACCTCTCTTTTTCCCGATGCCGTTCATCCATTCTTGACTCTGGTCAGGGTCCACTTCATTGAATGGTTGGCCAGTGCATTTAACAACAATGTTCCCTTTATCAAATTCTTCCTGGACTTCTGGGGGGAGTTGATACATCACGCTAATGTAGATTGTTCCCCAACGAGCATAGTTGGTGTGCCCGTATGTCATGAAGAAAGGAATCATTCGCTGGAAGGAATGCAAGTGCAATGTGTCTGCTTCAGAGCCTTATTTTCATTTTGGACGAAATTCATGAGTTTTGGCATTAGGATTCTCCACATTGCTTGGATCGTGATTTTATGTGCACGCATTGCCTTGGAGTAAGACTTCCCTTTGCCGAGGATGACTTGTTCTGCTGTACCTGGACCAAAAAGTCCACTTTCAATCCATGCTTGCATCAAACCAGACGATTGCATGTGTTTTCCAATCACCTTCAGGAAGGTTAGATATGTGTGCAGGCCACCCATTCTGATGATCAGAAAATCCTGATATTCATCTTTTGCCCATTTGAGTTCCATAAGCTTACAGGAAAGTGCTTCGTCAACTGTAAGGACCACGTGTTGTTGACCATGTGCTGTTGCAATGTGCCTGCATCTCTATATTACTCTATACTCTATATTTACTCTATATTTACAGGACTCCCTTGTAAAAGAGACTGTGTCTCAATGGGACTTTTCCTGTTTAAATAAAGGTTATATATATTACTGTGTTGAGTGTGTCTAGTTCATGGGCAGGAGCTTGTTTGATGAAAAACGCCATGTCCTTGGCAAGTGCTACACATGCTGATGGTTTATCAAGGAGTTCTTCATTGTACCATTCCTTGTTGGTTTGGATAACTGATCCTGGTTCTGTTTCTCCTGTCACAACTGCGGCTGGAGAAAGTTGTTCCATGATTTCAGGAACTTGAAGACTAGTCTTTGTAGATGGATGGAGATCATTCAGTCCCATGTCTGCTTCTGGACCTCTCTGCCATCCAGCGACTTAAGTTGCATGAAAGCTGTTTTTATCATCAAAACTGCTGTCATTGATGTCAATATTGTCACATGTGAAGTGCACAAATCTGTTGGGTACAAAGTTTGGTGGAACCACTGCTCCTGTATCCACGTCCATTGTACGAAGTGTGCTCTCTACCGAAGCTGTATCAACCTGTTTTAAGTTGTTGTAGCTTATGACGTGACCAGCCTTGTGAAACAGCTCAACCAGTTCTTTTGATCTGGTAGCTTGGTGCAATGTGCTTGCTAGACCAAGATGCTTGTTCATTAGGTCTTGAACAAAACTAAGAACCTTACTTTGAGTGTCGTCTTTTTTATTTTGAGCAGCTACATCATCATGATCCACTTCTAAGAGACACTGTCCACCAAACATTAAGTGAAGGAACATCAAGACGCTCTCTGGAACGCATGATATAATTTCCTCTTCGCTTACTACCAAACCTTTGTATGCTGGTTGTGCAAGTATTTCACTTCTCAGTTTTAATGCAACGTGGATCAATTCCATGAACCATTCAGGGGCTGTGTATTTTGATATCAGTGAAGGTTCTTTAGGTTCTGATAGCAGGGTTGTCAAAGGGACATGTCCAAATTCAACTGGAACAAGCAGTATTTCCCGCTCTAGGTTGATGAAGTTAGCCGTTGTTCAAGTTTCTCTCTGAAGGTCGACCTTCTGCTTAGGTAAGATGGCCGGATGGTTACCTTGCCAATTTCTGCCAAAGCACAGTATCTGTTCCAAACCTTAGAAAGTTCATAGACGTTTGCGTCTTTTGCTGCACACGAGAAGCCTGGAAATGTGGCTTTTACAAGTAAAAGACGCATAGCACAAGCGGTGCCAGACCACGTGCTGTTCTGTGTTCTGGACAAGAAGCACTCTGTCAATTGCTTCTCTGTGTTGAGGATCGTGGAGCTTTCCTCTTCTTTGTGCAGCTGCTTTTACAGCTGCCCTGTTCTGTCGCATTGTATAGCTTATATTTCTTGGATTCTTGCCATATAATGCAGTATCCAATGACTTTGATCGGTCAGGCTTCAAACTACACACAGCTTCCATAATGGTGATCTTATAATCTGACCAACTTCATGGGTACAATTCCACAACTGGAAATATTTTGAGTCAGTTCATGTCGCTCTCTGGATATAGAAATTAATTCTGATGAAAAATACAATGTGTGGAAATAACTGCAGAAAGTAATAGAAATAGAAAGAATAAAAAACCTCTTGGATAACTCCGAACTCAATTCACACACTTTTATCCAAAGACAATAGTATGCATGTAAATCCAAACAAATGACTCTCCGATGTTAGATATTCTGTTTGTCCATTTGAAATATAAGGATAAAAACAGATATTTTCATGACTACAATGAGAAATAATGCAATTATCATTGTCACATACAAGTATCTTAATTCCCACCTAAATAAACTTTCTATACTCATTAATTGATGTAGCGCATGATGTAAAGTTTTAAAATATGGAATTTGCGCGAATCTCGTGTTCAAGTTCACAAACTTGAATGAATCTGAGGTGAAATTCTTTGGTGAACGAATTCCTCTGGCTAAATTCACGATTGCACGATTTCTTGTGAGATGATATGGTTTGCCTGCCGTATTTCGCCATTAATTAGCTCCTGAGAACCCGATAGCTGCTGATAATACTGAAGGAGCTTATATGTGTCAAATCAAGTCACATTTATTTATATAACGCTTTTTACAATACAGAGTGTTTCAAATCAGCTTTACAGAGATAACAGGAAAATAATGCAACAAAGTTTGTTTCTAGAAGAAAATAGCGTCAGAGTCCAGCTTAAGTAAGTTCAGCGATGTTTCATTTTTGTTGTAAAAAAGTTAGTAATTTAGTTCATTTATATATATAGAATAGAATATAGAAAACCGTGTATATGTATACAGTGATAGGCATTGTATTCCTAAAGGTAGACGTGGATCAGCTGATGCGAACTTGACTAACGTGACCTGCCAGAACTGACGCTACGCTTAATTGCAGAACATATACAACTATACAGTATCAAACTAGCTTCAGCATGACTTGACATGGACTTGGGCATCTTGCAATTCACAGAAAAATATCATATTTCAAATTACTGTTTGAACTAGTACAGTTACCAGATGACACATGTACTTGTCACTGCCTTGAAGCGCCAATCAGCCTTTTACATGTCAACCGCCCGCTGGGCTCATTCTGTTGTCTCGTTCTTCATCGAGCAAGGATACGCGAGTATTGTGTTTTATTTACCTCAGCTAAATAAGATACGTAATTATTCAAACACAACCTACAACTTCATTTTCTAATGTGACTAATGAAGCCTCGCTTGCACTGTTTAGTTTTTCATTTCATTTGTCTGCTATTTAGTCTCATTCGTGTCTTTGCTCCTTTGGATGTGTGGATGTTTCCTGGACTGGTTCCGGTTACCGAACTTTATCGTCCGGCTTTCGACTACTGCCATGTACAGAACCGGTTTTGTATATTTTTGTATATTCATTCATTTAGTTTTTTTCTTTTTTCACAAATGTATGACTTTTGGAAGTGCAATTTGATTACCATATATCCCTGTAAGACCCACGGTTGCAAATTTACAACATCACTTTTAACAATTCAGAAAAAATGCCTGCAAATGTTTTTTTCTCTCAAAACCACATTTACATAGTTAATGGGTCCTGTTGTTTGTCCTCACAATGCTATTGGATAGAAGAAGTGTTTATAGGTCCGGTCATCTGGCTATGAACTCACTCTACCTGCAAACTTCCCGCTGAGCTCATCTCCTTTTTTTTGCATGACTGGATTTGTCAGGATTAAAGTAAGTAAAATTGCTTAAATATTTTTTGGGGTGTTTATTATAATGTCTAGAACATGTACATATTTAGTTATTTTGGAAAACTTTCATCCAATTTGATTTAGAGCTTGTTATGTCTATGTTGTAATTCTACAACGTTGGGTCAGATTGGTAGTCAAAATAGCCTGTGCACCTTACACATTACATAAGGACACTGCACTTTTCAAATGATCACAAATTGAAAAAAAAATGTAGTAGAAATGTAGTGATTCATTGTAACTAAGCTCTAAATGTGTTTTTCTGTTAATTGTTTTACTTAGTTTATCTTAGACCATTATTAAACACATGAATAAATTGTATGGGATATTTGAAACTTCAGCATCTATAGCAGTATTTGAAACTCCCTGTATCTTTGTAGTTTTTTGTTTGTTTTTTAACTTCTAAATGATCCTGAGCCATTTTTTCTCAGTGTTGCCCAAGCAGCAGTTAGTAGCATTAGGAGATAGAAAAACAGATTCTGAATGTTCTGGAATTCTTGGGATGCCTGTTGCATTGTCCAGGGACAGGTGCAAATGGTCTTGAATGTGAACCTGTAAGTGCTCTGGGGGGATGCATGTGTTCCTTTAGTATGATAAGTAGAGAGCATAATAGGCTGCAATAGACAGTATTGTTTGAATGTATTGAAATGTTGATTATCACTTCATTGAAATTATAATACTTATGGGCATGCTAATGGAAATACTTAGATTTCTACCCACATGGTCTACCACCCTGTCTATTCTTTCAGTTTATCTACTACAATGTAAGACCCATATGTATTATTCACATATTTAATGTTCACATATCTAATGTTAATTGTTCACATTATTTTTAAATGTTTCCATTTCAGAATGCCACCAGCGCAGAAAGGTCTTTTATGATGGATACACAAACACACTGTGTAGCAAGTGCAATGTTCGCCTGTGCTTAACAGATGAAAATAACTGTTTTAGGGACTATCACTGCAAGTGAACACAGACTGCCTTCAAACCACAGTTTTTTGTTTGTTTTTTTTTACGAAAAGTTTTGTAAATATTTTTTTCCAATATTTTTTATTAATAAATGCTTATTCATAAAACTATGATTGTTGTATGGTTATTACTCATGATATATACTGTTATGGGGCTAAGTAAGCAATCAACCCTGCAAATGAATGCTTAAATGTTCTGTATATCTGTTCAGACAAAGTGAGTACAAACACAGAAGTTCTGCTCCCAACAATGCCCAACGTTGCAAATTTACAACATTTTCCTAAAAACTTACTAAAACGTAAAAAATCTGAAAACTCTTTCATTTCTACATCAGAGGCCTCCTAAAACAATATCTGGGAGGTCAAAAAAAAATTTGCTCATTTTTTTCTATATTTGGGTCTTACTGGGATATGCAGTTAGTTTTAATAAAGTTTAAATTTTTTAGACATGTTTACTCTTCAAAGTGTTACACTTGCAGGTGTTGATTATTATTAGGCCAATTTACTGATAGCCCCATTAAATAATAATAAGGATAAACAATATTTTAAAAAACGATATAATTATCTAACATCTGACTAATTAAAAATTAACCTCAAAACATAAAGTGCTAAATGGGGGATATCTATAGGCCTATCTAGCATAAAAACAAAAAAATTGTCAGAACGTCATCTCTCAGTTGCTGAATGTCACGCAACAACGTTGCTGCAGCCCTGTCGCGTCTTACAATTCTGCGTTGTTACAATGTTGCGAGCACGCAGACAGCGACGTTGCCATAGCAGAAATGCAACGTGCCACAGATGTTGCCACAATGTAAATGTGTTTGCTAGGAAGCTTCTTTCACAGGGGTTTAGCTGCTTTATTTTTTGCTAAACACCAGATGGCGCTGTTTTTGTCACTCTCGAAGCTTTGAATCTATTCCCGAAAAAATCAGGGGAAAGCCTCAGTGCTTCATAAGGCTTAATTTGTCCATCCCTATAAAGCATAGAATGTAAAACAGATAACTTACTTCTTAATCAATCACTCACGGCAACAACAGACATGCAGCAGTCCATTTTGAGCAAGAAAACAAGTCAGTCTCTCCTGTGTATATAGACTGCGCTCTGATACTGGTTCAGACATGCCCTGACTTGTCCATGCCCGTGCAAGTACCAACAAAGCCACATACATAAAGATACCTCCAGGGGGCGTTGTTGGGCTTTCGTACAGGTGTATTTTATGGTTCTATTGTCAACTATTGTTCTATAGGAGAAAACACATTTTGTGTCTCACAGAAAAAGAAAAGAAAAGTTAAACGATTAAATTTTTTTTTATTCATTTTAAGGTTTTAAAGTGTAGTCTTGTTTAACATCATGTAATAATCCTCCGAAAAGAGTAAATGAGTAAACTGCATTTAATAAATGCGACTGAAAACATAATTGATAAGACAACTAAATGCAATAGAGTCAAAACATTAATGCCACATTTTAATATTCATAAATAGGAATATGTACAAATCTGTATATCGGTAAAGTTGTTCATACGTAAATATTTTACATTTTAGTGCTGTAAATACGCCAGTATTATACGTTTCTGTGTGTATTAAAACGTAAGTAAATGTATGTGTGGTAGAACTACACTTTACGTAAAAATACACACGTATTCTCATGAGATCACATTGCATTGAAGCTTGAATTTGTTGTCATACCTTATTTTATAGATTTTATTTTCCTGTGGTTAGTTCAATTACTTCCTTTGCAATGAACTTCTGTTTCCTTTGCATTTATTATTAATAATTAATAATGATTATTATTAAAGAATATAAATAATGAGATTTGCATTTCTTAAAGGGATACTTTACTTTAAAATGAAAATTCTGTCATCATTTACTCACCCTCAAGTTGTTTCAAACCTGTATGAATTTCTTTCTTCTGCTGCACAGAAAGATAGATATTTTGAAGAATGTCAGTAACCAAACAGTTAACTGGAGCCATTGACTTCCATAGTAGGAAAAAAAAAGTACTATGGAAGTCAATGGCTCCAGTTAACTGTTTGGTTACTGACATTCTTCAAAATATCTATCTTTCTGTGCAGCAGAAGAAAGAAATTCATACAGGTTTGAAACAACTTGAGGGTGAGTAAATGATGACAGAATTTTCATTTTAAAGTGAAGTATCCCTTTAAATATATTATTTATATTAATCATAATCATTTCGTTTTCAGGGATGACTGAGGTCTTTCTGCAGTGGGCTTAAGAGTCAACCGTTTTTGTGTTTTAAGCTGATTATTTATATATTATTTTGTGTGTGTTTTGTTTATTATTGTTATTTATTTATTTATTTTATTTTTGATGTAAGCTATATTTTTAAATGTCCGATTGGTTTTTATACAGAGAAATGTACATGTCACTTGTTCAAGGCTTTGTATTGTTTATTGTGAATGTCATATGATTAAGTATAGTAGCCTACATTAGACACCAAATGCATAATATACTCTGCGTCTTTACGGACTATCTGTAACAACATGAACAAAGGAAATAATACGTTCATATACTGTATATACTGTCAAACGGGAAACACTTTACAACATGTTACACGTTTAATTATAGCCACACATGTTAGGAAATATGGTTGTCAATGCAAACATTGACTGTGAATGAAGCGATATATATATTTTTTTAAAAGATAAAGATTAATGCAAAGAAAAAAAAAAAAAAAGTGCATATAACACTTACCTGAAGACGGTATGGAGCCGATAGTGTCACTGGCTTCACTCACTCCCACTTTACCCACTATCCTGTAGCGGATCGAGTACTGCTTTCCAGACTCCAATCCAGTCAGATTAAAGACTTCATCAGATGTGTTTATGATAATCCACTGTTCCTCAGCGCCAGAATCTGCTTTCACCTGCTGGTAGTCCACTCTGTACCTCACAGTTTCTCCAGTTGGGGACTTCTGCAGTTTCAGGGTCACACCACGCTCCAGGACCTTCATCACTTCTGGTGGAGGAGGCTTCGACACGGGCTGGAACTGTGTGTCTGTCAGCTTCCCTGATTCATACAGGTAGATAGAGGAGCCAGGACTGGAGGGATCAGAGATGACAGAAATAATGACTCGATATCTCTTTTCATCTTTATTAGCCTCTGAAAAACTTCTGAAAAGAGATAAGTTCTCTCTCATCTTTGAGGTGACATCAGGATCGTTGAACCCCTTTCTGACAGATGCTAAAGTGCTAGAATTGTGTTTCATTCCCATATCAAGCTCTTTAAACTCGTCAGATTCCAGAAACTTCTTCATGGCTGAAAGATACGGGTCTTCATACTTCAGAGATGTGAAGGTCAAGCACACAACAACATCAATATCAGGATCAAGGAGGATGTTGTTGAGACTGTTTGAGTCTTCAGTTGTGATTCCCTTCAGCCTCTTGGTTTGAGAACTCAAGAGGTTAAGTTCAGCCTTTGCATGATCTAACCACTGGTTAAGCATGCTAACATTAAAGGGGGAGCTGTAGTGGATCTTCAGGATGTCTTCCAATGAAGTTTGCTCCATCTCTCCTCCTCGAATAGCAAGGAAGACCTTGGCCACTTCTTTCAGGAGCACCGTTTCGTAAGTGCTAAGAGAGCCCTGAAATAAACGGAGCCTCTCTTTGATGTCTTTGAAAACATTTACCAGTGTTTTTCTGGAGAGGTCTTTGCATGTCCTCTGTACTTCTCCCAGCCCCTCTATTATATCTTCAGTGTTGGAAACCAGACTTGTGCTAATTTCTCTCTCGAGCTGAGCTGCTTTTGTAGAGCCAGACTTTTATTGGAACTGCACTCTGTGGATTCTCCTTCAGTATAGCGGGGAGCTTCTTGTACACCTCTAGGGCCTCCATGTAAGTGGTGGGGTTCTGCTCAAGGCGGACGTCACCATAAAATGTGCAGGCAATATTCTCAGCCACTTTCTTTTGAGCATATGTCATTTGTAAAGCTCCTTGTCCCTTAATGGAAAATTGGGGAATCTTCTTGACCATGACATTCAGTTTTCCCTCAATCTCCTGCTCGTTTTCCTCTTCTGTAAATGTCCGATCAAACACCATGACAGCCTGAGCTCCGTATAGTACACCTGTGACCACATGAGTTGCAGTTTTCTGGTCAAAGACCTGAGGGTAGGTGATCTGACCCAGATGGCTCATAGTGAGCTGTTCGAATCTTGTGCGTTCGCTGTAATACATTGTAACTCTGGATTGTTGGTTTGAGGATTTGGTGTCACGCAGGAACTCGGCAGATCCTCCCACCTCCACCAGCCCTGCCAAGAAGCTGGCCTTCAGGGAAGCACTCACATCCAGGAGACTGGACTTACTGGAGAAAGAGTCGGAGCTACTGAACTTCAAATCTGTCATGGGCTGTGGACGACTGTCCAAATCTTCTCTCAATGATTTCTCATCCCACAGAGTGACACCTGAAATGAGAAATGACTTTTAATAATAATAATAATAATAATTAATAATAATAACCTTTATTTTCTATAGCGCCTTTAAATGTACATCTCAAAGCGCTGTACAGAAACAATTAAAACAACAAAGATACAGCACACAAAGAGACATAATACACTGTAAAATAAACATAAAAGACAATAAATAAATTAAAAGCTAACCTAAAAAAATTAGTTTTAAGTTGTGATTTAAAAATACCAAAAGATTTAGCTTGCCTAATCTCAATCGGTAGAGAATTCCAAAGTTTTGGAGCTAGTGAAGGAAAAGCCCTGTCTCCCATTAATCTTAAACGAGTTGAGGGAACAGTTAAAAGACCAGTTTCCGAAGAACGAAGATCACATTTCGGAGTATATGGAGTTAAAAGCTCGGTCAAGTATTGAGGTGCCAAACCATGCAGTGGTTGCAGGTTTTATAGTGTTGTTACACAAGGATTGGTAATTAGTAGGGATGCATCGATACCACTTTTTCCAGAACGAGTCCGATACCGATACTCCCATTTATGGTACTCGCCGATACCAATACCGTATAACCGATACCTGTATTTCACTGCATTTCTCATTTTGAAATGTATTAGAAGATAAACCAAAAGAATATAAATAATATTAATTGGCTTAATTTTTTCATCACATATATATTTCCTTCAGTTATTTTTATGCTTAATTAAGCCTGCTAAAATGCATTGTATGAGCTTCTATTATTTTCAATGTTCATTCTATTGCTCTATCATATTGCTCTATCATATACTTATCTTTCACTTTAGCACAGCACATATTTAGAGCAGCTCCAGCAGGGCTCAGTGCTGAGGATCGGGTCAGTGGTACAAATGTTTGGACACCAGTGAAATATCAATTCTGTATTCAAATTTTTATACTACAAAAACTACCAGCCTAATTAATGTGAATTTTAAACATTATTAAAGACAAGTAATAAATAATCACATAATCACATAATTAAATAATCAAATTACACATTTATAGCACAAATAAATACAATAGAACAAAGAAAGGCTACCAATGAAATAAACAGTGTTTAGATATTTTCAGGTAGATCTAACAGGTGTAGAAATTTGATTAAAGTAATCAAATGTGAAAAAACATTGCATATTCTTTACTATATAAATTAAATATAGATGGATCTTTTAATAAAGTTGAAAAGGTAGCCTATTTAGTCGAGAGCAGTGAGTAATGTATTTGTCCATTGTCTGCTTAACATTAAAACACAGCAGCAGGTTTATTAGACTGCTATCCCTTTAAGACCGAACACACAGACCCCATTTGAATATACTGGCTATGTTCACTTGAGATATAACCAACTTTGGTTACTGGGATACTCGCCAAGACAGGCGTTTTTACATAAACTTGTGTGAATTTGTCCATACAAGACGTGAAAGACAATTCAATTCAGTATTCGCGCGCTGTCTATCAAGACGTTGGTTTGCGGAGCGCGCGCTTCGAATGTTTGCGTTCATGGAACTTCTTGACCGGCAAACGTCCTGTAATAATGTAGGGTGTAATGTTTGTTTGTTTGCTCACTGGCTAAAGCTACTTATATATAATAACTGGAACGCACACCGGACATTCTGAACTGCATGTCTTTATTTCTTTTTGCCCTGTGCTTCCGCACAATCTCGCGAGAGTACAGAGATCTTGCCCGAGGGCTACGGTGTCCCTTTTGGGACATACAGTCAGGATGTTACATCTCTCCTCTTAAGAAAAAAAAAAAAGGCATTACCTGAACACACAACATTAATTCCATGAACAGAACACTTGTGCTTAAGGCACATATAAGCAGTCTGAACAATACAGTCTGTGGTCATTAGTGTCATTGCTGTAATGTAAACAGGTACAGGCAGCGGTTAAATGACATAAGACGTGGGTGCAAACAAGTCAACGGTGTTCAAGTTAGAAAGCAAGGTTTTCATTTCTTGTAGGATTCAAGTAACTTATAAGTGAACTAGTTGTGAAAAGACAAGACAGGCAGTCAAACTGATTTCACAGTGTTTCCGAAGTAACAGGTAAGTAACAGTAAGTAAACATTTTTTCTTGTTTTTTTTTTTTTATTTTTTATTTTTTTTACAAGAGGCAGGTGGTCATAAACAACAGTTTAACTAAAAAAATTGTAGTTTTTTTTTTATAGGGCAGTGATCCGCCTGCACCCTTTACATTATAAATCGATAACTTGTCTTGGCCTGGAGATCCAGCCAGACCTTGTTGTGTAGTTGGGCTGTTGTTGGTTTGTTGGTTGCGGGTGGTCCTCAGGTTCAGAGTGTGGTGGCTGTGTGTTGTTGGTGTGTGTGTGTCTGCATGTTGTGTGTCTTTGGTGTCTTGAGCATTACTGCTTTCGCGGAGGTGCCAGTGGTAGAGTCTGTCCATCTTCTGTCTGGATGTGGTAGCTCCTGTGTGTGTGGGCATGTTGTGTTGTGTTTTTGTGCTTACTGTCTACCCCTATTGGCCTTGTTAAGCACTTTGGTCAACACCAGTTGTTTTTAAATGTGCTATACAAATAAAATTGTTGTTGTTGTGTTACCGTTGCAGGTCTCCAGGCGCCATCCTCCTGATGGAAACGAATAGGTGTGTTGTTGTCGTGTTCAAGCTTTGTCTTGCCGAAAACGAGTATTTCGTTGACAATGGTGGCTACACCTGTGAGGCCTTCATATGTCTCATCGACGCGCCTTTGGAATTCGTCTTGAGCTGAATTGATTCCGAACGGCAGCCTTACGAACCTGTATCTGCCGAAGGGGGTGTTAAATGTGGTTAGCAGGGACGACTCTGTACTCAGTTTTATGGCCCAATAGCCTGATCTGGCGTCGAGGACGCTGAAGTACTTCGCTCCGGCAAGCTTAGTGGTGACATCTTCTAAAGTCGGTAAGGGGTAGTGGGGCCTTTGTATTGTCTTGTTGAGGTCTCTGGGGTCCAGGCAGACTCTCAGCTTGCCAGGGTTTTTCGACGACTACGAGGGCGTTAACCCATTCTGTGGGCTCTGTCACTTTGCAAATTACGTTGCTCTCTTCCATCTTGTCGAGCTCTTTTTTCAGTCTGTCTCGCAGAGCGATCGGTACTCTTCGTGGTGGGTATACTACTGGTGTGGTGACATGGAGGTTGCACTCCCCTGGAAACTCTTCTATGCCCTGGAAGACGTCTGTGTATTCTTTAAGGAGCCTGTCTGTGTCTGTGCATGATTTCACTTCTTCCTCGGCCACAGCCAGTATCAGCTTGATTTACTTAAGGTCTAGACTAGCTCTCGTCCCTAGGATGGGAGGTGCTTTGGTGTCTACTATGTAGAATTCAAGCACAATGGCAGTGTTTTTGTACTTGCACTTTAGATGACAGGTGCCCTTCACTTTCAGGAACTCACCACCATAGCCAGAGATCTTTTGAGTGGCTGGTTTTATGGCAGCATCTCTAAACAGTTTTTCAAATGTATGTGTACGGGAATTACATTGGTCTGTGCGCCTGTCAATTTTGAATTTAACTTTCTGAGTTCCGATTTCAATTTCAGCATAAGCTTGTTCATTACATTTTCCTGTGTTTTCAGTTGTAAGTCCATCAATAAAAAGTTCTACCTGCTCATCTTCAGTGTCTTCGTCCATAGTGTGAATCACTTTTCCTGTGTGAATGTTTGTGTGCCGTTTTGACTTGCAGACTTTTGCAAAGTGATTGAGTTTTTTGCATTTCATGCATTGCTTGCCTTTGGCTGGACAGGCGTCGTCTTTGGTGGTGTGCAGGCCATCGCATCGGTCACATTCTCTATGTGCTGTGGCGGGCTCTCTCGGCCTGGCTTTGTAGGTCGGGCGCGTTCGTCTGTGTTCCGGTCTTCGGCCTATGGCGTGTACAGCGTCGTTGTTGAGGTCTCTGCCTCCCACTATCTCTTTGAGCTGGACTTGTGCTAGCTCATGGGAGCGCGCGATGTCAATGGCTTGGTCTAGCGTTAGCTCCGCACCGTGGCTGAGCAACTTCTCCCGCACTCGCGGTGAGTTTGTAGCGAAAACAATGGGGTCTCGCACCATCTCGTCGCTGTTGGGGTATCCACAGTCCTTACCTAGCACCTTCAGTTCCGTGACGAAGTGTTCGAAAGTTTCCCCATCTCCTTGCGTTTTCTCATGGAAACGATATCTTGCATATATCGGGTTACGCTTTGGTGTGAGATATGTGGTGTGCTTATCGTAGTATGTTTGCAGTTTCTTCGCGTCTTCATCTGTTAGTGTCCATGTACTGTACCATGTACCCAAACAGTATGATCTTCTTGTTCTTAACATGAAACTATCAAACAGCTTTTCTTTATCTGTGGCTGGCTGCTATCGCCCTCCATCTGCACCAGCATGTACCCTAGAGGCCTTAAGCAATGCTCTTGCGCCTTTCACCAGGTCTGAGTTGATCATACTTGGTGACCTAAACTGGGACATGCTTAAGCCCCCTGAGAAAGTTGTACAACAATTTGACTGCCTAAACCTTCATCAAATCATAAATCTACCTACCAGATACAACCCAAAAAGTTGTGACAAGGCCACATTGATAGATGTTGTGTTTACAAACGCACCACTCATGTACAGATGGTGCCCAACCAGAATGAGACTTTTACCGCCGCCGTTCCCGCGGCGGCAAAATTGGGATGTGTATTTGCTGCCTTTTACCGCTGAGTGGCGCTGTAATCACAGACTTTGAAAAGTGTCAGTTTATTCTCTTTATGACGTAATCTGCCGCGGCAGTAATCTGAGCTGAGGTCACAGATAAATTCAAGATAAATATTGTGGTTAAACGAATTCAAATTCATTAAATTTAAACAAAGTAGACACACGGTAACATTGTGTGCCCAGTTTTTCTATAATTTAGAAAGGTTATGTCAATAGGTTACTTGTCATTTACTTTGTGTTATTTTAATGTGTTTGTAGATTTATTAACTGAAACATAACAGTGAAATAAATTAAAATAATTTACCGTAAAATTAAAACATTTTCAGGACTTGCAGTTACTAACCGATGTTAGTCGGTTTAAGCATTCTTTGTTATATTCAGAATTAAATAGGCTTACATGTTGTATCAATTGAATTCTTTAATAAATAATCAACCACAATGCCTATTACTGCCGCAGCAAAAATAAACCAGTCGAATTTCAAAGTCGTTCGCGAAATGACTAGGCTATACCGGGTGCCGCAAGTGACAGGGCAAAACAGCAGCAACTGCGGCATTTTAAAAGGTAAGTTTCCTATCTGTTTATTTAAAAAAAAAAAAAAAAAAAACATGGCGCAAGATCTTGTAAAAAAACAACAACCGTTTTTCATTATTTGAACAAAAATGAGACTGATTGAATATGTAAAAATATAAACAAACAAAGCAGAGAATAAAACAAACTTTTAGGGAAAAAATATAGGCCTATTATGCTACAACAGAATTGGTTAACATTAACGAAAGCAAAATATGTAAAAATACATTTCAAACAAATTAAAACAAAACAAATTCGTGGCCGAGTGGTAGGCTATAACTTACGTTTCAATAATTCAGATGACACAGGTTCTAATCCCGAACAAACATGGGCTACTTTTTTATTATTAATGCAGAGAGATTTGATAGTTCTAAAATATTGCTACACCATATTGTTTTTTTTCTCCTATAGCCTATATTAAATATTTTATATTTATAAAATAAAATTACCATTAATTTCCATTTTACATTAGGGACAATTTTAGGGACATGTGGAAAACCTTTAAATACAATCAATAAAACTACAATATATAATTTAATAAGATATAGGGCCTACTGTACATAGGCTATGGACTTTTGGAGATTTTGAGATTAATCCTTAAAAGAATTTTGCCTTTGCCTGCTCATCAGGCTGGCTCCGACACTCTCCATATGAAAGACGGAACATTAACACCTCTGTCCTGCACCCCCACGATAAAGCAACTATTGCCTTCTCCAAACCCCCCACAGGCTAGCTGAGTTTGCAAAACAAAACAAAGAGTTTGCCACTCGTCGTGGTTTGCCAAAACACTTCATTATAAACTTCAATATTTCATTCAAAACAATCTCAAAACGCTTTGTGACATTTTGAAAAGCCGTGGATGCATTACTGCCACTGGAACCATGAACGCAAATACTGGTTCTGATTTTATTGTTTGTCGTTTAAAAGTCATATATATATATATATATATATATATATATATATATATATATATATTAACAGAACTGCTTTTGAAATTACGAATGGAATCATTATAGGTTACAGAAGTAAAGTCATTGTATAATAGGCTATTTGTTGCTTATTGTAAAATGGAAATGCATGGTGATTTTATTTTGTAAATAGGCTATAAGCAAAAAACTATGTTTTAGAACTAGACAAATCTCTCTGCATCAACAATAGACTATAAAATGCATTAATAGGCTAATATAAAAATATCAGTAGTCCAAGTTAGTTCGGGATTCGAAACCGTGTCATCTAAATGATCGTAACGTAAGTTCAACCACTCGGCCACGATTCACTCGTTGCGACATGGCCTAACGTTCCAGTGTGTCTTCATTCAAATGAACGCGCCGCCGCGTTTGTCGAACACTAATTCAACATGCCAGAAAAAAACCTGGCTTTGGAACAATGCATAGCGCCACTCGTCGTCGTGTGCCAAAAAAATTACAATCGTTTAGTTTAATTTATTTCAGTGTTAATGTTTGAGTTAAAAAAAATCCTCTACAAATTAAATTAACACAAATTCGGCTACAAGAGTCCTTTATAGGCTAAGTAAAAAGCAAAGGGCTTACAGTCTTAATATTTAGGCTACTTTGCTTAAATTCGATACATTTATTTTCAGTAGGGCCTAATAAATTTGTAGGGATGTAATTTCAGTATGCTTCACCAACGCTATGTATTCAATTAAAGTTCCAAGAGGTCTGGTATATATTTCCTTCCCAGCTGACACAAAAAAATCACAACTTGTGCTTGCTGCGAACGCAAGTTATTTAAGGTGTCTCAACTGTACACAGTCTACCATACAGTGTGAATTCGTTACAAGGTTTTATTTAATTAAATTAATGTGCAGCAATTTGTACAAATAGAGTCTATAGGCCTACTATACTGTTGTAGCCATTAAATAATCTCATTTAGTATCATATTTGTTAAAATATTATAATGTTATTTTTTTCCATCTATGTTGAATATGAAAAGTGAACAGCACGAGTAAGATAGGATGCATTATATCGAGAGATGGATATGGAGTGGGTCAGACATGATTTTGACCACTTCATTAAATTTTGTTTAGTAGAAAACCTTTATTTAAAGTGAATTTCGTTTTCTATAAATTGTATCTTAATTTGAATAAATTTTTCATCAACCAATTGCCTGTATTTAATAAGTAAGAGAAGCAAATATAACAGACACTAATCATGGAGGCGCCGCGCGGTCACTTGCGTTGCACGTCAGCTGGAGCGCATCTCATCCTCCTAACTAAACGAAACTCAGTGTATGCCTCACACAGACATGATAAATACATCAAATACACAAAGCTTGAAATGTCTTCAAACGAAATAATTCAAAACGAAAAGAAAAAGGCTACTCTCTGATTATGTCTTTATGTGCATTTCTCTCTAGGTGCGTTCACTACAAATATGGCGATCGTCAACTTCATCGTTGCAGTCGACACTGTCAGAAAACACTAGTTTATTGATAAAAATCAATGCACGCATCACCGGATTTACAAATACACATCTTGCTTGTTGCACGCACACATATTATGTCGAAAAAACGAAATATTATGTTGAAATAACATTATTATTAATAATACATCTTTTAGAATATTTGATTAAATGCTAATTGTTGCGCTTGTTCAATTTAATAAAATTAAAACTTTAATTGTGATAATTAAAATAATTGAAAATTAAATATTTAGTGGCCAAGTTTTGCTAATTTAGGCTATTATATAGGCTAGTATATGCCTATTGCCTATATTAAGTAGGCTAGGTCATATTAAGACAAGGCATATATTAAGTTATTTTAGCTGTTATGAGAAAAATAAATCTAACGAAATCTAAAATCTAAATCTAATAAATCTAAAAAAAAATTCTAACGCCAATTCAACATGTCAGAATAAAACTTGATTTTTGAACGATGCGTAACGCCACTCGGCCTGGTGTGCCAAAACACTACATTTTAAACTTCAATGTTTAATTCAAAACAATCTCGAAACGCGTTGTGACATTTTTTTAAAGCAGTAGCCTAGCCTATACATTAAGGGCATTGAAACCAGGATCTTAACTAAAACCCGTTCCGCGTAATCTCTGAAAAATTATACCACACTACTCCATGTATTTTTTTTTAAGGACTGCTTTTGAAATCACTATAAATTACTATGCAATTGTATCGCTCACGAGAGCTCTTCATTTATCTAATTCCTCAATAGAATAGTAAAAATATTCAGCGTCATTGCTCCTAATATCGTCTCTATTTTTAACTTTTGATTCTATTTTTTCAGTTCTAAAATTGATTCTATCTTTGGTTCTATTCTGTTGTAGCCTAATAGGCCTATTTATATATATGAAAAATATGCCTATCAGGCTTAGGGTTTTATATTTAACCCACTTACATTTTAAAATACGGCTATTGCTGCTGTTTTGCACAATGTCCCTTTGCGCCACCTGGCGGTCATTTCGGGAACGACTTTGAAATGCGGCTGGTTTATTTTCGCCGCGGTGATTTCGCCGCGGCGGCTGGCGCGGCGGTAATAGGCATTCTGGTTGGGTACCATCTGTACCTATCGGGTGTTTTTTGCAATGACCTCAGCGACCACTGTTTCATTGCCTGTGTTAGAAAACACCTTTCTGTTAAACAGCCTGTTGTAATCACTACTAAACGTAGTTTGAAACATTTTGATGCTCAAGCTTTCTTACGTGATCTGGCCCATGTAAGCTGGTATAGAGTCAATCTGATTCCCACTGTGAATGATGCATGGTTGTTGTTTAAAGATCTTCTTATTGCTGTGATCAACAAACATGCCCCAAACAAAAAGATATGCATAAAAAACCGCAACAGCCCATGGATTAATCGTGATCTAGCCATTCTGCTTCAGCAAAAAAATACAGCCTGGCGCAAAGCACGCAAGTCACATTCTGCCAAAGACAATCTTTTATTTCATCAAATCAGGAACAAGGCCACACAAGCGGTGAGGGAGGCTAAAGCTGGCTTCTTTAAAGAGCAGTTCACACTCTGTGGTGCGAATCCAAGAGCATTTTGGAATACGGTAAAAAAACTTGAAAACAAACCCCGGACCATACCATTGTCCATAAAAATGGATGACATAATTGTTACTAATAAAAATTCCATGGCTGAAGCTTTCAATCACCACTTCATAAATTCTGTGTCTAAAATTCTGGAAAAACTTGTCAATAAACAACTAATCAGTCATCTTAATGTGAACGGTATCATCTCTGGGGCACAGTCTGGCTTCCGATCAGGGTATGGTTGTGTTACAGCTACCACTAAAGTGCTTAATGACATTACATCCGCGTTAGATACCAAACAACATTGCGCTGCTATATTTATTGATCTTGCAAAGGCTTTTGACTCCGTGGACCACAACACACTCATCCACAGACTTAGCAGCATTGGTGTCACTGATCACTCACTGGTTTGGTTTTCAAATTATCTCTCTCACCGGGTTCAACATGTAAAATTTGAAAACCTTTTCTCCCACTCCCTCCCGGTCACCAGGGGTGTCCCCCAAGGCTCCATCCTTGGTCCTACACTTTTCTCAATTTATATTAATAACATTCCCCAGGGAGTTGGTAATTCCCTCATTCACTTATATGCTGATGATACAATCCTTTATGCCACAGGTTCCTCCCCAGATGCTGTTCAGGCTATCCTGCAAGATAGCTTTTTCCAACTACAGCAGTCCTTTACACAACTCAAACTCACTCTCAATACCTCCAAAACAAAATTCATGTGGTTTTACCGTAAGGGTACTACGCCACCTCCTGCCCTTAACATCACCACCTGCAATGGGACTATTCTAGAACAAGTCACTGCATATAAGTACTTGGGCATCTGGTTGGAAACTTCACTTTCTTTCTCCATCCACATATCAAAGCTGCAATCTAAGGTCAAGGCCAAGCTTGGTTTCCTTTACAGAAACCGCTCTTCTTTCACTACTTCTGCCAAACTTACTCTTATTCAAATGACCATTCTACCCATGTTAGACTATGGAGACACTATATATAGGGTTGCTTGCAAGTCCACTCTTTCAAAACTTGACACTCTTTACCATTCCGCTATCAGGTTTGCTACAAATGCTCCTTTCAATACACACCACTGCGCACTATATTCTTCGGTTAACTGTCCCTCCCTTCACAATCGCCGAAAAATTAATTGGTTCACCTTCATTTACAAGACCCTTCTCGGTTGTTCACCTCCTTATTTAGATCACCTGCTACAGCTAAAGCCTGTCACATATAATACCCGGTCCTCACTTCATCTTCAATTAAGCGTTCCCAAAACCAACTCTGCCTTTGGTTTTGCATCTTTTCAATCTGCTGCCGCCCGCGATTGGAACGCTCTGCAAAATATTCTCAAACTGGAGACATTAATTTCAGTTGCATCCTTCAAAACTATTATATCATCCTTGTTCACGGATATATGCAGTTGCTTCTCTACATAGTTTTTATTTTTTTATCACTCACTATCACTTCTATGTACCTGTACACTTAGCTGGTTATAAGTGTCTGTTGTCTACTGTGTTGTGTTTTAAACTGTATATTGTATGTATTTAATGTATTTATTTTAGCCCTCTTTCCCTTTCCCTAAGTGGTTATTCCACTTGTCAGGCCGCCATTGTAAATAAGAACTTGTTCTTAATGACTTGCCTGTAAAAATAAAGGTAAACAAAAAAAAAAAAAAAAATTGTGTTGAAACCGTTGCGTCCTTTCTCCCCGATCCATAAGAGGAGGTAGCTGCATTTGTCCTGTTCGCGTTTCTCCTGTAGGGGTCCGGAGAATATTAGCTCCACGTGCTGCTTGAAACATCACCACGCTTCTGGTAAGTTAGCTGACTCCCAATCCATCTTGGGTGCTGGGACGCCGAAACTATCCATATTTCTGTCGTACTAGAGCCTCTACTCTGACACCATGTAATGTTTGCTTGTTTGCTCACTGGCTAAAGCTACTTATACAGTATATAATAACTGGAACGCACACCGGACATTCTGAACTGCATGTCTTTATTTCTTTTTGCCCTGTGCTTCCGCACAATCTCGCGAGAGTATAGAGATCTTGCCCGAGGGCTACGGTGTCCCTTTTGGGACATACAGTCAGGATGTTACATAGGGAACCACTCGTTATACATAAATCAGGTAACAGTTCTTGTTTTACTTACATATACGATTTAGTTTTAATCCAAATAACACGTGCTAGTGAACGATCAGCAATTAAGAGCATTCAACAGAAGTGCACTCTCTTTCGTCAATTAACGTTAATAATAAGCTACATGCCTCGTTTTATTTTCTTTGCCATTGACATCCGACTGAACTACAAAGTTTCCACTGACGTCTGTTTAAAGTGATGCGTTTGACCAGCTCGCACCGCTGAGCGCTCAATCCACAGCTATATAGGCGTTACTATATATTTTGTTTAATATTCCACTAATATTAAACTAATATTCCACTTTCTTCTCTGAGAAAATCAATAATATCAGAAAGGTGATCAGCACATCCTTGAGTTGCCCTGGGGTCAGACAGATCAGACCACCTGAGAAAGTAGTTACTATGTCTGATTTCAAAGAAATTGATGGCAAAATTTTGGAAGAAACTGTACAGCACCTTAAAACATCAACCTGCGCTCTTGACACACTTCCCACATCATTTTTCAAAAGTGTGTTAAACAGTTTAGAAGCAGATCTTCTAGAAGTGGTAAATGCCTCACTTCTCTCTGGGAGTTTTCCAAACTCCCTGAAAACTGCAGTTGTCAAGCCCCTCCTGAAAAAGAGCAATCTGGATAAGACCATATTAAGCAACTATAGACCGATCTCAAATCTTCCTTTCATAGGCAAGATCATTGAAAAAGTTGTCTTCAATCAGCTGAAGAAATTCTTAAGCTCGAATGGATACTTTCACAATTTTCAATCTGGTTTCCGACCGCACCACAGCACAGAGACAGCGCTCATAAAGATAATAAACGATATTCGCTTAAATACTGATTCAGGCAAATTATCGGTGCTGGTACTACTCGACCTCAGTGCTGCATTTGACACTGTCGATCATAACATACTTCTTGACAGGCTGGAAAACTGGGTGGGGCTTTCTGGGATAGTCCTAAAATGGTTCAGGTCATACTTAGATGGGAGAGGTTATTATGTGAGTATAGGAGACCATAAGTCTGAGTGGATATCCATGACATGCGGAGTCCCTCAAGGCTCAATTCTTGCACCACTCCTGTTCAACCTGTATATGCTCCCAATGAGCCAAATAATGAGAAAGAACCAAATCTCTTACCACAGCTATGCAGACGACACACAGATCTACTTAGCCCTATCGCCTAACGACTACAGCCCCATTGACTCCCTGTGCCAATGCATTGATGAAGTCAAAAGTTGGATGTGTCAAAACTTTCTTCAGTTAAATAAAGACAAAACTGAAGTCATTGCATTTGGAAACAAAGATTAAGTTCTCAAGGTGAATGCATGCCTTCACTCTAGGGGTCAATCAACTAAAAATCAAGTCTTGGTGTGACACTAGAGTCGGACCTTAGTTTCAGTAGTCATGTCAAAGCAATAACTAAATCAGCATACTATCATCTGAAAAATATTGCAAGAATTAGATGCTTTGTTTCCAGACAAGACTTAGAGAAACTTGTGCATGCTTTCATCACCAGCAGGGTGGATTATTGTAATGGACTCCTCACTGGCCTTCCCAAAAAGACCATAAGACAGTTGCAGCTCATACAGAACGCTGCCGCCAGGATTCTGAGCAGAACCAGAAAACATGAACATATCACACCAGTCCTCAGGTCTTTACACTGGCTCCCAGTTAGATTTAGGATTGATTTTAAAGTATTATTACTGGTATATAAATCATTCAATGGCCTAGGACCTCAATATATTGCAGATATGCTCACTGAATATAAACCCAACAGATCACTCAGATCACTAGGATCATATCAGCTAGAAATACCAAGGGTTCACTCTAAGCATGGCGAGTCTGCTTTTAGCTATTATGCTGGAACAGCTTCCAGAGGAGATCAGATGTGCTCCTACAGTAGACACATTCAAATCCAGACTCAAAACACTTCTGTTTAGCTGTGCATTTACTGAATGAGCACTGTGCCACTGTTCGTCCGACTGTTTGTACTGTACTGTATTTTATTTTATTTTTCTAAACTGTTTTAATTATTCTTATTTCTTTTTATTATTTTAATTTCTTCTATGTAAAGCACTTTGAATTGCCATTGTGTATGAAATGTGCTATATAAATAAACTTGCCTTGCCTAATAAGATACATTTAGTTCATAGACAGCCTTCTTTTTTTACCCCCATCCCCACTGTGGAAGAAATTTTATATGTTCTATATGTTTGCATTTTCTTATATTCATAGAATCTTAGAAACATGATAGTAATTAGAATAAGGTAACAAAATGCACGAGGATTGAATGTGGACTCCCATAATTCTGCCACATTATTAGAGTAAAGAACTGTTATTAACCCTTATGTATGCATGTCTGACCTTGTATACGTGACCTGACAAAAAGTTGATGTGTGACTAAGTATGACTAAGACAGAGGGCCTCTATTCAAGGGTATAATATGATGGACAAATCTAAACAATGTGTTAGTTATGGCTGAGAGATATCTTCATTTATCCTCGAGAAAATTGTTTGGGGGAGCCAGGACTATAAAGAAGGAAGGATGGCCTCCTCTCATTGTCAAACTCTGCAGGCACTCTGTGTGACTGAATGACTGCTGAGCTTTTCTTACAAGAAAAAAAACCTCAAAGACTACTGGAAATGTTTGTCTCTTATTCAGTGATAGAATTTTGTTTGCCACCACAACACAAACACTGTTTACACGCTGCCTGGTATCGGTTGTTTTTATGAGTACGAGCACGAGCACATGAGCTCAGTATCGTGATCAAAGCATCCCTGGTAATTAGTGAGGCAAGATTTGATGAAGAGGGGAAAATAAACTTATGTATTTATTTTAGGTTGGTAAGCACCTGGAATGAAGGTATCCCTGTGGCAGTCATACAGCATACCAGGATACAGAGGTCTTCCTAGAGCTGCCACTTCAATGGGTTGTGATGCCATGTCTGCAGTAAATAAAAACAATGTAATATTTATACTTAGAATATTTTATAACACATATTAACAAAATTACATCTGATGATAATGAATACCATTTAACCTTTTCCCCACCAGCATTTTTGAAAAAAGTTGCAAAGAAGTTTGAACATATGCCGTAGCAAGAGGATTCGGGGCCCCCTGAAAAAATACTTATGTGGGCCAGGCCCCCGACCCTCCACCAATATCATATACTGTACAATAGATGAGCATGAGGCCCACATATAACAGAGGATGGTGATGTTGTTGTAAAACCTTTATTTTAAAAGTTAAATATTCATATAAAAATTACAACTAATAAAAACTAACAAAAAGCAAGAAATTGTTAAATAATAATAAAACCAATTTAAAAAAAGTAACAGCAAAATAATGTTGTTTTTTTTCATCAGTCTGTTATAATTCATAAATCAAAAAGTAAACATTTAGAAATTGACAAGAATGCAGTCAAGTTTTACAAATAAAATAATTTATTGTCTTATTTTTTTAATTAAGATGATATGGAACTGGTAATATTATTAAATAAACCTAAAACATGTATTAATCCAAGTGCAGTGTGTTGTATTCGTGTTTTCTTGATGTAATAAATATATCATCAGCCGGCAGGTCAGGTGCATAATGCAATGCATCGTGACTTGTGTAAATTATTTAACTCCATGTATAATAAAAAGAGAAATTTTGACCACGTAATCATTCGTAATCAAAGGAGCCGGCAGGTTTTAGTCAACGGTAGTTTTCTTATTCCCAGCGAAATAACAATACAACCTGTCTTTAAAAACGTCTTGATCGACTGGGATACAACAACTCTCCTGGCCTCCCTCTCCTTCTGTTCATGGCATTTCTGGTTCCCTGATTTATGTTTTCTTTTCCCGACATTTGTCAGTCAGTCTCCTGCTCTTCCACCAAGTTTATCGTTATTAACTTCAGGCACTGCCGCCTCAACTCTGATTGGCTCTGTTCACGAGCTGGGGCAGGACTTACAATTTTATTGGGTCCATCTGATGTTTGTCACTGACTGAATAATTAATAAATAATTTAGATCTGACTAATCCATTTTTAGGGAGGTAAGAGAAGCAGATTTTTAACCAAATTGAATGCTTTTGTGGTTTTCATTTAAATCTCAGGCATGCAACTAATATAAATATTATAATTATTCATACAACAGGGGCCTATATAGTATAACTGCTGGATTTTGTGGGGGCCCCTATAATTGTCACCACCTTTCACCCCACTAGCGACGGCCCTGTACATATGATATTGTTTGTATCTGCAACTTTTTCACCTGTGTTTTGATCAGGAGATTCAGTACTCTTTCAGAAGATATGTAATAGCGCCCCCTACCGCATAACAGTGAAAACACAGAAAGCCGGATATTTCCGTCAATGCGTTTTCTAACAAATGCTGGAAATTTCTGTTAATGGTGGGGAAGCGTTTTTTCTCACAAATGATTGACATTTCTGTCAATGGTGGGGAAAGAGTTAACACTGAAGAAATCCATTTTAAAATAAAGATGCAAGCAGCAATATGGGGCCAAGCAAGCACTGAAGCCATAGCAAGCACATGGCATGGTAAGGAAAATGTTCAGAGGAAATACAGAATTATACTTTCAACCTTCCAGTCAGAAATACAAAATCATATAAAATGCTTAATTTACATATACACATTTAAATGACGCTTTTATCAAAAGCAACTACAAAGAGTCTCTTACATCAATCACCAGAGCGAGCTGTGCTTGCACCTCCTATTCAGGCAGGCACAGCAGTTCATGCTCTGGGCTAAGACAAATCTACTCTCCCAGAAGGCAATTTTACATTCTGACTGAAAATTTGGAAACTTTGGGTCTTGCCTCTGAAAGGTAACAGCTCATAGATTTGATCTCTCAACTGAGGATGTTGAGACCGTTTTGAGTTCCAGAACTCCCACCACAAGACAATCGCGTGACCTAAAATGGCCGAGTTCCTATTTGGGATCTTTCTGTGGTCCTGGAAATATTTTTATCAGATGCTCCCATTTGAGCCCTTAGAGTCAGCCTCGGAGAGGCTTCTCACTTTTAAGGTGGCTCTACTATTTGCATTGACATTGCTTTAAAAAAGTAGGAGATCTGCAGGCCCTGTCAGGAGCTTCCTCCTGCTTAGACTTTGCCCCAGGTATGGTCAGAGATATTTTGCAAACCTTCTCAAAACCTCAAAGTAAGCCTATTCGATTGTATTTGTGTTAACAGTGATCTGAACAGCGTTACCTGCATCCGTGACATATGTGCATGCCCGGACATGTCCTGTAGCGATCGTTCTGTGTTATTCAGACCGGTAATATTATATAACTTGTGATTATTCATTCTTTATAAAGATGCAGATTAGTGTTATGGGTTATGCATGATGTCCTGATGATGTGATGTTGATCTGTTTAGCTGTTATAATATCAAACGAGGGATTAGCATCATGTCTGTTTGAATGCTGCTCATATGTGCCACAAGGCTATCCATATATGGGCAATGTGTGTTATTAATGACAAATAATCGCTTATGGTGTGTATTTTTCTGTGAAACACATCATTTCTGTTTATTTAACTGAATGTTTAGTGGAGAAATGTCACTGATGTGAATTAGGAATACGTTTTCGTTATGTAACAGTGAATGATTATTATTGATTATGTTGTAGCGATTCGCTACTAGTAACCGGGCGGGTTCTTTCTCCTTCTGTGACTATTTAAGAACTGCAGGGTTACTGTTATGGCCATAACCCACACCGTATATTACAGGAAGAAAGGAAATGTAGCTTGCTGCTCTTGCTGTTGAACTCACTCTGAACACACACTTCTTGCTCCCAACTCTCTAGCCCCTGACCCTGCTAAAACCCTGCCCCTTAACCCCCTGAGGTCGGCTATCGCGCCGGCACGATAGGCTCATTTTTTTCCGTATGAGTTCAAAACAAAAATAAAAAAAAATATTAATTTTTATCTTATATGCTTGTGTTGTACATCAATCGATCCTGTTTAGTGTGTATTATTTTTGTGTATGCTCATAATAAAAACAAAGTGTTGTGCTTTTCGCCAAATAAAGAAAAATAAACATGATGCGAGTTCTGCCTACTCTCCGTCAGTGAAGTCAATTCTGAAACGCGTCCGAAAATGAACTGTAACTCAGCGAATACTCAGTCAAACAGGCATACAGTCACACAGGCATGAAGCTTGAATTATCTTCTTTTAAATGAAGTAATTTTTATAAAAAACAAATATTCACAGTTTATGTAATATGTATGCAAAGAGAGAGATGTCAGTCGTTCTCATCTCAGCTAATTAAGTTTTAATGTGCTCCGCCCACGGAGAGCGCGCGCTATTCAAACGCAAATGTGAGGCGATCCAAACAAACCTGTGAAACGCCCACATCAGCTGGATAACACGCGCGAGTTCACTTTCAGACTTATGTACTTTACGATGCTGTGAGGAATAATACTATCTTGATAATAATCCTGCAAAAATTTACCTCAGAAGTTCTGGAAGTATCATTTCGAGGAGCAAACGGATCCCGCTGAGGAATTAGGTCAGTTCTGTTTGCTTTGTTCTAATCGGAATGAATGAACGCACAGATGCGTGCTGTTGTGGAGCTACTACAGCTGGCAAAAATACTGTTTAAATATGAATCGCGTTTCTGTGTATGAATGAATGAACGAACGAACGCAAAGATGCGTGCTGTTGTGGAGCTACTACAGCTGGCAATAATACTGTTTAAATATGAATCGCGTTTCTGTGTATGTATGAATGAACGAACGAACGCAAAGATGCGTGCTGTTGTGGAGCTACTACAGCTGACAAAAATACTGTTTAAATATGAATCGTGTTTCTGTGTATGTATGAATGAACGAACGAACGCAAAGATGCGTGCTGTTGTGGAGCTACTACAGCTGGCAAAAATACTGTTTAAATATGAATCGCGTTTCTGTGTATGTATGAATGAACGAACGAACGCACAGATGCGTGCTGTTGTGGAGCTACTACAGCTGGCAATAATACTGTTTAAATATGAATCGCGTTTCTATGAATGAATGAACGCACAGATGCGCGCTGTTGTGGAGCTACTACAGCTGGAAAAAATACTGTTTTAATATGAATCGCGAATACAAAGAAAGATTACACTGGAAATATTGTTACAATTTTAAATGTTGTTGTAATTGTATAACCTTAAAAAAAAAAAAAAAAAAAAATATATATATATATATAAGGATAGATGTAAACAAAATCTTAAAAGGTCATTATGAGCCTTCTCTTTAAATAATTGTATTATGCTTTATTAATGACACATTTGGGAAGAGAATATATTCCAAATCAGAAAATACAGTATGAGAACAATTAACTGCACAATTACTAGAAATGTTTACCTTGGATATTGTACAATTTGCAAGCAAAATTTGTGGAAAAAACAACAAACCAGTTATATATTGTCCTTGCATTCTTGTGGCTCAGTCACACACCTGAATGAAAGGCTCATTACGTATGCAGCCTCATTATGCGGGCCCCATTGACTCCACAGGTGTGAATCATGCCCACCCGCATATGGCCTTTCCAAACAAAAAGTGTTTTACAAGATTTAAATCAATGTATTGTGTTATGTGAATGATTAGGCAGGATGATTTTCACATAATTTTGAAGAAAAAATTCTAGGCAACGTCATCCATTAGTCAAAAGTCTTATTTACATATATTTAGAATGTGTTTTATGGCCTTATTTCAGAAACTTTAGTTTTTTGTTTTTGAAAAAACCATGCATAAACATTATTCTATCAAAAATACAAACATGTACATGCAAGTTGTTTACATATTATGGTAGCCCTGTTTGTGCTAAATAGAGTGAATTTACACCTTTGCCATTAATATGTTTACAAGCAACTGAAAAAAGCACAAATGTCAGGGCATGTCAGAACATCTCAAGGACCCCAAAAACCCCTCAGACCCCAGAGGGTTAAAGTGAACAAGGGACTAACTGCTAGAACAGCTAGCTTATTAAATTAACAATGTTGAACATCATCACATAAACTAGTGTCTTTCAGCATTTATAATGACAAGGGGGCAAACAAAGTCTTTGAGGTGCCCAGGCCTCTGCTTCTGCCTCCTTGGCCGCATAAGGCTGAATGTCTGAGCTTGCAAGAGGATGGAGGGTTGGGAGATGGGAAACAGTGGAAAGTCCAGGGGAAGTGGCCGAATATGGGGTGTTTAGGGCAGGGGACTTAAGATCAACTGGGGTGTGGGGCACGGGCGTGTGGTCAACATTGCTTTGTGAGGCAAGGGGGGATGGGCTTTCTCTTTTCAAAAGAGATGGCCAGGTTACCTCTTTTCTTTTTCGGGCTGTACACCCAAACAGACTCGCCAACCTGGAAGTCCCTTCCCTTACTCCTAACATCGTAGTTCCTCTTCTCTCTCAGGCCAGCCTTTTTGAACTGATCCCTAGCAAACACATGGGCTGTTTCCATCCGATCCTGCAACTTTCTTGCATACTCTGGTACAGGGCATGTCTGGGGGCTTTCCAAACAACAACTATTGCGGCATATTAACTTAAAAACTAATTTGAACGCCGCAGCAGGCTAAGACATGCGGTTTTACACTGAAGACGCGTCACGCTGAACCATTGCACAGGATGGGATGTCTTTATTGATCCATTTCACAAGCTTAGCAAGAACCAGCACTTACTTGAATTAATGCATCTCATAAGCCGTGCAAAGATACCTCAGACAGTGCAGAAGAACAGAAGATGACGATAGTGACGGTCAACAGAAAGTTTCTCCACATGCTCACCCTGCAGCCATAAACCAAACACGCCGCCGTGCCACACAGGTGAACGCACACACACTAATACAGACACCACACCCCCGGTGACACCCACAGTAACCAATGACGTCACCACTGGTGTAGTGCAGGGTATACGCAGGTATACGGCGTATACCCACTTCTTTTTCAGTCGGCATTGCGTATACCCACTTCTAAATCCCTTCTGATGTGCATCATTTAGTAGCTAATCCAATCTCATGTGAATAAAAAACACCCAGTAAAGACAGTGATCCCTTGATTCGCACGCACGCTATTGGGCTAGGTTGGTACCGTCAATCTGACAATGCCCAACGCCACATGGGATCAGAGCACTGTCAATCACTGCCTAATTCGCCGACTGGCATTTTGGCACTTTTCAAAAGTTAAGTGATAATGTGCAAATACTAGCACTGGCCCATTTTGGGGAGAACTAATATGCAAGACTAGTCTTACATGTCACTGTTTATAACACAGAGCATTCATCCTTTACTGGGACGCTTAAAAAAATATTGGGGGCATAAATTAAGAGTATACCCACTTCTCCAGGCACCACTACATCACTGGACGTCACTATGCGCATGCACGTACACAACAACATAGAAAAAGGAGGAAAAATCATAAAAGACTAAACAAACCCAATGTATGGCTCCTACATTCCGGCCCCAAATTATTTCATAGTAATAATTGACCACTATAATCACCTTGTGGGAGACAGACATCAATCAAAATGTAAAGTGAACTTTTAGTCCTCTGAAAGTCCTTTAGAGTCAATGTTCATGTCCGATATATCCAAAGATCTTCACTGCCCCTCTGCTTCCTGCAGAAGGCAGACCTTAGTTATTGGCCGGTTCAGATAACTGGTTTTAGTTTTAATCCGTACACTTCGCACCAGTCCATTTTTGTCCGGAAGAGTATCCACAAAATCCACGAGGGGCCATATCATCCACCAACACGATGAGATCTCCTGGAACAAAGTTTCTTTTAGCAGCATTCCACTTCTGATGCTCCTGAAGTCCAGGAAGGTACTCCTTCACCCAGCGCTTCCAGAACAAGTCCGACATATACTGCACTTGTTTCCAGCGACGACGAGCATAAACATCCTCCTTCTCGAACAATCCTGGAGGCAACAACGGCCGTGACTTAAGCAGAAGTAGATGGTTAGGAGTCAACGCCTCCAAGTCTTGAGGGTCTGTTGACGCTTTTGTTATTGGACGGCCATTAACAATCGCCTCAGCCTCGCAAAACACTGTCGCCAAAGTTTCTTCGTCCAGAGTCTGAGTCTTCAAAATGTAATTTAGCACTTTACGGACTGACCGGATCAATCTCCCACAAAGTTAGTACCATTATCCGAACGGATTTCCAGGACTTGACCACGTCTCACCACAAACCTTCTAAACCCATTGATGAAGGAGTCTGTGTCTAAAGATGAAAGAACTTCAAGGTGTATGGCTCGCATCGCTAAGCATGTAAAAATGAGCCCATACCTCTTGACCACAGCTCTTCCACGTTTAACCTCAAACGGTCCAAAACAGTCCAAACCAACTCGACTAAAAGGAGGCTCATCAGGAGTTATTCTGTTGTGAGGAAGGTCAGCCATTTTCTGATGTCCAGGTGAAGCAGACAATCTACGACAGATGACACACTTAGACAGAACCTTTCTTATGGCAGCACAGGCGCCAGGAATCCAATATTTCTGACGCAAATGAGAAAGCATATGGTTTCGTCCACCATGACCTGTCTCTTGATGTACATGACAGAGAATAAGATTGGAGATGTGTTGATCTTTAGCCAGAATAACTGGATGTTTTGCTTCAACTGGCATAGCTGCTCTACTAAGCCATCCTCCAACCCTAATGAAATCACCATCCAGGATCGGGTTAAGTTTGTAGGGGTGACTCGTCCTCCTTACACACTCTCCTTTCTTCAAGTTGGCCAGTTCTTCCGGAAACCTTCATTTTTGACAAAAACGGATAATCTTTGATTCCGCTGCAACCATATCCTCCATGGACAGAACATCCTTTGGCACTTGAGCCCTAACACCTTCCATCTGGACCTGTAGCTCTTTCTCCAGCTGCTCAGCACAACGGTCCAATCCAGAAAGGGTTTCTCTCAGCAGCTTGCGATGACGCACCCGAGACAAAAGCAAGGTGTTAAACTTGAGAAGCCAACCAACAGCCCTTTTAAGACGGAGCCAGGAGGAAAAGTAATAAATGAGCTTCTCCACTGGACTGACATGTTCAATTTGAACAGCGCTCACTACCACAGCCCTGACCTCCGGGTCTACAACAAGTGGATCTTCCAGGGTCTCAGGGTTCTTGGGCCACCTGCTCTCAGGCTTAAGAAGAAAGTCAGGACCACAGAGCCATGCACCAGTCTTTAACAGTGACTGAACTTTAACACCTCTGGAGGCTAGATCCGCAGGGTTGGTTGATGTATTCACTTACCTCCACTGGGATACGTTAGACATTTTCAATATTTGAGACACTCTGTTTTCTACAAAGATTTTAAATCTAGATGTCTAGTTTTTTATGTATTTCAAAACAGAAGTGCTGTCTGTCCAAAAGACTGACTCTTGGAGGTCCATTTGCAGCTCCTTCCTCCACAACTTGTCCATCCTGCTAGCCACCACTGCAGCAGTCAGCTCCATATGGGGATTGGTGACAAGTTTTAGAGGAGCTACTCGTGCCTTTCCCATTACAAATGCACTGTGAGTTTTCCCGCTGTCATCATGGAGCAACAAGTAAGTCACAGTCCCAAACCCTTCCTCGCTTGCATCTGCAAAGTGGTGGAGCTGAGCAGAAACAAGACGACCACAGTCTGCAGGTTTTAAGCACCTACTGACCTTCCAATTTTCAAGGTTACGAAGGTCTTCCAGCCAAGCCATCCATTCTCCAGCAACCGAAGAGGGCAAAGGGTCGTCCCATCCCAGACGTCTCCTGCAAAGGTCTTGGAGGGTTTTCTTGGCAGACAAAACAACAGGTGCCAAGAAACCAAGAGGGTCGTAAATCGAACTAGTCACGGACAAGATTCCTCTTCTTGTGAGTGGATGGGGTTTAAGTGTGATTTTAAACTTGAATGAGTCAGATTGGACGCACCACTGTACACCCAAAGCACGCTCTACAGGCAAAGCATCACTATCCAAATCCAGATCTTTCACCTCTTTGGCCCGCTCCTCCTGAGGGATAGTAGCGAGGACAGTACGTCAGTTGCTAATCCATTTCGTAAGCTTAAAACCAGCTTTAGCACACAAGGCACCAAGCTCTCGACATAAAGATACTGCTTCCTCTTCAGAGCCAATAGACACCAAACAATCATCAACGTAAAAATGGTGCAGGACAGTGTTAATTGCCATAGGACTGAAGCACTTTCGATTGTCTTCAGCACACTTCCTCAGGGCTAAACAGGCACAACTAGGGGAGGAAGTAGCACCGAATAGATGCACCATCATTCTGTACTCCATTAGCTCCTGACTGCAATCTCCATCAGGCTACCACAGGAATCTCAACAAGTCAGAGTCTTCAGCCGGCACCCTGACCTGATGGAACATGGCCTCAATATCTGCCATGAGCACCACAGGTTCTTTGCAGAATCTTGTGAGGACTCCCACAAACAAATTTGTGAGATCTGGTCCTTGAAGAAGCTGTGAGTTCAAAGATGTCCCCTTGAACGTGACCCCACAATCAAAGACTACCCGCAGTTTTTTCTTTTTAGAGTGATACACCACATGATGGGGTATATACCACAGCCTTCCATCACAACGGGCCAGCTGCTCAGTCGGAACTCTCTCTGCGTATCCATTAGTCAGCATCCCGGACATGAAAGTGTTGTAATCGGAGCGAAAAGATAGATCTTTATTCAAACGTCTTTTGAGACTCAACGCACGCTGTTCTACAACTGTCTTATTGTTTGGCATTTTGAGGTATCTTTGTCTTACCGGCAAACCGATACTATAATGACCACCAATGAGCTTGGCAAACTCTGAGACTGACTCAATGAAGCGCTTGTCCTCCCTTGACAGACCAGGTTGTTCATCCTGCAGAGTTTCAGGGAAATCTACCTTCAGCTGTTTCTCCCAGAGCTCATCAAGCCTCGCCACTGAGATACGATTGACTGTGATGTGGGGCTGCAAACACTGATCATTGATCCGACAATCTCCTCGGAGTGGGCCATTCACCGTCCAACCCAGGATTGTCTTAATTGCATAAGGGCCCCCATTCACTGCACGAACCACCTCCCAAGGCTCCAGAGCTTGAGGGACATTAGTTCCGATCAGAAGGTCCACATCAGCATCGATCTCTGGTATTTGCATGTGTCTCAAGTGCAGCCATCTTTGGAGGTCTTTTGAGCGTGGAATGTTACCTCTATGAACAGGCATGCTTTTTTGAGTAAATATCTCAGGCAGGTCACAAAAGCTGTCCGAATCCAACCCGGCGACTTCCAAGTCTGACAACTTATAACTGTCCACCACTTTCTCTTGTCCCATAGTTCTAAGGAGGATTCCCAGCTTCTTCCCTGTAAGATTGAGCCGGTTCATGAGTCTCTCTGTACAAAATGAGGCGGTACTCCCCGGATCCAGGAAAGCATAAGTGACCAAGGTCTCTTGTCCCCTTTTAGATTTCACCTGAACAGGCAAAATAGAAAGCGTACAGTCCTGCTTACCGGCCCCCGTCAAGCCACTGGACTGAACAGACACCACAGCGCCTTCTCTAGCCAATTCCAAGCTACTGTTGGCCTGAGTCGAACTCTTGTTTTGCTTTGGGGTGGAAATGCAACAACGTCGGGTGCCTATAATTGCATACTCTACATATTAGACGTTTTCTGCAATCTTTACTCATGTGCCCAACGCACAGACATCCAAAGCACATACGGTTCTCCTTCAAAAAGGACAATTTTTCATCTTGTGTCTTTTTATCCAAAAGAAAGCAAACATCTAACGAATGTCCAGCTCCGCAAAACAAGCAAACTTTCGCTAGTGAGTTCTCCATTTTGTTCCCAGACTCCACTTTCTTCTCGGTGGGTGTTACAGTAGTGGCAAAACTACTGCCTCTAGCCTTTGAACTAGTTTGAGAATGAGACATGATCATTTTTAATTCCTTTCTTCCTGTCGCAGGTGTATCTTGTATATTTCCAAAAAGAGGGTCACTTGCTATCTTGACTTGCCTCTCAACAAACTTCACAATGTCCGAAAATGTAGCTCTTCGACAAAACTTCTCTTGAATATCGCAGCACAAAAGAAATATATTTGAAATATATTTTCAGGATATATTTTGGAATATATGCAAATATTTGAAATTGGCCCAATAAATATATTTCATACTTATATTTCATATATTTTTGTTATATTTCAGAATATATTTCAATGTATTTGGAATATATGCCACATATATTTTTGACACTTTTGGGGACCCATACAGAAAAAAATACATTGAAATATATTCTGAAATATAACAAAAATATATGAAATATAAGTATGAAATATATTTATTGGGCCAATTTCAAATATTTACATATATTCCAAAATATATCCTGAAAATATATTTCTTCTGTGTATGAATAAGTGTGCACACGGTGCACACTTCTCCAATGATCCCGCAGCTTATAAGGTAGCTTTTTCACAATGATTTGTATATTTGTAGGCACATTCAGGTCACTTACGGCAGCTCCCATAGAGTTGCAACATTCCTGCAACAATAAACTGTAGGCCCTTAAATCATTGATGTCTTCTGCTTTAATCATCGGCCATAAAAGCACCTTATCCATATAGGCAGAGGCTACTTTGAATGGATCACCAAAATGCTCCTGAAGTAGTGACTTTGCCTTAGTGTATCCATGGGATGTAGGCAGATGTTGACAGCTTCGGATCAAATCCCTAGGCTGACCTCTCGTATACTGTTCGAGGTAATACAAACAGTCCTTCTGGCTTTGTGTTCTTCCTTCAATGTTGTGTTCGAATCCTCTTATGAAGGTTTGATACTGCAGTGGATCTCCATCAAAAACTTGTAGGTCTCACTTAGGTAAGAGAAAAAGTGACTGTTTTCCAACCAATAAATATGTAATTTCATTTTGCCTTTCCAAGACTGTGAGAAAACGCTGATCAGAATTATTCACTGTTACAGGTGCAGCTTCTGGCTGAAGGTAAGTAACTGGTGGATGAAAGGCACATTCTGGCATAGTGTACATACCAACCCCAGTCGCAGCAGTGGGTGGAGAAATCAAAGTGGACAGACCAGTCCGGGTCACAGCAGCAGGCCGCTCAATTTTGTTGTATGTCTTGGGCCTCACAGCAGCATAACCTGAAAGCAAACCTTCCCCTCCAGCCTCAGCAGCCGATGGTTGAGTGTTGAACTCAGGCACAAATGTTACAGCGTCATGTCTTAACTGTGTTCTTTTCCCTCTTTCCAAATAGGAGTTCATCCCATCTGATTTCACAAAAACGTTAGACACACGAGATCCTTCGGAAGCCTTGAACACACTCACTTTAGCCATAGATGCTGCCAGCTCCATGTCCAGATCCAGCACCTCCTTCTTTCTCCTCAACAGTTCCTGCTGCTCCTCCAGGGCATGCTTCTGACTCAACATCCTTTGACGAGCCATAAGAGCAGCAGTCTTCGCCTCAGCCCGTAATCTAGCTGATGATGTATTGGACATAGATTTACTCACCACTGTGCTGCATTTCTTTGACCTCACTGACACATTAGAAACACTATCGCTTGGTCTAATGTCATCTTCTACAATTTTAAATATACGTGCATCATCATCATTGTAAACAGATTCTAAACATGGTGCAACGACGCACTCTTCTGGTGTGTCTGGCGCCTCCAGCAGCCATTTATTTGTCTCCTCTACAAAGGCAATTTTGTGTTCTTCAACACTACCAAACCAAGCGTTTTGTTTTTCTTGTTCCTCAGGTGGGAGCATAGGAACCACAACACCATGAAGATGACTTGCTTCTTTAAACAAGCTCGATATATTTTCAAGACGTGACTGTATCTTTTCTGCATTATCAGCACTTTGTGCTGATAATGTGATCCAACGCTGGATACTCCTATAGGTTACGTCCGTGGATCACGGCTGAACGCGTCGGTAACCCTTCCTTTTACAGTCCCCTAATTACTAGGTATTTACCTGGTAAATATATGGTAAGTTATAGTTGGTTATTGGTAATTACCACAGGTAACAAGTATGTAAATGCAGAGAAACTACAAACTAATTACTAGGTATTTACCTGGTAAATATATGGTTAAGTTTTAGTTGGTTATTGGTAATTACCACAGGTAACAAGTATGTAAATGCAGAGAAACTACTAATTATTTACCTGGTAAGCATATGGTAAATTATAGTATTTTAGTGTGTAATTACTTAAGGTGATTAGTATGCAATTACAGAGAAACTACCAGGGAAAAAAACACCACTGTTAAATATCAACTCAACAAAGTACTGTGTACTTGTTACCTGTTTAGGTTGGTAATAACTCCGATTTAATTGTGTACTTCCTCAGAATGTAGGCAGACTATTTTTAGAAACACCTCCAGTATTACCCATCAATTCAAGTTAGGTTTGTAGTTATCCTAGGGTTATGTTGGTAACAGTCCATGTTTATTTATTACTATCTTGAAATTAAGACGGTAGTTTCCAATAAATTACCTTGTCTTACATAGTTGTTGTTCATTGCTACACCCATTTATAGAGGGTTTATCAAATAATTTACCTTACACTTACCTGGTAACTACCCCGCATGAACAGTTTTCCCTAATGTCATGGCACATCTTAAATACTGGGTATGTTCTTGCAGATGTTTTTACAATTTACTCAGTAAGTAAAGTGCAACTGTACTGTAAAATGAAGCCTTGCTTATTTCCATGGTATTACCTGAATTGTACCATATCATTCCCTTTTCCATATAGTCACAATTTTTTACCTCGTATTTCCTGCAACGTTACCAAGGAAAACATGACAATTTACTCGGTAAGTAAAGTGAAACTGTAAAATGAAGCCTTGTTTATTTCCATGGTATTACCGGAATTGTACCATATCATTCCCTTTTCCATAGTCACATTTTTATTTATTTTTTACCTCGTATATCCTGCAATGTTACCAAGGAAAACATGACAATTTACTCATTAAGTAAAGTGTAACTGTACTGTAAAAGGAAGCCTTGTTTATTTCCATGGTATTACCGGAATTGTACCATATCATTCCCTTTTCCATAGTCAAATTTATTTTTTTTTTATTTTTTTTTACCTTGTATGTCCTGCAACGTTACCAAGGAAAACATGACAATTTACTCAGTAAGTAAAGTGCATCTGTACTGTAAAATTAAGCCTTGTTTATTTCCATGGTATTACCGGAATTGTACCATATAACTGTCACGGATTGGCCAGGTTCATCCACCACAATCACCCAGCGATCACAGTCACCTGAGTTTTAATAAGTCACACCTGCACCCCATCAATCACCACTGCTTCATAAGCACACCTCACGCACCTCTCATTGTCCGGGCTCGTTTATCCGAAGTGGACTCATAGTGCTTCTCTCTGCGAGTTTCACTACTAAACTTACCTGTGTTTACTTACCAGTTCTCTACGACGATTCCAGTCTGTTCCAGTCTGTCCAGATCTCATCTCGAGTGGTGTCCGAGCCGTAAGCCTGTCTGTCCCATCAAGTGGTGCGTGAGTGTGTGCTGTCACCTGTCATCCTCTTCATACGAAGATCATCTCCACTCTGAAGTCTCATCCTGCCGTTCCTGCAAAAGATACAGCGATCATTCATTCACGAATTACATTCAAGAACTCTGCACTTCTGAACTCTGATACTCACCTAAATTCTGCACGTTGAATCTTCTTGACACTCAGCTGTGTAGCGTTTATACGCCCACGTATAAATATAATTAATTATTATTCATAACTAATTATGATCAATAATTAATAATTTAATTATTTTCAAAATTTACTGTAACAGAATCAATAATATGATCATTTATCAGTTCATCCAATGAACAGAAGGCATAAACAATTATTAACTCTAGGAAATATAATATCTTCCTGGCCAAGAAAGAATAACCCCCTAACAGTAAATTAAGAAATAGGGTAAAAGCATAGGTAACTTTTGATCGAAGTTCAAGACAATAAATTTGATAAGCACATACACAAGCAATATCTTTTCAAATACAAACAATACTTTATTGATTATATACTAACACATACAGCTAATCTCTAACACAAACACACACACACACACACACATTCATACGAGTTGCAGAAAGGAAGAGAGTGAGGAAAGAGTGGGTTTAAGAGTGAAAGGATGAAATCTCACGATTCCATATGCACTTAGACATGACCTGGAACGAACCATCAATCATTAATTTAACCCTTCTATCGTTTCTTAGACAGGTTATTAAATTTATGTAAATACACCAGTGCAGCTTTTAGTCTGGAGGTACTTGCTTGTCTTTGCGTTCCTTTTTGTGAATTCCCTTCGTTGCGTAACAGAGGGTTTCCCCGGGTTCGTTCGTCGGCTGTGGTCTCCTTGTGCCTGGGTCTGCGGCGTTCCAGTCACGTGTTGTGCTGGCGGATGAATTGAAAGTCTTTGTCTGAAGCTGGCTTTGCAGAAGAAACGTGGTCGGAATCTTGTCGCAAAACTTAACTTAGAACCGAGACTCACAACGGAAAATAAAGTAAAACTTAGAAAAGGAAAGAAGATTTAGACTAGAGTAGTAAGATGGCTTGAATAAAGCTGTTGAACCCGTTCTTCTGATCTTAATTTGGGTTCCTCGGTCTGCGCGTTTGTTACATGGTTAGGCTTCTGCCGGAACTTAGAGAGCGAGAGCACAGAGAGAGCTTCGAGAGCAGCGAGAGAGAGAGCTTAGAGAGAATTTTGTTTTTGGGTCTAAGGTTTTAAACTAAAAGTTTGTCCAACCTCCAGGATGAGTTCTGACCAATTAGACACTGCCTTTGTTTGCAAAGTCATAAATCATGCGCTATCTGGGATCTCCTTACTAGCAGAGAGAACAGAGGCTACAGTTTAGACATGATTTCTAATTAAAAGAAGATCAAAACATATTACACCGATATCATTCAAGCCATCTTGCTAGTTGTGTTCGTAAGATAGCATTGATATGAAACAGTACACACTTTCATTCATTCACTCCTTCTAATAGTTAATATAATAACTATTACCTGAATTAAATGGGATCAAAACATATTATCTTATTAAAATATGCATATAAGTGGTGGAAACAACCCAGGATTAGGTAGTTGCATGATTGTTTGATCATGAGTCCATTGAAAATTGTTCTTGAATGATTTTATGTATAGTTATTGATAAGAATCAGTTCTCTGGTGAAAAGACAGAACTCTGTTTGTTCAGAGGTCTTAAGGAGGAGGTGTTCAGGAATGTTGTCGGGGGTTTCTGAACCAATCTGTCTTTTAACAACCCCACACATTGACAAGCTTTTCCGTTAGTTTGGTCATTAGAAGGGTCTTTTGCAGACTCTCTGGCACCGGGATGGGTGACTTATGGCTCTGGTCTTGGTGATTTGACTCTGGAATGTGCGGACACTGTCTTTATCTTAACCAGTCCGTAGTAGGCCACAAAGCTAGCCATTGACCAGTTATGTGTTAGTGCTGGGGGCTAGTTTTAAACAGCCCGACTGGTTGGCGCCTGGCCCCGATGACAAGATGGATGAGGATCATGAGACGTTCTGAACAAGTCTTCCCCCCCCCCCCCCTCATTCATCGAGAAGCAGAGAATTTGAATTAATATTCAAAAAGAAGATGAGTCGGTGGTTGGTTCCTTCTCATTGTTGTTACAGCTGTTTAAATAAACATTACATCACTACTTACCTTGTTGTCCGTCTGCTTCCGTAACAGTTAGCCCGGACCAAAAGACAGCGGCAGCATGAGTGTTCCAGATCCCTTTCAAGAGCTGGTGGATTCATTGAAGAGGGTATTAACACTTCATCCTACCATCACGCCTACTCCAACCTTCACGCCTTCCGCACCACCAGCACCACCACCTTCGAGCACTTCTTCGACCACCGCATCTTCCAGTCCCATGGCCTGACCAGCACCCTACTCTGGCGGGGCGGAGGAGTGCAACGGATTTCTGCTTCAATGTTCTCTCATATTCACCATGCAGCCCACATTATATCCCACCGATCAGTCAAAAATTGCATTCATTACATCTCTTCTCACCGGTCCAGCTCTCCAATGGGCTGAAAGATTTGGAAGCAAGCTGGTCCCGCCATTAGTTCCATTCAAGCCTTTGTTTCCCACTTCAAAGAAGTATTCGGCCGAACAGATGGAGAGATATCAGCCGGTGAGCAACTCTATCATTTGTCTCAAGGAAAGATGTCTACTCATGAATATGCCCTTCGCTTTCGCACTCTAGCGGCAGCCAGTGGATGGAACGAGCGGTCCTTACTGACCACCTACCGGCTTGGTCTCACACCTCAACTCCGTTTGCAGCTGGCCGCCTTGGATGATGCTATGGGGCTCGAAAAGTTCATTCAACAATCCATCAGATGCTCAGACCGTATACAATCTTATCAGTCTCATTCTAACTCTACTGCACTCCTCCGCCCATCTGAAACCGCCAGCCCTCCAGAACCAGAGCCCATGATCATCGAGTCTGGTAAACTTACCGCTGCTGAGCGACAGAGGAGGCTGACCCGGGGTCTTTGTATGTATTGTGGAGCCAGTGGGCATGTCCGGTTGAACTGTCCAACTCGTCCCATACGAACATCGGTGAGTGTATTCCATATTGATGAAGAGAAAATGCAACCACTCACTTCTTGTGTCCAGTTAACCACCCAGACATCATCTGTTTCAGTTCACGCCCTCATCGACTCCGGGTCAGCTGGAAATTTCATCTCGGGGACCCTCTGTCGCCAGCTCCGTACCGAAGCCTCGTCAATAGTTTACCAGATTCAACCCATATCCAAGTTCATCACTGCACGTCCTCGTATTCACCGGAAATGTGAACCCATTACGCTTCATGTCGGAGCCCTACACCAAGAGGATATCCAGCTGCTGGTTCTGGAGGGGGCCAATGCGGATATTATACTGGGACGTCCGTGGCTGGTGAAGCATGATCCCATCATCTATTGGTGCTCCGGGGAAGTGATGAAGTGGGGCAAGGATTGCTCACCAAGATGTTTTCCATTTCTTCCACGTCCTGTTTTGAATCCTGTTCCAGTCTATGTCACATCAGTCGAAAGTCCACTCGAAAAACAGTCCACGAAGATTCCTGATATCTACTCATCTTTCCAAGACATCTTCTGCCCCAAGAGAGCTTCCCAGCTACCACCTCATCGGCCATGGGACTGCGCCATAGACCTGATTCCTGATGCTCCTTTGCCCAGAGGTAAGATCCACCCGTTGTCACTTCCAGAGACCAAGGCCATGGAGAAGTATATTCAGGAAGCTCTCGATCAAGGGTACATCCGGCATTCGACATCTCCTGCAGCATCCAGTTTCTTTTTCGTGGCAAAAAAGGATGGAGGGCTGCGGCCATGCATTGATTACCGGATCCTAAACCAAGGTACTGTCAAGTTCAAGTATCCCCTTCCTCTCGTCCCTGCGGCCCTAACCCTAACCCTAACAACTCCGATCAGCTACCATCTTCACGAAGTTGGACCTCCGCAGCGCTTACAACCTGGTGAGAATACGAGAAGGGGATGAATGGAAGACCGCTTTTGTGACCCCTACTGGCCACTATGAATATTTGGTTATGCCCTATGGGCTGGTCAACGCCCCTTCCGTGTTTCAAAACTTCATCCATGAGGTCCTCCGGGAGTTCCTGCATCGCTTCGTGGTCGTCTATATAGATGACATCCTCATCTACTCCCGGAGTGAAGTCGAACATCGTCACCACGTTGCGGAGGTCCTCCACACACTCAGAGCTCATCATCTCTTCCTGAAGGCCGAGAAATGTTCTTTTTCATCTTCCATCAGTACAGTTCCTAGGATACCTCATTGACCGTCAGGGGGTCCGCATGGACGAGAGGAAGGTCACAGCTGTAACCACCTGGCCAGAACCCACCACGATCAAAGAACTCCAGAGATTCCTTGGTTTTGCCAACTTTTACAGACGTTTCATACGAGGCTACAGCATCATCACCACTCCACTCACCAACTTGCTCAAAGGTAAACCCAAAAGTCTCCTCTGGACTCCTGAAGCGGCCGCAGCTGTCCAATCCCTCAAGTCTGCCTTCACTCAAGCACCCCTCCTGACTCATCCTGATCCTGAGCTTCCTTTCGTCGTGGAGGTGGATGCCTCAACCTCCGGAGTTGGAGCCGTCCTTTCTCAACTTCATGGGACACCGAAATTACTCCATCCATGTGCCTACTTCTCTCGGAAGCTCAGCCCGGCGGAGAGGAATTACGACATCGGCAACCGTGAACTCCTGGCCATCAAGCTCGCCCTGGAGGAGTGGCGACATTGGCTGGAGGGCGCCATCCACCCATTCCAAGTCATCACAGACCACAAAAATCTCCAGTACCTCCGTGATGCAAAACGTCTCTGTCCCCGTCAGGCCAGATGGTCATTATTCTTCTCGAGATTCCACTTCACCATTACCTACCGTCCTGGTCCTAAGAATGTCTGTGCTGATGCTTTGTCCAGACTACATGATACTCCAGAGACTTCCGAGACAACCACCAACATTCTACCCGAAGATATCATCATCAGTCCCATCGAATGGTCTGCTCCTCCATCCGTCGCCACTCCTAATCCTCGTCCTCCACCGGGCTGTCCACCTGATCGCCAGTTCATCCCTAGGACGCAACGGGTAGATCTCATCCACACTACTCACACCTCTCTGGGCACTGGACATCCCGGGGCCAACAACACTCTCTCGCTGCTATCCGAACGCTTCTGGTGGCCGGGTATGGCAAGGGATGTGAAGAGGTATGTCCAAGGCTGTAAGGAGTGTGCCATGTCCAAAAGTCCCAGACATCTTCCTGCAGGAAAGCTCCATCCCTTGCCAATTCCTAACCGCCCCTGGTCACACCTAGGAGTTGACTTCATGACCGATTTACCATCATCGGATGGAAACACCTGCATCTTCGTCATCGTCGATCGCTTCTCTAAGTTCTGCAGACTATTACCACTAAGAGGTCTTCCCACTGCCCTGGAAACCGCCGAACTCCTCTTCAATCATGTCTTTCGCTATTATGGGATCCCAGAAGAGATTGTGTCAGACAGGGGACCCCAGTTCATTTTCCGAGTATGGAAATCGTTTTTCAAGCTCCTAGGTGTGACAGTCAGCCTCTCCTCTGGCTACCACCCTCAGACCAACGGCCAGACGGAGAGGAAGATCCAGGAAGTGGGGCGGTTCCTCAGGACCTTCTGCCACGGCCACCAGAACTCCTGAAACCAGTTTCTGGGCTGGGCAGAGTATGCCCAAAATTCACTGCGGCAACCCACTACCGGCCTCACACCATTCCAGTGTGTTCTCGGATTCCAGCCTCCTCTATTTCCCTGGGATGGTGAACCATCTGAGGTCCCCGCAGTGGATTACTGGTTCTGGGAGAGCGAGAGAGTCTGGGACGAAGCTCACCATCATCTGCAGAGGGCAGTTCGCAGATCCAAGACAGTCGCTGATCGGAGGAGGATTTCGGGTCCAGTCTACATTCCAGGAGACAAGGTTTGGCTCTCCACTCGCGATATTCGTCTGCGGCTGCCCTCCAAGAAACTGAGTCCCAGGTTTGTTGGCCCCTTTACCATCCTGGAACAGGTCAATCCCGTCACTTTCAAACTCCAGCTACCACCACAGTACAGAATTCATCCCACATTTCACGTCTCCTTGCTCAAACCCTTTCACGAACCTCTTGTTCCCTCCACAGAACCTGGCCATGAAGAGGAACCTCCTCCCCCCTTGATGCTGGAAGAAGGGTCCATCTACTCCGTTCGTGAAATCCTGCAGTCCCGACGTCGTGGTGGTCAGTTGGAATATCTGGTCGATTGGGAAGGATATGGACCAGAGGAGAGATCATGGATCCCAAGAGTCGACATCCTAGATCCCACGCTCATGGAAGAGTTCCATTCCAGTCATCCTCAGTACCCTGGACCTCGTGGACGTGGAAGACCACCACGGCGTCGGAGACCTCGGCCCTCAGGAGCGGGCCCTGGGGAGGGGGGTAGTGTCACGGATTGGCCAGGTTCATCCACCACAATCACAGTCACCTGAGTTTTAATAAGTCACACCTGCACCCCATCAATCACCACTGCTTCATAAGCACACCTCACGCACCTTTCATTGTCCGGGCTCGTTTATCCGAAGCGGACTCATAGTGCTTCTCTCTGCGAGTTTCACTACTAAACTTACCTGTGTTTACTTACCAGTTCTCTACGACGATTCCAGTCTGTTCCAGTCTGTCCAGATCTCATCTCGAGTGGTGTCCGAGCCGTAAGCCTGTCTGTCCCATCAAGTGGTGCGTGAGTGTGTGCTGTCACCTGTCATCCTCTTCATACGAAGATCATCTCCACTCTGAAGACTCATCCTGCCGTTCCTGCAAAAGATACAGCGATCATTCATTCACGAATTACATTCAAGAACTCTGCACTTCTGAACTCTGATACTCACCTAAATTCTGCACGTTGAATCTTCTTGACACTCAGCTGTTTAAATAAACATTACATCACTACTTACCTTGTTGTCCGTCTGCTTCCGTAACAATAACTTGATCATTCCCTTTTCCATATAGTCACAATTTTTTACCTCGTATGTACGTTACCAAGGAAAACATGACAATTTACTCGGTAAGTAAAGTGAAACTGTAAATGAAGCCTTGTTTATTTCCATGGTATTACCGGAATTGTACCATATCATTCCCTTTTCCATAGTCACATTTTTATTTTTATTTTTCCTCGTATATCCTGCAACATTACCAAGGAAAACATGACAATTTACTCGGTAAGTAAAGTGAAACTGTACTGTAAAATGAAGCCTTGTTTATTTCCATGGTATTACCGGAATTGTACAATATCATTCCCTTTTCCATAGTCACATTTTTTTTTTTTTTACCTTGTATGTCCTGCAACGTTACCAAGGAAAACATGACAATTAACTCAGTAAGTAAAGTGCAACTGTACTGTAAAAGGAAACCTTGTTTATTGCCATGGTATTACCAGACTCTTACCACATCCTTTGCTACTGCTTAAACATTTTTGAAATCACAAACTTTTACCGTGTGTTCTGCAACTTAACTAAAACATTCCAGCCTGGTCTCATTGTTAATACGTAGTATTAATACGTAATTTTCAAAGATAGAAAACTACATAGGCTACAATTATGAAGAAAAACAACATATGTGTAATCACAATAATTTATTTATTGCGAAAATGTCAAAACCGGTACCAAAAGTCGTTCACATGACGATGTGTTGCAGTCACAGTCCTCTCTTTCAGTATATAATAGTTTTGAATGAGGTAATTTACAGAGCAGAATTTAAATGATTAATCCATGAAAATGTTAATCCGGCTTCGCTCTGTGTGAAGGCGCGTGCGCTTCTCCATTTCAAATGTAGTTTACCGACTGAAATACGGCATGTCGCAATCTGTGACGAACATAGACGAACAGGCGAGAGCCAATGAGCGTTTGATATCACTGCCGTAAAACATGTCGTAACGCTTCTTGAGGGCGCAATTTTTGAATTTGAATTCATCATCACGAGCGCGGGTCCGCGGGATTTGACAGTTACAGACTGCGCTGTTGTGGTAGCCTGTGAAATGGAGATGAAGATCGCTCACTGAATAAAGGGCTGAATTTGGATCTCTTTCTTGCAAACGTATGGATTCTAAAGATTTGGATTATATCAAGTATGCTATAATAAAATTGATATCTTTTGTGAATTTATGTTGGGTTTTGGTGTATTATTGTTCTATTGGAGAAAACGCATTTTGTGTCTCACTGTAAATAAACTAAATATTAAAATGGTTTTAATGATTAAATAATTTATTTTTAAGGTTTTAAAGTGTATTCTTGTTTAACTGCATGTATGCTCATCCTCCGAAACGAGTTTGCAGCAGAAGGCACGAACAGAGCGAAATGTTATTAGTCTATTTATTGAGTAAACTGCATAAATGCGACTGAAAACGTAATTGATAAGACATTTGAATGCAATAGAATCAAAACATTAATGCCACGATTTTAATATGCATAAATAAGAATACGTACAAATATGTACGTCGGTAGAGTTGTTCATACGTAAATAATTTATGTTTTTGTGCTGTTAATACAAACATTTTACGTTTTAGTGCTGTAAATACGTCAGTATTATACGTTTCTGTGTGTATAAAACGTAAGTAAATGTACATATGGTAGAATTACACTTTACGTAAAAATACACACGTATTCTCATGAGATCACGTTGAACATTCTCAGTAAGTAAAGTGAAACTGTAACGTTACTGTAAAAGGAAGCCTTTTTATTTCCATGGAATTACTGGGATCTTACCCTATAATCTGTAATAGCTACAGTTACGTAGCTATTACAGATTATAGGGTAAGATCCATAGACTGTAAAAATAGGTAAGATCCCAGTAATTCCATGGAAATAAAAAGGCTTCCTTTTATAGTACAGTTTCACTTTACTTACTGAGTAAATTGTCATGTTTTCCTTGGTAACGTTGCAGGACATACGAGGTAAAAAATTGTGACTATATGGAAAAGGGGAATGATCAGGTTATATGTTACAATTCTGGTAATACCATGGAAATAAACAAGGCTTCATTTTACAGTACAGTTGCACTTTACTTACTGAGTAAATTGTCATGTTTTCCTTGGTAACGTTGCAGGACATACTAGGAAAAAAATAAAATAAAAATGTGACTATGGAAAAGGGAATGATATGGTACAATTCTGGTAATACCATGGAAATAAACAAGGCTTCATTTTACAGTACAGTTACACTTTACTTACCGAGTAAATTGTCATGTTGTCCTTGGTAACGTTGCAGGACATATGAGGTAAAAAATTGTGACTATATGGAAAAGGGAATGATCAGGTTATATGGTACAATTCCGGTAATACCATGGAAATAAACAAGGCTTCATTTTACAGTACAGTTGCACTTTACTTACTGAGTAAATTGTAAAAACATCTGCAAGAACATACCCAGTATTTAAGATGTGCCATGACATTAGGGAAAACTGTTCCTGCGGGGTAGTTACCAGGTAAGTGTAAGGTAAATTATTTGATAAACCCTCTATAAATGGGTGTAGCAATGAACAACAACTATGTAAGACAAGGTAATTTATTGGAAACTACCGTCTTAATTTCAAGATAGTAATAAATAAACATGGACTGTTACCAACATAACCCTAGGATAACTACAAACCTAACTTGAATTGATGGGTAATACTGGAGGTGTTTCTAAAAATAGTCTGCCTACATTCTGAGGAAGTACACAATTAAATCTGAGTTATTACCAACTTAAACAGGTAACAAGTACACAGTACTTTGTTGAGTTGATATTTAACAGTGGTGTTTTTTTCCCTGGTAGTTTCTCTGTAATTGCATACTAATCACCTTAAGTAATTACACACTAAAATACTATAATTTACCATATGCTTACCAGGTAAATACTTAGTAGTTAGTTTGTAGTTTCTCTGCATTTACATACTTGTTACCTGTGGTAATTACCAATAACCAACTATAACTTACCATATATTTACCAGGTAAATACCTAGTAATTAGTTTGTAGTTTCTCTGCATTTACATACTTGTTACCTGTGGTAATTACCAATAACCAACTATAACTTACCATATATTTACCAGGTAAATACCTAGTAATTAGGGGACTGTAAAAGGAAGGGTTACCAATGCGTCTTCTCCACACTCACTTACAAACAAACATTTTTTTTTCGCCTATCGTGCGTCTACTCTACACCCGTACCACCACTAAAAAGACGGATTATATCCAAGGGTTTAGTCATAAATTAGTATTAATACTGATAGCATCACTGGTAGCGTCGTTGCTAACTTACTGTCCATCTGTTAAAATGGCGAATATATCAGATGTAAGTAGTCTACCTTTTGGTGCAGGTGAGGACACATTTGAGCTGCACGCACTGCAGTCCGAGCTGGAAGCTGTTGAGAAACAGATCCACGACCTTTTAGTGAGACAGGCCGAACTGATAGACCGGCGTTTGGCTCTTGAAACATCACGCGCCGATGCACACAAATCAGTGATTAACGTTACTAACCCACTGATTCCGACCTCGTCTACTCCGTGCGTTACTCAGCATCGGTCCCGAGCGCCGAGGTCGCGATCAGCCATGGTCTTGTTCACTCCGGCTCCAACACGCCACCACGAAGCCTGGATGGTTCCGCAGCGGAAGACGCGAGTCAGGTCTAGACCAAGACTCTCTCCGACCCTCCCGGTTTTAGAGTTATCCACACAAAACCGCTTCTCCCCTCTTCGCGAAACAGAACGTGATGCTATGATCATCGGCGATTCCATCGTTCGACACGTACACGCTACGTTAGGTAAAAGTAAGGTGCATAGTCACTGCTTTCCTGGTGCTCGTGTTTCTGAAATCGCTGCTCGCGTTCCCGAGATTCTGAATAGTGACGAGCGCGTCGGAACTGTGGTCCTGCACACGGGAGTGAACGAAATCAGGCTGCGCCAGACGGAGGTTCTGAAGAAAGACTTCAGGAATCTGATCGATACGGTACGCAGCACATCGCCCGAAACAACGATTATTGTGTCAGGACCGCTTCCCACGTACCGACTAGGACATGAAAAGTTTAGTAGACTATTCACGCTAAATGAATGGTTAATGTCATTGTGCAATGAGCAGAAACTGCTCTTTGTAAATAATTGGAATCTGTTTTGGGAGCGTCCTAGGCTTTTCCGTGCCGATGGCTTACACCCAAACAGATTCGGAGTGGATCTTCTGTCGGATAACATCTCCAAAATGTTAAATACCGTTAGATGACTAGTTACCAAAAGTCCAAATCATAGTCTCTGCTGCACCAATTTAACTGATATAAATACTAGTGTAGAACATTGCATAGAAACTGTGTCTATTCCTCGTTTAGTGAGATCAAATAATAAATCTACTGCAGGATCTAGAAAAAATCTAATTGTTATTAAAACAGAAAATGTTGCTATTAGTAAACAAAAACAATTTCTAAAGCTAGGTCTTCTAAACATTAGATCACTCACACCTAAGGCACTTATTGTAAATGAAATAGTCACAGATAATAGCTTCGATGTACTTTGCCTTACTGAAACCTGGCTTAAACCAAATGATTATTTCGGTCTAAATGAGGCTACTCCATCTGGATACTCCTATAAGCATGAGCCCCGTCTGATTGGTCGTGGCGGCGGTGTTGCAACAATCTATAGAGATATTCTCAATGTTACTCAGAAAACGGGTTATAAGTTTATTTCGTTTGAAGTACTTGTACTAAATGTTACGTTCTTAGATGTTAGAAAAAAATCCCTATTATCTCCCAGCCAGCAATGACACGTGGGGCCCAGATGGGTTAACTACGGGTTCCATGGGTACTGTGTGGGCATGGGCTTTGGCTGGGTGAAATCAGCGGGTCCCATGTAGGTTTTGTAGTACGAGTCCCACATAGGAAGCCCATATGAGCTGATTACATGGGCCCCATAAGGGACAGGCATGGGCCAAGTGGGCATGGGTTTGATCTGGGAACACATATATGGGTCCTGCATAACATATTTATGGGCCAAGTGGGCATGGGTTTGATCTGGGAACACATATATGGGTCTTGCATGACATATTTATGGGCCAAGTGGGCATGGGTTTGATCTGGGAACACATATATGGGTCTTGCATAACATATTTATGGGCCAAGTGGGAATGGGTTTGATCTGGGAACACATATATGGGTCTTGCATGACATATTTATGGGCCAAGTGGGCATGGGTTTGAACTGGGAATGCACATATGGGTCCTGCATAGAATTTTTATGGGCCAAGTGGGCATGGGTCTGAACTGAGAACACATATATGGGTCCTGCATGGTTTATTTATCGGCCGAGTGGGCATGGGTTTGATCTGGGAACACATATATGGGTCCTGCATAGAATTTTTATGGGCCAAGTGGCCATGGGTTTGAACTGGGAACACATATATGGGTCCTGCATGGTTTATTTATGGTCCAAGGGGGCATGTGTTTGATCTGGGAACACATATATGGGTCTTGCATGACATATTTATGGGCCGAGTGGGCATGGGTTTGATCTGGGAACACATATATGGGTCTTGAATGGCATATTTATGGTCCAAGTGGGCATGGGTTTGAACTGGGAATGCATATATGGGTCCTGCATAGAATTTTTATGGTCCAAGTGGGCATGGGTTTGAACTGGGAACACATATATGGGTCTTGAATGGCATATTTATGGTCCAAGTGGGCATGGGTTTGAACTGGGAATGCATATATGGGTCCTGCATAGAATTTTTATGGTCCAAGTGGGCATGGGTTTGAACTGGGAACACATATATGGGTCTTGAATGGCATATTTATGGTGCAAGTGGGCATGGGTTTGAACTGGGAATGCATATATGGGTCCTGCGTAGAATTTTTATGAGCCAAGTGGGCATGGGTTTGAACTGGGAACACATATATGGGTCTTGAATGGCACATTTATGGGCCGAGTGGGCATGGGTTTGAAATGGGAATGCATATATGGGTCCTGCATGGTTTATTTATGGGCCAAGTGGGCATGGGTTTGATCTGGGAACACATATATGGGTCTTGCATGACATATTTATGGGCCGGGTGGGCATGGGTTTGATCTGGGAACACATATATGGGTCTTGCATGTCATGTTTGTGGGCCAAGTGGGCATGTGTTTGATCTGGGAACACATATATGGGTCCTGCATGGTTTATTTATGGGCCAAGTGGGCATGTGTTTGATCTGGGAACACATATATGGGTCTTGCATGACATATTTATGGGCCGAGTGGGCATGGGTTTGATCTGGGAACACATATATGGGTCTTGCATGTCATATTTATGGGCCAAGTGGGCATGTGTTTGATCTGGGAACACATATATGGGTCTTGCATGACATATTTATGGGCCGAGTGGGCATGGGTTTGATCTGGGAACACATATATGGGTCTTGCATGTCATGTTTGTGGGCCAAGTGGGCATGTGTTTGATCTGGGAACACATATATGGGTCTTGAATGGCACATTTATGGGCCGAGTGGGCATGGGTTTGAAATGGGAATGCATATATGGGTCCTGCATGGTTTATTTATGGGCCAAGTGGGCATGGGTTTGATCTGGGAACACATATATGGGTCTTGCATGACATATTTATGGGCCGGGTGGGCATGGGTTTGATCTGGGAACACATATATGGGTCTTGCATGTCATGTTTGTGGGCCAAGTGGGCATGTGTTTGATCTGGGAACACATATATGGGTCTTGCATGACATATTTATGGGCCGAGTGGGCATGGGTTTGATCTGGGAACACATATATGGGTCTTGCATGTCATATTTATGGGCCAAGTGGGCATGTGTTTGATCTGGGAACACATATATGGGTCTTGCATGACATATTTATGGGCCGAGTGGGCATGGGTTTGATCTGGGAACACATATATGGGTCTTGCATGTCATATTTATGGGCCAAGTGGGCATGTGTTTGAACTGAGAACACATATATGGGTCCTGCATGGTTTATTTATGGGCCGAGTGGGCATGGGTTTGAACTGGGAACACATATATGGGTCCTGCATAGAATTTTTATGGGCCAAGTGGCCATGGGTTTGATCTGGGAACACATATATGGGTCTTGAATGGCACATTTATGGGCCAAGTGGCCATGGGTTTGAACTGGGAACACATATATGGGTCCTGCATAGAATTTTTATGGGCCGAGTGGGCATGGGTTTGATCTGGGAACACATATATGGGTCTTGAATGGCACATTTATGGGCCAAGTGGCCATGGGTTTGAACTGGGAACACATATATGGGTCCTGCATGGTTTATTTATGGGCCAAGTGGGCATGTGTTTGATCTGGGAACACATATATGGGTCTTGCATGACATATTTATGGGCCGAGTGGGCATGGGTTTGATCTGGGAACACATATATGGGTCCTGCATAGAATTTTTATGGGCCAAGTGGCCATGGGTTTGAACTGGGAACACATATATGGGTCCTGCATGGTACATTTATGGGCAAAGTGGGCATGGGTTTGAACTGGGATAATATATATAAAAATATATTTTTGATTTATTTACCGGTATGTTGTGACATTTGAATGTTTTTTTAAAGATTATGTTTGTTGTTCGATGTAACAATTTTGTATTAATGTATTTTTTGGAGAGCTGTTTTTTTTTCAGAGATTTTTTTTTTTATTTAAATATATTTTTGATTTGTTTACCGGTATATTGTTGTGACGGCCACAAAAGTGTTGTATTTGTGTTTTAAGAATATTCACAATTATTGTCTTTTAATTGAAACAAGTGATTGTATTTAAAAAAAAAAAAAACAAGTATCCCAATTGTTTTATTTTTAATGTGAATTTTCGTGACTTAAAGTGAATTGTGTAGTGTTTGCTCCAGGCCAGTAGGGGCAGTGTAGAGTGACGAGTTACTGTAGCTGCGTGAGTTGCGGGTTTCTCATTACTGCAGAGAGCTCGAAACTGATAACACTGTTTCCTCGTTTCGCTCCTGTTTTACAGGTGGGTAAATGTATAAAAACACCTCAGAAGTAGCATTTATCTATGCTGAAATGTATGTGAGATATGAGTGAACTGTTTTTAGTGAAATGAGTTTCGTTAGGGTCTGTTTTTGATTTAGTTTGAAATGAGTTGAAACGAGAGGGCAAAGTCCTACAGACTAACGGTCGAGAGACATTACTAGAGAGCAAGTCAGCTCAACACACACTTTCCCCGTGTATATGATATTTTTTTGAGCTTGTAATGTTAACAGATATGTTTAGCTCACTGTATGTCAGTTTCCCACCATCTGTTGGAAATGTTTTTTTGCTCAATGAGTTTATACAAAAATGTTTACAATTTAAAATGAGGTTAAAAGTTACACTCCCATACACAAAAGAAATATATTTGAATTATATTTTCAGGAAATATTTTGGAATATATGCAAATATTTGAAATTGGCCCAATAAATATATTTCATACTTATTTCATATATTTTTTATATATTTCAGAATATATTTCAATGTATTTGGAATATATGCCACATATATTTTTGGCATTTTTGGGGACCCATACAGAAAAAAATACATTGAAATATATTCTGAAATATGACAAAAATATATGAAATATAAGTATGAAATATATTTATTGGGCCAATTTCAAATATTTGCATATATTCCAAAATATATCCTGAAAATATATTTCTTTTGTGTATGGGCTTTAAGCACTTTATGAGTTCTGAGCATGATTTTGCAGTACTGTATTAACATGATACTGATAAAATACTGTGAATGGAAGATTCTAAGTATCTAAAAAAAAGCTGGTGAATATTACCATTGTCTTTACATTTCATTTTGATAAATAGTATAAAATACAAGCATGAAGAGTAAGTGAACATGCATTTGGTGGAAAGAGGTTTATTTTAATATGGATGTTGCATTGACATGGACACTGAAAATTAATTGTAATGTTAAAAAGACACTGAACATGTAATATGTGAAACATACAATGATACTTAACAATAGAGATGTGATTGCTGAAGAAAATTCAGAAAATAAATTACTGCAGAGAGCTCGAAACTGATAATACTGTCTCCTCGTTTCTCTCCTGTTTTACAGGAATTAATCTGTTATCCACGGTGCCGTTGCTACGGTACCCGTTACATTGTGACATTGAAATTGTTTTTTAAAGATCATTTTTGTTGTTCAATTTAACAATATATTTCTTGCAGTTCAAAGCGTTTTCTTAGATTGTTTCCTTAAAGGAGAACTCCGGTCAATTTTAACATTGAGCTCATTTTTTTGTACATTTGGAGTGCTGTCAGTACAGAGAACAACGACATTGGTGTTGCCTACACCGTGTTATCCTCTTTTTAAAATTTGCACCCTGTTGACTTCAATGGGGCAAGTTTTAAACCTGAGAGAGAGTATAGAGGGATACAAAGTGTCACCTTTGAGTGATTTATGACCCTCTAAGCCACGCCCCCTTTTTGACGTGGGAATTTCCCACGTTAGCTCCTCCCACTTATGGACTGTACGTACACCGTGGGAAAATCGGACTTGTGGCACGCCTCCTTATGAACATCTGAAGCGTGGGAAAATTTCCCATGCTCAGTAGTTCTAAACAGGTGTAAAACTTTTTAAGAAATGTACAATAAAGACATAGTCGGAGATGAGATCAATGTTTTTTATTTATTAAAGAAGACATATACACATTCATCACTTTTAAAACGTTAAAACATCAATGAAATAAGTTTAAATTGCATTTTTTCTCTAAAAAGAGTTATAAAAAATGAGTTAGTGTTATTTTAAGATGTTAAAACATTAAAACAACTTTTTCATTTACAAAAAGATCATTTTTACATACCCAGTTGTTAAAAACTCAGAGTTTAAAGATTCAAAAGTGTTTTCCTTGTGTATTTTTTCTGGAGCAAAGTGAAAAAATGTCCACACAGGCCGAAGATTTGTCAGGACTGAGAGTGTGTGAAGGTTACAGAGAGACAGACCCAAGCTCCACCCCTATCCCACCCACAACAGATGTCACCCTGGGAAAACCCCCACATCTCCTATCCACTCCCAAACAGAAAAAGGGACCGTTCAGCTCGGTGTCCAAGCAGAAATGACCAAAGAAAACCAAAGCAGCGGATCGAAGAGACCACACCCCCTAACACACCCCTCTCAAAGCTGAGTGGTCAATTGGGATTTAAGGACTTCCCTAAAAAATGACGTCACTCACGGGGATCCTCCTCCCACAGCGTCACAGTCACATGAGATGTTTAAAAAGGAGCGCAAACTTACAGTGAAATGCTATTTGTTAATCACTTTGAACATTCATATGAAATGTCTAATTGTCACAAAGCTATCCTATGTTTTAAAGTTTAGGCCATAGTTTTTAAGGTTATGCAACACACACACACACACACACACACACACACACACACACACACAAAAAACCTCACCCACCCACACACATACACACACACACACACACACACACACACACAAACGGACGGATCCATCAGGTCTGCAGTTGCGCTGATATCAAGCTGTTTTATGTTTTGTCGAGCGAGAATTAGTTTTTATTACAGGCTGTATCCGACAAAGATGATCCGGACATGTAAACAAAACGACCATATGTTGTTCTAGTTGTAGAAATCACGACGAAGACTTCACGCTTGTGAAAAAGGGGATGTTTTCTTTGAAAAAAATAAGCGGGAGAAATGTGTTTTTCAAATCTCTCGCACAATCTTTAAAAGGAAGGAAAGTAATTCATTCATTCACGCACCAAACCATTGAAGGAGACTGAACGTCGAATCGCGAATCCTAGCTTCATTATGTCTGCAGATTATCAGGGAACAGAAGAAGCAGCTATACCTGACCAATTTTTTGATGCTGAATTTTTAAACGAAATATGTGAGTTTTTCATCATAAATTATAAATTATACATTATATCCCACAATATTGAAAAGATATTTCAATAAATGCTTTTATTTGCAGATGATGCATCATTTCCAGAAGGAGTATCACCGGATGAGTTTTTACAAGGCATGGTGTTTTGTTACGTCTTTTTAATATTTTCTAATTACTAGGCTATATATTTTAAAGAAAAAAAACAACTCATTATTTCAACAGAATTCACAGGGGACATTCCGACTCATAGCACCACCCATCAGGACCCATCAACACGTCCAATGGTTGTTGTTTCAAGCCCGTCCAATCAGATTTACGAAGACCTTACGCCAAACTCGACACCACGATCTCAAGGCTCCAGAGAGGCAGAGAGTATCGAACAAGTTTCACCAGCAGCCAAAGAGAAATCTCCTGCCCGTTTGATAAACAGAGGAGTAAAGCGTCTTCGGGAAATTTATGGAGAAGAATTCATCTATCCGGACAACGGTAAGAGAAAAAAAACTATCTTTTGTCTAATCATAATATTTTATTTGTTGATTTTTTATTTTTTTATTTAAAAAAAAATATAATGTTGTTTTTTAGAAGAAAACACTGAATCTGTTTCATCAACAACTGGAAGCAAAAAACGATTTGGAAAATATTCTCACGAGAGTCCGATTTTTTCGGAAGACGGTAAGATTTCAAGGATCATTATATTTTATCTATATTAAATAAACCGTATAATACATGTTTGATTGTTTTTTCTCTAGAAGAAATCTCAGACGAAAGAGACGAAAGAGACGCAGACATCTTTTTCGAATCCGAAGATGCCGTTCTGAACACCATCAATTCTGAGCGGGAGACATCAGAGAACAGTGATGATGATGACGGGGATGATGAACGAGCCTTCACACCAGTATTCAACGTTGGAGAACTTCAAGGACTAAGTTATGCCACTTTACGCCTAGCCAACAGAAACTTCCAACGTGTCTTGGAAATAGCTTCAGCGCCACTATCATATCATCAAACGGAGAAGATCGTTTCCGAGTCACAAAGAGAAGTTATAGCGCTACTCCACAGAATCTCAGATCAGCAAACTCACCATACGAATGAATTAAGAAACGCTGTGGAGTTTTTTGGGAGATGTCACGATCAAACATCGGACGATATCAGACAATTAAGCAATGATGTGTTTTCACTCCAACAAGAGCTGACAGAGGTGAGGAATGATGATGCATTACGTACAACTGTTTTATCTCTGATTTCTGAAAGATTGAACATTATCCAACGGAATTGGACCAATTCACAAAATCCAAGAAGATAGTTTTTTTACAAATATTACCGTGTGTGAGATTTTATATTTCATTACATCTGTGTTTAGTTTTAAATGATTTTCTCTGTCGTTTTTTATTTTTTTTTTATTCATTTGGGACTGTTATTGTTATTGTTTTTTATTCATTTTATTCATTTAATTCATTTGAGTGATACTTTTGTAGGTTACGTGCATGTGATTTTGTTTTACTGATAGCATACTTTTATAATGTAGACTGTAGGTCTACATATTAACAACATTGTGATCTATGTTACGCTTCTGTTTCACACAATTTTAAAATAAAAAACCATCAAAATGCTTTCAAAAAGACCGCATCCCGAATCTGAAAATGAAAATGTACCTCGAACAAGAGTAAGACGTACGACCACTGAAAATAACGACAGACTCAACTCTTTAATACGTGACCAACTACAAGCGCTAAATACTACAGACCTCTCCGATAGAGAGAGATTAAATAATATCTTAGTCGAACAGCGATCCTGGTTAGATCCGTTCGTGGATGATGAAGATGAGACCATACAGACAGGTGGTGATGGATCAGCTCGGTGTATGGAACTAAGTCAGGAGGAAATAGACAGATTAATGATCGAAGGCGGGCGCGTGGCTGATTTTACAATAACACCAAGACCGCGTTTCAATGGCGTGCAGTTACACAGACCACTAGATCTTCGTGGAATAGAGGCTTGTGATTTTGCAGAGTACAATTTGCGTTTGCAAAATATCTTGAATGAGGTTGTGGATTTCTCTCAACAGTTTGCAGGGCGAACAGGGTATATGAACATATCATTAGCTGGAGATTCGCTAGCAACTTCTGTAAATGCTGTTTTAACACCCGAGAGCAACCACGACGCATCAGTTTTCATTAGTCAGATAGAACAAGCCGCTCAAAGCAACCGTGACGTATCGACAGATTCGACCTTGACATTACAAATCTCAATTGTGAGAGATAAAGCTGCAGGTGGTCGTAGGAAAATCACAGACCTTGCAATAAGTGAGAGTATTAGTCGGAATAAAATGCACTTATTTAGTCCTGTAAACATCGGCAATGAAATGTGTTTGAGCTACTGTCTAGCCTATTTTTTGAACCCTGAATTCACAGATCAGCAGTTGCAAACACCAGCGACTCAAATCCACACACAATGCGGCTTTACAACGTATGATAAAATAGGATTTCATGATCTTAACATTTTCGAAAGAGAATTAGGAGTAAAAATTGTAGTTTTTCACAGAGACCGTTCAGGAAAGATGCAGGTTTACAAAAACACAGACGAAATTCACCCAAAGACCGAACATCTATTTAATCACGAAGGACATTTCCATCTAATAAAAAATTTGAAGGGTTTTCTTGGATCTCCATACGTCTGTCCATACTGTTTTAAAGGATATAGAGATAGGAGAACACACAATTGCAAGTTTGTTTGTAAAATATGCATGACAAACGAATGTCGAACACATCCAACCAAAAGTAGACAGTGTCCAGACTGTCTCAGATTCTGTAAAAACATCTTCTGCTACAAAACACATAAACAAGAGGGCACATCTAATGAAAAATCTCAATGTGACACGATCAAATTCTGCTCAAAATGTCACACCATTTATAGATCGTCAGGTGAAAAACCCCACAAGTGTAAATCTGACAAGTGCATGCACTGTGACGAGGTTTTGGTAAGTGAAGGTGTTCATGAGTGCTACATACAGCCTCTAAAACCTGAACTATGTGTCGAGAAATACATATATTATGACTTTGAGACTAGGTATCAGAATGATAAACATGTGGCTAACTATGTTTGCGCCATGACACAGGGAGGAGAGACGTTTGAAGTCGGTGGAACAGATTGTGTGGCACGTCTAATTAAGCATTTTAGACGTCCAAAATATGCAGAATACACTTTCATAGCTCACAACGCATCGGGATTTGATTCCTACATCCTGTTAGAGTATCTTAGCAACGAAGGAATAACTCCTAAAGTTATTCTGCAGGGGTGTCGAATTCTATATATGTACGATAGGGTGTTTAAACAGCGTTTTATAGACTCGTGGCAGTTCATCCCGTTTAAACTCACAAAGATACCCAAAGCCTTAAATCTGAGTGTCGGTGAAAAGGGTTTCTTTCCACATCGTTTCAATAAGGCAGAAAATGAGGAATATATCGGTCCATATCCTGCAAAAGAGTTTTACGGATATGTTTCGATGCATACAGAGGAGCGCGCACACTTTGATGAGTGGTATGCAGGTGTAGCGGGTGACGTATTTGACTTCAAAAAAGAACTCGCTTTCTACTGTCGGAACGATGTTGTTATTCTACGAGAAGCATGCAAACGCTACAGAAGCGAATTCCTCACCATCACAAACATTGATCCTTTTAAATCAATAACGCTGGCAGGAACATGCATGAAAACGTTCAAAACCAATTTTCTTCCTCGCGACACGCTGGCTCTAACACACAGCCACGCATACATAAATCAGTATAAAACGTTCTCAAACGTATCCATACAGTGGCTAGAGTATATCAAAACTAGTCAAAGCATTAATATAGAACATGCCTTAAATCACGGAGAACGTGCGGTAGGCCCATATCACCTCGATGGATTTCATGAATCTGGTTGTGGGTTAAAAACTGCATATGAGTACTTAGGTTGTTTTTATCACGGACACACTTGTAGATTTAAATCAGATGAAATTAACCCTTTATCAAAAGTGTCTTTCGGTACTCTTAGGAGGCAAACTGATGCAAAACTAGAATCACTACATAAAGTGTATGGCTTGCGTGTCATTTCTATTTGGGATTGTGAGTGGGAGGGGTTAAAACAGACAGATCCTGACGTCATCCGGTTTATGGAGTCTTATGACGCACCCGAGAGACTGAAAGCTCGTGATGCAATTTACGGAGGGAGAACAAATGCGTACAAATTGTACCACAAAGCAGCTGATGATGAGAGAATCGACTACTATGATTTTACATCGCTGTATCCGTATGTACAATCGAGTAAAACGTATCCTATCGGCCATCCTAAAATCATCTTCAAGGACTTTGAAAAGATAGAGAACTATTTTGGTCTCGTCAAAGCCATAGTCATACCGCCCAGAGGATTGTACCAACCCGTGTTGCCTTACAGATGTGGGGGCAAATTAATGTTTCCTCTCTGTAGAACGTGTGCCGAAAAACAGATTCAGGATACACAATGCTGCCACACAGAGGCAGATAGATGTATTACAGGTACCTGGGTCAGCGCGGAACTCCAGAAGGCTGTTCAACACGGCTATCGCATAATAAAAATACAAGAGGTCTGGCATTTTCCACACACATCTGACAGCTTATTCACCGGTTATGTCAAAACATTCCTAAAATTCAAACAGGAAGCCTCAGGATTTCCTTCTCATGTTGTGACAGAAACAGACAAACAATCTTACGTGGATGAATATCTCGAAAAAGAGGGTGTTCAGCTAGAAGTCTCTAAAATAATAAAAAATCCGGCAAAAAGATCTATTGCTAAGCTCGTCTTGAACACACTTTGGGGGCGTTTCTCTCTGCGCACGCATCTGCCAACCACAGAGCTCCTAACAGACCCGGAAGACTTCACTCAGCGACTCTTTAGCCACGCCCACGTAATACGTCATTTCTCTTTTGTGTCTGACACGGTGGCAATGATTCAGTGCTCTAGTTTAACGCAAGACCCTGAACCCACACATGACGTGAATGTGTTCGTGGGCGCTTTTACAACATGCTACGCTAGACTCGAGTTATATAATCTTTTGGAGAAGTTAGACAGACGTGCGATTTATTCAGATACAGATTCAGTGGTTTTTGTATCAAAAAAAGATGATTGGATTCCAGAAACAGGATCTTATCTCGGTCAGCTCACAAATGAGCTAGATCCTGATGACAGCATTTTGCAGTTTGTCTCATCAGGACCAAAGTCATATGCATTTAAAACAGCAAAAGGCTATACGTGTCTCAAAGCGAAGGGTATTACACTCAATGCAAAGAATGCAGAAATAGTTACACTACAGAGTCTGACCGATCTTGTGCGAGACTATGTCGAAACAGGTGTCAAATTACACCTGTTAGCAAAAACAGACACCATCACAAGAAACAAGAGGGGATTCACACTGCACAATAGATCAGATGTGAAAAAATTCTCCGTAGTGTACGATAAAAGGATTCTCCAAAGAAATTATACTACATTACCTTACGGATTCTAGTAATATATTTAAAAATGTGTGAAACAGATGTGTTTGACTGCAGAATGCAGCATCCATTCTCCGCAATCGTAGCAGGACCAAGTGGTTCTGGGAAAACTTTTCTTGTGAAAAATCTAATGTATAATTCAGAGAAAATGTGCTCTGTGAAGTTTGACAATTTTGTGTACGTGTATACAGCCTGGCAACCAATGTATAATGAATGTCACATGCTTTTGATATTAAATTCATTGAAGGTATACCAAAGAAGCTTGATGATGAATCGTTATTTCCTCCTGGTAAACGTTCTCTGCTCATTATGGATGACGTAATGCTGGAAGCAGCGTCCAACTCTGAGGTCGAAAACGTTTTTACACGACTAGTCCACCACATGAAGATTAGCTGTTTGCTATTAATACAGAATCTGTTTTTCCAGGGTAAATCTTCCAGAACAATCGGTCTAAATACTAATTTTTTAATAATATTTAAAAATCCTCGCGATAAACAGCAGATTGGTATTTTGGGTCGGCAAATGTTTCCGGGTAATGCACGGTTTTTTATCGAAGCATATAACGATGCAACTGAACGTCCTCACAGTTATTTGTTAATCGATTATAAACCACACACACCTGAAAAATTCCGGCTCAGAGCGGATTTACTGTCAGACTATCCGGTGGTCTACCTCCAAAAGTGAAGATGAGCACACGGCTTTCCAGAAATCTCTACCTCTTAAAGTTATTATACAAGAGTTCGCCCAACCAGCGACGTGTTATTCTCCAATCGTCACCCGACGAGTTAATATTAGCTCTGTGTGAAGTGGCTCTAAATATTATTCATGGCAAGATCCCTCTAACTGCGAAACAACACGGGACTTTAAAAAGAAGAAAAAAAGAATTAAAATACGTTGCAAATAAAAAGATTAATATCAGCAGGAAGAGACGTATGATTAATCAAAAAGGGGGTTTTCTGCTCCCTCTACTCAGCGTAGCACTTCCTTTCATAACCAGTCTCATAACTAGAAACTGAATCTGAATCTGAATCTGAAGATAAAAAAAAAATGCAGCATGCCGAGAAATTGTATCTCGTGCCAAAACATCAGCTGGATAGACTAAGAACGGCACAGCCTCGTGAAAATATTCATACGGTTGTGGAGAATGACTTGGACTCATCCATTAGAGATAAACTGCAGAGGCATGATTTGAACACTTACGAAAAATCCAAGCTCTACACTAGCGTTTTACAACGATTCTTAAACGTGGTAAAACATGGTGATATGGAAAGTAACACTCTAACTCTTACATTACCGGAACACGAGACACCTGCCACCCCCCATACCCCGGATGTTAGGAATGATGACGTCAGTGAGGACCCAGTCGTCTCAGAAGTTTTAAACAATATACCGCAGAGAAGCTTAAAAAATGTCAAATATATTATGGATAAAATGTCCAGAGCCAAACACATGTCTTCATGGACAGATGATGGAGAATTTATTTATAAAGGGAGAATCATTCCAGGATCCCATATATTTGATCTGGTAAAGACTGTAACTTCACCACAATTGAAGCATAACAGTCGACACCCTGCAGGATGGTATGAGTTTCTGGATGCATTTGTGGCATTAAAGATTCCTTATTCGACTGTATCCAATCATAATGTAAGACGGATGATTGAAACGATTAAAACAAAAACACACGCGGATGACTATGGTGCTGTACCTACTAAGTCATTGAAAAAACGCCACACGCACACACATGCACACGATCCTGATGAAAACGTATTTAACTCATCCAGTGTAGATGCCTACCAATGGATGAATTTTTAACAAAATATATGTAATGGCATAGCTATGTGTTTTTTTTTTGTTTTTTTTACAAAATATTGTCATGTGAGAGGTTTTGTATCTGTGTTTTAGTTTTTTAAACTATGTATGTTATTCTACACTATGTTGTTAACATCTATGTGTTATTGTTTTTTGATGTCAAATAAAAGAAAGAAAATGAAATTATTCATCTGTTTACGACTCGCTTTTATTCATTACATATTCTTTATTTATTTGTTACACAGGAATTAATAAGACTGGAACATTTTACCAGACTGTACACACTGGATACATTTAAATCTTTTACTAACACAGACCGTGGGATTCAATTTTTTCACAAAAAGAGACACCATAGTATCATTTCTTAATAGATTATCGTTATGGTAAAATTTCATTATATCCTCATACTCAACACCCCGTGAAATATGATACAGAAAAAAGACACAATGTTGTCCACAGGTGACTGATGTAAAATCTTGGACTTGTCTGGTAGAATGATGAACTTGTGTAGAATTGTTTTTTAGAAAGTCGAGAATGGTCGGTGGAAAAAATCTGAATCAGGAGGATTTCCAAAACTGTCAAAAAAACATCCGTATCCGTTTCGATCCATGTACATAGCTAACCAGTGGCGTCCCGGCTCGTCCGATCGATCCGTATTACAAATTAATAGAGCTGGAACGTCTATCAATGGTTCTTTGGGAAGATGATCGCTAGCAAGTACTCCTAAAAAATTTACATTACACGTAATGTTATCCATAATTTCCGTTAGCTCCACAGTATTCATTTCAAACTCTTCAGTAGTGGTCTGCCAACACCTGTCTTCTGTGTGATATCTCAAGCAGAGAATCATAGGTCGCATAAATTAAAATGTTTACTGTGTTTTGTAGAGGCTCTCTAAAACGGGCTTCCAACCTAATATTTCCTGACCTAATCAGAGACACATGCTGCTCGCACTCTGAATCTGGCGTAAGGTTATAGGCGAACAATGTGTAGCCGTTGAGAAAATCCTCCCTGTCTATAGCGAGAGACTGATTCTTCAGATGGCGCCCCGTGGCGGTAACCAGCTGATAATATTCTTTTACCGCATTGCCTAAATTAAATTGCGGCTGAAGCGGATGGTATGGGACATGCCCGCCGTCTGAGGTGAGATTTAAATATTCAAGATTAAAGTGCTTGAAGGCGTACGGATTTTTTTCGTATGATCCAGTGAAAGCATCATTATCCGTCATTGCTATAATAATGGATTTCGGGAGAGTTCCAAGGAAGAGATTTTCGTGATTTGAGACGCGAGCCCCTGCCGGTACAGAAAAAGATTTCACACAGACTTTATCATACGGGTATTTTGCTGTGGCTGACAGCAGAGCCTGGGCGTGTCCTAATCTGAGCGATGGTGAGACAGACACTCTTTTGATAAAGAGAGAAGCGGAGATTATTTTTAGTTTATAATCGATCGCATCCCCACGCATAAGACAGAATTCGTCTTTTGCTCTAGTTAAACGAATACGAATATCTACACCGTTCAATAACAATTTCGGCTGAAAAAATATATCGCTATGTATCAGTCCCAGTAGTTCGACAATATTCCCGCCTTCCGTAAACGCAGCTCTCTTTGTTAAACCTGCATTCGCTCCTGCAGGATCTGTTGCATCCATATGACCGGCTGTATCTTTATAAAACAACCCTGCTGAAAAGTTGTTCTCTAGGGTATCTTTTCCATAATTAATAAGCATCTCCAGAATGCACCTGTAAGGATACGTATTGGAGGATTGTGATACCAGCCGATCTCCTAACGACACATCTACCTGCGAGAAAATACTCGCGGAAGGATAGTTAACAAGACCCACAGGGGCTCCCGCTGGTAAATGCTGGTCATTCGGAAGGGTTATTTTAACGCGCGTATATAACAATGTATTATTCAGATCAGTGTAATCCTCGCCAGTCCCTGCAATGAAAAACTCAATCGGAGAAGCATCATTAAGCGCTGACATAGGCGGGATTTCCACATAAGTGTTTTTCTCAATAGCTGTCTGAGTTAATGGAAGGGTAAAAATATCCAGTTCGGATTTAATACATTCGTCTGACATTGCATGAATCAAGGACATGATTTAGAAGATAGTGTTGCTTCGTCTTTTCAAACTTGTAGATTTTTTTACACGCTTCGTCTGGCTTCTTCGCCCCCTTTTTGCAACTGGGCGTTTCTTCGTGACGCGTCTAGTCTTCTTTACACCGTGACCACGCCCCCTCCTCATACGGGTCCCAGGGGGCTTCAAACCTCTACGCATGACCATAAGACCATGCCCACTCTGAGTCTCAGTGTTATCATTATTATTATTAAATGATTTTGACAAGGCACTGGTAACTACGTCACTTACTATATTTTTTGCCGCAGCTTTTATGTGTGGTTTTGCAATACTAAAGCCCCTTCTTAGAAACGGTATTGCCATACGATATAATCCACGAAACAGACCCCCGATCCCTGACGCAAAACCGGAACCGTACATAACACCGCTTCCGGCATAGCCCGGCATGCCTTGACCCGTCTGGGCCTGGTAATATGATATGTAGCGGTGTGGATCTTCTTGGTAGGGATGGAGATAAGCCATTTTTAAAACAAATGTTTTCTCACTGGTCTAAAGTGTAGCTTCGTCACAACTTTACCGTAGGTGAATCGTACGTCCTTATTTTGATCGTCTTTAATCTCGATCCCGATATCTGATATGATGTTTTTATTAAGACGCACGTAATGAGACTTATTGTTCCTGACACAAACTGCTTTGTTAGTGGTCGGTTCAATATGTATCGTCTCTAATAATGGAACATACGCGTCCCCGACTGCTTGATATTCGATTATATCTATGTATACAAATAGAGTGTAAAATCCCCCGCTTATATCAGCCTGGTGTGGTGCGTATGTGCACGCGTCTTCGTGTTCATCCGTACTGATTACATTTTCTATAGGAACGCCTGGTTTTAATCCTAGAATAATGGCTAGCTTTCCGTAAAACGTTAGCGATGCTCTCTGAGGTGCTTTCAGAAATATCTTATTCTTTATATTATCGTACCTGAGCTGCACCCGCGGTGGAAGAGTTGCGTTTATTTCCTTGAGTAATACTGAAATATCCTCAAAATACCCATGTTTTACAGTATTATGATTCGTAGATATTTTTAGGGCCTTCCTGAAAGTTTGAATATTAAGATCCCCTCGCACTTTACGTTCATCGATGTTCAAACATTGGTCGCAATCAATAATAAAAGCAGTGTCTTCCTCGTTGAAAGTGTGCCAAGTTTTTGGATAGTGAAACTCTACCAGCGCCACTTCCCATAATCCTTTTAAATGTATTGGTCTTGCCAGTCTAGTTCTGTAATTAGATATCTGATTTTCAGGGTAAACATGACCTGATGCATTGCACGGTAGGGTGACGTAAAACCCCTCCTCCTCTGACATGTTTTGGATAAATGAGAACGCGAGCGACTCTCCCTAGGGTTTTAAAGGAGAGTGAAGATCAATCACCTCTTTTTCAGGAATCCAGCTATTGAATTTTGAAGGCCATCCAAGCCATTTCACCAGAACGTACATGGCTTTTCCGCGTCGTTGTTTGTCCAAAATTTTTTCGACCTTAAATGATTTATCATCGCCCACAATAATTTTTTGGAGTTCTTGCTCATAAAAACAACCATCTACTAATTCACCATCATAGTCCTGTATCCTGTATACGACTGGATTTCGGGGTATACACGCACTTATAGTAAAGTATTCTTCAGTATAATTCTGTTCATAGCCTTTGGCAAATATATTCCGGACTTTAGATACCCTGACGATATCTCCTACGGCAAATTTAAAGACTGGTGTCTCTTTGCGCATTTTCCCGTATAAATTGTTGAACACCACGGATTCGTTTTCTTTATTCACGTCCAACGGTCGCATTTTAATGGATTTGTGATAACTAGAATTATACGCCTCTGTCAGATCTTGCAATATATCACAGTAGCGTTTGGAATTCACCGCTGTGAGATACCTCCACATCCGCCCTTTTAAAGTTCTATTAAATCTTTCGACTACACTCGCTTTTAATTCAGAAGCTGTTGAAAAATGTGTTATATTATATTTTTTCATCATCTGTTGAAAAGGTTTGTTGAAAAACTCTGTACCCTTATCTGTCTGTAACTTGATGGGAATTCGCCCCTCTTTCAAAACTGACAAAAATGCTTTAGTTACTTCACAAGCGGATTTATTTCGCAACAACCGTGTCCACGCGTACTTGCTAAAAACGTCTATAATGGTAATTATAAACTTGATATTGTCGTTCTCTTTTGCGTATGCGGACATATCGACTAAATCGGCCTGAAATTGTTGGTCTTTCCCATACACCACTACGCGGTTCCGCTTATAATTTATTGCCGCAGTTCTATGAAGAGTGTATGTGTCCTGACTAGCGAGCCATTTGGACACTTCATCATCAGATAGTCTTACACCGTGTTGTTCTAACACAGATTGTTTTAATCTGTCTTTACCCCCAAAAGAGCCAGAGCTCGCGGGGTCATAGTATATCTTTTTCATTAGTTCTGCCATGTCAACGCTATGAGATTTCAGTCATAATGAATCGAGTTGCAAATTTGTTCAGTATTTATTTTTTAATTTTTTCACAAGATAAAAGTCACAAATATTTTTTTATTTCACAACATAAGTTACAAAACATTTTCTTTTTATTTTACAATATAACGTTACAAGAAAAACATTTTCAAACAACAAAAATGATTTTATTAGAAAGTTACAAACATGTGTAATGTGAATTATATCACACAAACAAGAAATAAAATTTCACAGACATTTCAAAATTCTTCTCTGTAATGTATTCAACTAAAAAATCAATAATATTACATACATCAGGGTTTTCGTTACTTAACAAACTGCAGACATCTGTTACATACGTACAAATACACAATATATTTCCTATTCTAAAAAGAGTGTTCTGATCGTTAGACATTAGATCGATAATGTTTTTGATAACAGCAGATGGTATGTTGACGCTGGTGACAGACATGTTTATCATATCATTCCAGTCTTTCGATAATCCCCTCACGACATTCATTAAATCCATCAGCCGTTTTTCATCAGAAGTTATGGGTGTATTTGTATTCCAATTATTCCGGATAATCTTGTGGAGCAGGATAGATATTCCACATTTAACACGTGATTTAAAGAAATATTTTGTAATCCATGAGGTAGAGCAGAAGTTTCCCATTTTCAAACCTGCGTGATCTCCGGATCTTCAGTTACGGCAAGTTTCCATTTATCCACAGCCGTGTAAATTATTTCCTCGCACGATTCGTCGATACATTTCTCACGTATTAAAGATAATTGTTCCACTATGTACATTTCATCTTTGAGGCCGTATAAAATTGCCTCAACAGCTCCCTCGATCCTCTGGAGATGAGGCCTGCCACCGTACTGACTCAAGGCCTGAGCCAATATGTTTTTTAACTCCGGGGTGAGAAGTTTCAGACTGATTTCTTCAAAACATCCGTAAAAATAATATGCAGAAGGTTCAAACAAGCAACTGTGTCTTGTCTGCGAAGGATGGTCCACCATGCACCCAACGCATTCTTTCTTCATTTGTTTGTCGACCAAAATTTCCAGAATAACAGCCAAAATAGCTTTGATAATCCGGTGACCTGTATCCCCTAGGCATCCGTCCGTCTCATCGTTTGTTGTGTCTGGGGTCTCGCTCGCGGGGGCAGGTGCAACTCCGTAGTTTGTGAGGAAAGCCAGATTGTGGTATCCAAGTTCAGTACAGAATGTATTTATCCAATCGATGCTTTTCTGAGGTAATCCATTTGCCATAGTCATTAATCCGTTTGTTGTAAATCCATCAGTACTTCCAAGCAGTTGAGATGATGATGATGATGAAGAAGGAGAACCAGTATCCTGAGACATGATGCGTGAATGAGGTAAGCTTTCAAGAGGCAACCTTTTAATGCTTGTAGAGAGTGGGTGGGGTTATATAAGAACCGCGCCTCTCTGGGACAGCCCACTCGGGGTGGAAAAGTTTCACTTTGATGTTGGCGTAGCGCTCGTACGCATTGGTCCACTGGAAAAGCTGATTGATCTTGGAAAAAATATTTTCCAACACAGCTAGATCCTTCCATTGGAACATGAATTTCAGATCATATAATTCTAAATGATCTTTTTCACAAATTGGCCACGAGTATTCTGCAATCTTGCCAAAATCACTACAAAGTATGTAAATGTAGTCGTCTGGGAATTTATTTATCTGGTCCGCCAAAATCCGGTATCTTGTACCCATGGTTAATCCACTCCACTCACCAATAAAAAGAGGTGTATCCGCCCCTTCATTCAAATCTCTCCATACTTTTGTGTAGAATAAAATCCAATCCCTTTCTGTGAATATTAACTCCGGATCGCCCGTTGATTTTGTGGTGAATCTCTCGTCATTATCCACGTTAACCAATCTGACTTCTCTGTTGATTTTGTCATAATCATATGTACACGCACGTCCTTCAGACAAGTGAAAAGTATATTTCACAGAATCTGCCGGCTCGTGAAGAAATCGCGTTAAGCATGGGCCGTGCGTTTCCCGTTTTTTCCGCGGAGCTAGAGTCAAATCCTCCATAGCTACATCGATGCTTTTTTCAGGTGTTTTCGGGGGTGCAGCAGTTGCCATTGCAGATTTGTTTTGTAAAATCACAAGTATCTCTTGTCATGTTTGCGCTCCTTTTTAAACATCTCATGTGACTGTGACGCTGTGGGAGGTGGATTCCCGTGAGTGATGTCATTTTTTAGGGAAGCCCTTAAACCCCAATTGACCACTCAGCTTTGAGAGGGGTGTGTTAGGGGGTGTGGTCTCTTCGATCCGCTGCTTTGGTTTTCTTTGGTCATTTCTGCTTGGACACCGAGCTGAACGGTCACTTTTTCTGTTTGGGAGTGGATAGGAGATGTGGGGGTTTTCCCAGGGTGACATCTGTTGTGGGTGGGATAGGGGTGGAGCTTGGGTCTGTCTCTCTGTAACCTTCACACACTCTCAGTCCTGACAAATCTTCGGCCTGTGTGGACATTTTTTCACTTTGCTCCAGAAAAAATACACAAGGAAAACACTTTTGAATCTTTAAACTCTGAGTTTTTAACAACTGGGTATGTAAAAATTATCTTTTTGTAAATTATCTTTTTGTAAATGAAAAAGTTGTTTTAATGTTTTAACATCTTAAAATAACACTAACTCATTTTTTAATAACTCTTTTTAGAGAAAAAATGCAATTTAAACTTATTTCATTGATGTTTTAACGTTTTAAAAGTGATGAATGTGTATATGTCTTCTTTAATAAATAAAAAACATTGATCTCATCTCCGACTATGTCTTTATTGTACATTTCTTAAAAAGTTTTACACCTGTTTAGAACTACTGAGCATGGGAAATTTTCCCACGCTTCAGATGTTCATAAGGAGGCGTGCCACAAGTCCGATTTTCCCACGGTGTACGTACAGTCCATAAGTGGGAGGAGCTAACGTGGGAAATTCCCACGTCAAAAAGGGGGCGTGGCTTAGAGGGTCATAAATCACTCAAAAGTGACACTTTGTATCCCTCTATACTCTCTCTAACCTGCTTTTAGCCTCTTAACATCCTTGATGTGTCATTACAAGTGCACAGGTCATGTGAGTGATTCCTTCCGAGTGAACACGGTCAATCTGACTGCAGTAGATGTGAAAGATATGGATAAAAATGATATTTATTTAGCCAGCGCTCATACCTGTATTTACATCCTGTTTTCGGTCAAAGTCCATAGTAATCGATTGTCGAGTTCACGCACATGATCATAGGTACTAAACCAATGCGCGTGATCTCGACAATCGATTACTATGGACTTTGACCGAAAACAGGATGTAAATACAGGTATGTGCGCTTGCTGAAATAACATCACTTTTATTCATATCTTTCACATCTACTGCAGTCAGACTCACCCGTGTTCACTCTGAAGGAATCACTCACATTAGCTGGGCACTTGTAATGACACATCAAGGATGTTAAGAGGCAAAAAGCAGGTTTAAAACTTGCCCCATTGAAGTCAACAGGGTGCAAATTTTAAAAAGAGGATAACTCGGTTTAGGCAACACCGATTTTTGTCGTTGTTCTCTGTACTGACAGCACTCCAAATGTACAAAAAAATGAGCTCAATGTTAAAATTGACCGGAGTTCTCCTTTAAACCATTTGGCATGGTTGGGCTTAGATAGGCCTTGCATGAATTGCCCAGTTAGGACCCACATAAGACCCTTACAGATCCCTTTTAAAGCCCATCTGGGCATCCACAGCTGGATCCTGGGTGCAAACCCACTTTAAACCCCTTTGGGCAGGTGGGGCCCCAATGGGTCTGGCATGAATTGCCCAGTTAGGACCCACATAAGACTCTTACAGAGCCCATTTAAAGCCCATCTGGGTAGCCATGGTTGGATCCCGGGTGCAAGCCCACTTTAGACCCATTTGGGCAGGTGAGGCCCAAATGGGTCTGTCATGAATTGCCCAGTTAAGACCCACATAAGACCCTTACAGATCCCACTTAAAACCCACCTGGGCATCCACGGCTGGCCCCATGTGGATCCCGGGTGCAAACCCACTTTAAACCCCTTCAGACTGCTGGGCCCCAAATGGGTCTGTCATGAATTGCCCAGTTAAGACCCACATAAGACCCTTACAGATCCCACTTAAAACCCACCTGGGCATCCACGGCTGGCCCCCATGTGGATCCCGGGTGCAAACCCACTTTAAACCCCTTCAGACTGGTGGGCCCCAAATGGGTCTGTCATGAATTGCCCAGTTAAGACCCACATAAGACCCTTACAGATCCCACTTAAAACCCATCTGGGCATCCATGGCTGGCCCCCATGTGGATCCCGGGTGCAAGCCCATTTTAAACCCCTTTAAGCAGGTGGGCCCCAAATGGGTCTGACATGAATTGCCCAGTTAAGACCCACATAAGACCCTTACAGATCCCACTTAAAACCCATCTGTGTAGCCATGTTGCAAAGCCCACTTTGGACCCCATTGGGCAGGTGGGGCCCAAATGGGTCTGACATGAATTGCCCAATTAAGACCCATGCAGTACCCTTAGAGGTCCCACTTTTAGTACGTCTGGGCTTCCACGGCTGGCCCCAATGTGGATCCCGGGTGCAAGCCCATAATGGGGCCCACATTTGCCGCCCATGAAGCCCTCATCTGGGCCCCACATGTCATTGCTGGCTGGGCTCTAGCCTTGGCTACCGTATATAGACCGCCTGGGCCTTACGCTGATTTCCTAAAAGAGTTTGCAGATTTTCTCTCAGATCTATTGGTCAATGTCGATAAAGCATTAATTGTTGGAGATTTTAACATACACGTAGATAATCCAAATGATGCGTTAGGGGCTGTGTTTACAGATTTATTAAATTCCTTTGGGGTCAAGCAAAACGTCACCGGACCAACTCATCGTCTTAATCATACACTCGATTTAATTATATCATATGGAACCGATCCAACCGATATAGATATCATTCCACAAAGTGATGATGTCACTGACCATTATATGGTAACTTGCATATTACGTACTGCTGTAATATGTCATGCTGCGCCGCGTTATCGACCAGGCAGAACAATCCTTCCATCCACCATAGATAATTTCTCAAATTGCTTATCTAATCTGTCTCAGCTGCTGCCTGAACCCAAACAAACAGATGAATTAGAAGAACTAACTAGCACTATGAGCACCATTATCTCTGGAACACTGGATGTTGTTGCACCCATTAGATTAAAAAAGGTCAGAGAGAAAATTAAAGCACCATGGTACAACAATACTACGCATGTTCTAAAGAGAGAAACCCGTAATTTAGAGCGTAAATGGAAACAAACTAATTTAGAGGTCTTTAGAATCGCGTGGAAAGACAGTATGCCACGTTATAAAAAGGCCCTAAAAGCGGCCAGGGCTGAGCACCTCCGCAAACTAATAGAAAATAACCAAAATAATCCAAGGTTTTTATTTAACACCGTGGCTAGACTAACAAATAAACAGACATCACCCAAACAAAATATCCCGTTACAGTTTAGTAGTAATGATTTCATGAACTTCTTCACTGAGAAAATAGAAAACATCAGAACCACAATTGTAAACGTTCAATCTTCAATCGCGCCTTATTATTCAGCCTCAATTATCACCCCGCAAGAACAATTACAGTGCTTTACAACTATAGAACAAAAAGAGTTAAATAAACTTATCATTTCATCTAAAACAACAACATGTTTATTAGATCCTATACCAACTAAACTATTGAAAGAAGTGTTACCTGTAGTGGAAGAGCCTCTCCTCAATATTATTAATCTGTTAAGCTGCAACCCCACTTTTGAAAAATCCCCAGAAATGACATACCCAAACTGAAACAGATACAGTTCATGAACCCTTTGTACTAAAAGCACAAGTATGATCTCATTTGAAAGCTGACACCTGGTAGTTTATTGTAAATGTAGAATTAATTATTGTCATAATGAAAAAAATTGTTATAAATAGCTTCAAAGTTTTGTAAAGTTAAAAATTAATTTTTATGAAACATCCTTATGAAAATAAAATTGAAGTTGGCACTGTAGCAATCTAGAAATGCACTACAGCTAAAGCCACATGTCTAAACATTTTATGTTTAAAATCTGAAGATAATAAGTCCAAAAATCTGTTTTTAGTTAAATGTTTTTCAAGACCATGTCAGTTGACTTTATTTTGATTTGACTCTAAAATGCAACTGATGTTTATTGTCATCTTCTAAGCATCTATCCAGTATATTGTCTCTATTGTTTTGTGGTGCAAACGATCCCCATTCAGTCTCAGTCTCCCCCTGCACACATTCACACCTCTCCAGCCTGGTTATGGCTCTAAATATGCATTTCTTTTGTCTGCATTATAGTTACCAACGACTGGCTATTCACAGGCTATTCATAGGGTTTCAGTCCCTAATTTCTTTTCTCAAAGTTCACCTCACATTTTAAACTGTATCAAATGCATTTCTTGAATAAAGAAACATTTCAGTAAGCATTCAAAAAATCATAAAAGTATAACTTCTAGGTGGCAGGTGCACCTAGGGCTAGCTAGCATGTTAGCTTAGCACACCATCAATACACGACAATTTATGAGATTAAAACCATGTTTGTGCTCCAAACTTACTTTATAACGCAAGTCGAGTATTTTAAATAATCTTCTGTGATCTAATTTGGCTTCAGATAAAAAAAATCAGACAGAAAATATACTATTGGTATAGTATTCAGAACAGTGATAGTCTATATAGATTAGCATTACATTATAAATATAATCTATTATTATAGAAATACCTGGCATGGCTTGAAAAACACAGGCAAATCAAATATCATTGCAATCATGTTTATTGTCTTCAAAACATCTTTATCTGCATGTTACAGCGCGATCTCTGTAGCTTTGTGTGTATCAGTGACGTCCTGGAATGTCACATGATCATAGCTCTTCTTCATGTTCCATATATGGAATATTATTGTGCATATAGCGCCCTCAGGCTATTGGTATGAATTGAAAACACAGTATCAGAGTATCTAAGCGCTCATAATGATTACATCGACGCATTTGGGTATAAATTCAATAAATAGTATTCCTGTCTATAGAAATCTGTAGAGTTGGGGTACTCGAACTCGGACTCGGACTCGAGTCCGGACTCGAGTCCAATTTTTAATGAACTCGGACTTGTCACGCACTCGGATGAATTTGTACTCGGACTTGACACGGACTCGGACATTTTAGACTCGGAAAATTTGCCGAGTACAGTCGAGTCCGGGCACTGGAGGACACAATATTATTCAAAAACGAAACAAAACGAAACTGCTTACATTGTGTTGTGTCAGTGTTGAGCATTGTAGCCAATCACATATATGTATATTAAGCGCATGAACACAGTGGCCAATCAGAAGCGTTTTGAGTCACCATGCGTAGAAGTCGCTCAAAACCTATGTTCAGAATCAGCGCGAGTTTTATCCTTTCGCAAATCTCCTCATAAACAACAAAGTCTTGACGCGATGTAAATAAGAGATTCGCTGTGCAGTGCGGACAACTTCAGTGTTTATGACGAGAGTTTCAGTGAGAGTGCAGAACGCGGTAAGTAAGTAATGGTTTAAAGTGAGCGCTATTGACAATCTAAATAATATATTTTTTCATGCTTGTAGAGGACCAGTGGTTACGTTCACACTGTAAATTAAAAAGAGTGATACAGTTTACTGCATTTAAAGGTAGGGTAGGTAATCCTGTTCAGAAACATTTTTTTTTATACTGGGTGAAATGGTCCTTCCATTCTGATAGTAGTCAATACATTATGTGTTCAGAAAAAGGAATGAAAAAAATCTGACCTCTGTAGCAGCTGTAGGACAGTAAAAACTCTGACCAATCACTGCCATTCGGAGCGAATGTAAAGAACCAATCAGATGCCTTCATGTCTCATGCCCGAGCACCACTGCGTGCACAGCCCTGCGTGCACTCATCACATGTCACCGTTCCCAGAAATATTCAGCTCATTACACCGAGTAAGCAGGAGTTTGCGGCACAATGGCTGAGAAAATGCAGCAAAAAGTACCAATGCCAGCTTTGCTACTTTGCTAAACTACTTCCTCGGACCCTGCCCGCACTCTTGAACGACCTCCTCTGCTTCGTCCCCGACCCCGGAGTGGACCTGTCCTCGAACCGACGATTGTAACGTGTGTAACGTTAGTCCTCATCAGAGTCAACAATGTTTTCATCATGGAAACTCTTACATGCAAAACACCGTATATGTTATATGACTCTTACACGAAATTCACCTTCATCACAGTTTAACTGATGGTAATGGAAAAACGTGTATCAATGCAACCTAGCTTTGCCTTATAAATATAGCTTGTTACCTATAGCCTAAATATAGCTCGTTACCGAATCAAACAAAATATATTTTAAACTTTACCAGTATCGATATGCTAGCTTGATAGTGAGTACTAAAAGCCATCATATTTGTTTATATTCATAGTGATAAAGTTAGGTATTTTATTACATGTGATTCTGACATGATGTCACTGCATGCACTGCGCTCCTCTCCACTCGTCTCATGTAAATAAATGCGTCTTCCAGCTGAGCCTGAGCGTTTGGCGTCGCGCGTTCATGTGTTTTGGGGGCATGGCTTTGGAAGGAGCCCAGAAGGGAGGGGGTGGAGTGAATGGAAATAATGAGCTGTGTTTACAACAGTCGTGAGAGGTCTACAGACACTCGATTTTTATACTTTCTTTTTCAGAGTACTTACATTTTAATTATGTATTGGTATATAAAGACAGTTTAAACAAATTTGGAATGTTTTTTTTTTTAGGAAAATCTTACCTACCCGAGCTTTAAACACTGCATGAAAATTGGGATTTCCGACCCCGTAAACGGCCGTAAATCTCCCTAATTTTCGGCAGTTAACGACAATTTACAGCCTGTGAACGTCGCGTTCGTCTGTGCCGAATAATGTCGGAAACGAACCATGACGTATGCAGAGCGCTCGCGCCGGAGGTGTGAATGGCTCTAATTACCATATGAATAGCAGCTCCCGCCAGAGAAAGGCTTGAATTTCCTCACTCACTATTGGTTGAACCCACGTGGTTTAAACAAGAAAAATCACTCGTGATTGGTTGGCAGATCTGTTACTATTGGTCACCCTCGCTCATTATAAATTCAAAAAATTATAATATTCATATAAATTATATATAAATTATTTTTTTATATTCATAATATGCTATTCTGTGGTATATTCATGTCATTGTTAACCTATCGACTACTACACTATTACCATCAAGGACATGAATTTATAAAGGAAAGGAAAATTTGCCAGGGACATGCTGTTTATTCAAAGAAAGAGCTTTATTAGCACAAACACAAAACAATACACCTATGTACAAAGCATAGATCATCTGCACACACAACATATTGGAAGCTCAGTGTCTGTTTTCATCTTCGGAGCTGTAGGTGACTAGCGGCGCTCTCTCTGAATTCGATCCACTTTGAAAACGTCTGTGGTGTGTTGCCCTGTATTTAGGAGTCGCCTCTAATCTCGACTGCAGCGTAGCACAGAGCTCTGTGAGCTCCTGGCTGGTGGTTGAACTTCATCGGACATCAGATCTATGGTGGCGCACTTCCAAATGCCCACGTCATCCTCACCTAGCACACCGTCTCGCTTCTAGCAGCTGTAAAAACAATACAGACAATCAGTACTGTGATGCACTGTGTATGGACACAAAACATCTATTAATGCACATGAAAAATAGTCACATTGACTAAAAATCTTACCCTCTTTCTTCTCGCCCGACTCCGAGCTGAACTCTTCACAGCTTCGGCCTGCAATGCCAGATCTGGTTGTTTGTACCTGAAGCTCCTGCGTGCTGTCTCGTAGTATGTCTTACAGGCAGCTGGAAAACAATTAAATGAGAGTGATATGAATAAAAACAACACAAGTCACAGTAAAATGAAACAAGGAGAAAACAGTAAAAGTTACTTACAATGTCGTCATGATCAGCGTCATGAAAATCTGGACTTGCAGACATGGCTCTGAGTAAATGTGAGGTTACGCCCTCGTTATGAGGCGAGGTTACTCTGTGGAAACATGTATGATTAAGATCGTAAACTATAACGGATCTATTTTCAAGAGAATGAAAGAATATTCTTTGAATCTTACCTTTAAAATGTTTGTAAGTTTATATGAAAGTAAAAAAATAAAAGAATGTAAGATTCTTTTTTTATTTTTTTACCTTGATCCAGTTCGTAGCGCCCACAATTTGTCTCAGAGTTGTGAAGATGGCATACTGCTTCCTGTAAATTACAGGATTATTTACATTAAACAAATAATAGCCATCAGCCATCATTATGAGGTGATGTTACTCTGTGGAAACAAAATGTATGATTAAGATCAGTATCTATAACGGATCTATTTTCTTATACAAGAGAATGAAAGCATATTCTTTGAATCTTACCTTTAAAATGTTTGTAAGCTTTTATGAAAGTAAAAAAAAATAAAAGAATGTAAGATTCTTTTTTTTTTTTACCTTGCTCCAGTTCGTAGCGCCCACAATTTGTCTCAGAGTTGAGAAGATGGCATACTGCTTCCTGTAAATTACAGGATTATTTACAAGTCGCCTCTAATCTCGACTGCAGCGTGGTACAGAGCTCGGTGAGCTCCTGGCTGCGAAAGGACGGAGGTCGCACAATCCATCCAGACATCCCGCCGACGATGCCGTCTTCCTCATCAGACATCAGGTCTATGGTAGCACACTTCCGAAGGCCCACTTCATCCTCAGCTAGCACACTCTGTCTCGCTTCTAGCAGCTGTAAAAACCAATAAAGATAATCAATACTGCGCAATACACTGCGTATGGACAACACACATCTATTAATGCACCTGAAAAATAGTCACATTGAGCAAAAACTAATCTAATAAATCGTACCGTCTTTCTTATCGCTCGACTCCGAGCTGAATTCACCACAGCTTCCACCGGCAATGCAAGATCTGGTTGTTTGTACCTGAAGCTCCTGCGCACTGTCGTGTAATATGTCTTTAAGGCAGCTGGAAAACAATTAATTGAGAGTGATATTAATAAGAACAACATAAGTCACAGTAAAATGAATAAGAACAACATAAGTCACAGTAATATTAAACAATAAAGGAGAAAAAATGCAACCGGGTGAAATTCAAGAAATACACACCGGAAGCAAACTATGCTTTTTGAAATTGGGGTTTTATTCTGACTGCTGTTTAAAATAAGTGACAGCGGTCAATGGAAGCACAATTAAACACATAAAAGTCTGATTAAGAAAAAAGTTTGCCTTGTTCGAAGAGATTTCACAAGAAAAAAAAAATAGATTTCACTAGTTAAACAAAAAAAAAAAAAAAAAAAAAGAAATTGTAGAAACAGTTTACAGTAAATTTGAAGATGACAATCAAATGTCACAAAAAGCTTAACCAGTGGATCAATGCCCAAATCCACAGAATACTTAACTCAATTCAAACTGAAATACAGTGTAATACACTGCAACTGGTCAGATTTAAATTGATTTCTCCAAACCAAAATACGTTACAATTAAATATGATAACACAAACTGGAATACGGCAGTGGCTGAGGTAACGTTAGGCCTAAGTTACAAGAGAAATAAAAGCACTTTAACAAAGCCACAACCCACGTTTAATCATGCCATGCGGAACCAGAAATATGCATTTAACCATTAAGTTATACTGTATAATCACAGAATATAGATTCAACTAATTAACAGATTTATCAAATAAACATGCCATCAGAAAATTTCCCCCATAAACCATGAAACGTACATACCCAATCCTTTACCGTCCGATCACCACGAGGTTCACTCGTCACACATGCGCTCCAAATAAATCTATAAACAAAAATGTACACATCAAATGTTCTTTTAACTTCGCTTCACAACTTATTTGTGCATATTAAAGATATTGGAGTAATATTTACCAAGAAAGAAGAACGTATAACACAGAATCCGCTCGATGCACGCACCGTCATGGAGCTCTCCTGAACAGTGTAAAATGGCGTCTCTGGTCGCGCGCACGCGTCCAGCACAAGTGAATAGTAGCGCGAGAAGAGAAGGATTTCTTAAAGGGGCCACACACATTTTTAATGCAAAATAGAAACGAGGTATATTTACACTACTACTAGGCCAGAAAAGTAACAAAAAAGTTACTTACACACAATATTGTCATTATCAGCATCATGTCAATTGATCTAAGTAAAAATATATGCACAGAATTGAGAAAATAGTATTTAGCCTATAGAGATAAATTGTGGCCTATCACAGGGCAAACATGTGAATGTTCACGGTACATTTTATGCAAACAACTCTAATCGTAGTTGTAACTCTATATGTACAGTAGGCATAATTCTTGTCATTGCGTGTGTGTATGCAGCATGAGTCAAATACAATCTTCTGTTTGTGTTGTATTATGCACAGTGGTTGGGCTCTAAGAGATTGTGATGCTGTTTGCATGGAATGCACATTTTACCTTTGTGGCAAAGCCTGATTGAAATTACTTGTTGAAATAAATGGTTTTGTGTCTTTTTTACATAACATTGGCTATTGCTAATGACACATAGTAACTAATCTAGCTACTTTCATTAAATATATCAATTTAAGCTAAAGTCTATAATTAGGCTTTACTGAGCCTGATCTATTAATACCAGAGATTTTCTTAGAATTAAGTAAATACCTTTTAGAAAAATGTTACCTGGGGTCTCACCGGGACACGCAAATATGAGTCGATCACCCCTATTTTATTCAAACTCCACTGGCTACCTGTCACATTCAGGATTGATTTAAAAAATTTACTATTTGTGTATAAAGCTCTTAACAAACCGGCCCCCAATATCTGACCAATCTCCTCTGCCCGTACACTCCATCTCGTACTTTGAGATCCAGTGATCACTGTGTTCTCATCGTGCCCAGATCCAGACTTAAAAAATGAGGCGACTGCACTTTTGCGACTGCAGGCCCAAAACTTTGGAACAGTCTACCCCTCTATATCAGACTAGCTCCCTCAATTTCCATCTTCAAAACATCCTTGAAAACTTATTTATTTTCTCTTGCTTTTAATACCCCTTGACTATGATACAACTATTGCCTTTTTTTTTTTTTTTTTTTTTTTTTATTGTCCTGTTTCTGCCCTGCATTTTATCTATTGCCCTGTACAGCACTTTGGTCAGCCTTGGCTGTTTTTAATTGTGCGTTATAAATAAATATTGTATTGTATTGTATTTTTTTTAGAATTAAGTTAATACCTTTTAGTCACCTGGGATAAAACTCCCCCTGCTACCCTCATTTGCATTTGTAAAGCTCACAGCAGTCTCATTTACATGTTAAAGCATTAGAGGGAGGGGGGTCATGGGGCAAGCAAGTCCCACGTCAATTTCCGACAATTTCCGACAGTTTGCAGTGTTGCCTGTAAATTGCCGTTTGCAGTCGTAAACCTGAACTTTCACGACAATCTACAGCGCCGGTAACTGTCGAAAATCCCACTTTTCATGCATTTAAATGTGGGAGAGAATCCGCAGAATTTTAGTCCTGTGAGTCATGAAATTGCGATGATTGACACAGTAACCATAGCAACATGAGAACGTGATAACCAAAGCAACATTTTGGCGTCTAATAATGTTATGATTTTTGTTACATTGATTTAGCCTACACTTTAGTCATAAGTTTACATACACCTTGCAGAATCTCCAAAATCTAATATTTATTTATTTTTTAATGAGGATGATCATAAAAACATTGTTTCTATTTATTACTGTCCTGAAAAATCTTTTTCACATAATGGATGTCTGTCACCTAGTCCACAAGAAAAAATACAAGACAAATTACATAGGCTTGATTTTAATATTGTGTTTCATTACCTGAATGATCCACAAGTTTTTTTAGTTTTTTTAAAGTTTTTTTAATGGTTGTTCATGAGGAAAAATCCTCCAGCTCCTGCACATTCTTTGCTTTTCCAGCATCTTCTGCATATTTGACTAGCAGTGACTATGATTGTGAGATCCATCTTGTCACACTGAAGACAACTGATGGACTCATACACAACTATTACAAACCCTGCAAACATTTAGTGATGCTCAAGAAGGAAGCAACCATTAGGAGCCAGGGGGTGTACATTTTTGAACTGGATCATTGTGTAAATTGCTCTTATTTTATTTAAAAATTAATTAATTAATTTAGTCCTGCCATTTAGAGGCTAAATAAGATATTAGCATGTAAAACAAAATAAGATAATCAAAATAAATATAAATGTAAAAATCATCATCTTGCTCAAAAGTTTACTCCTGGCTCTTAATGCATCGTGGTATATTCTTGAGCATTACCTTGCAGAATCTGAAAGATGTACGATAGGTAAACTTATGACTGTAACTATACATTGGGATCATTTTGTAAGGTTTAACATATTAATTTAAGAGCTCAGTGTTGAGACCTTTCACTGGAATTTGATTGACATGTGATCTGACCAATCATAATGCAGATACCTGCCATTTTTGTCCGACAAACAAACCAAACCAGATAGTAGATTAAAGTCATTGGACTTGAACTTGAAAAATGGTGTGTATTGATTTCTTTTTGCAGTTCTGATGTTCATTCATGTTTAATTCGTGCTATAACTAGAAGATATTATCAGTTCATGTGCTGCTTGAGTTGAGGCCTATATTAAAGCACCACAAAACGGTGTGTATTATTTTAATTTCATAAAAATTACAAAATTTGAAAGCTGAGACTTTATTTCATACCAGAAGTAGCCTTGTCTTGTCTGTTGGCGCATTGTCAGTGTCCTCTTTGCTCCGCAATATATATTTCACTGTGTGAGAACATGTGGAGTGAGAGCGGAAAGGCTTGTCGGACGTAGCGACAGTAAGAGGGGCGGGTCTTTGTGAAAGGTCAATTTAAAACCATTTAAATCTTTGTGGACTCGGCCGGACTCGACTCGGACTCGGATGTTAAGGACTCGGACTCAAGTGCGACTCGGCCCTCTTTGGACTCGGACTTGGACTCGGACTCGATTGTTAAGGACTTGGACTCGACTCGGACTCGACAATGGTGGACTCGGACCCAACACTAGAAATCTGATGTAAACCTATGAGAATATATCAATATTTCTTCAAATCTGCAAATTTTTGAGCTAAAGCCCTGAAGGACGTTGTTTTGTGAATCGCTGTCATGACGACAGCACGGAGTTTTTTTATGAATGAAAGCGGCTGACGGTCATAATTCATATCAAAGGTATCGACTCATTTTTTCATTTCATAACTCCTGACACAAATTAAGAAATAACTGTCGCTATAAGTTTCTCAGAATACAATAGTGGTCAAATACTGAAACTTGAGTCTTATATCTTTTTAATGATGTATAGTTTGTCAAGGTATAACATTAAATCTGATAGTAACTTTGAACTATATATAAAAAAAAAACGCTTCAGTGCGCCCGCGCACTGGCAACGGTTAACAGGTTAACTCATCTTTATCTTTAGGTCATGTTCCAAGAACATTTAAACTGGCAGTTATAAAACCTCTCATTAAGAAACCACAATTAGATCATAATAATCTAGCAAATTATAGACCCATTTCAAATCTTCCATTTATGTCTAAAATACTAGAAAAAGTTGTGTCCGCTCAACTGGGCTCTTTCTTGCAAGAAAATGACATCTATGAATAGTTTCAGTCTGGATTCAGGCCGCACCATAGCACTGAAACTGCGCTCGTTAAAATCACAAATGATTTACTTTTAGCTTCTGACCAAGGCTGTATCTCAATGCTAGTTTTACTTGATCTTAGTGCTGCGTTCGATACTATAGATCATACAATACTCTTAGATCGACTACAAAATTATACTGGTTTTCAAGGACAAGCATTAAGATGGTTCAGATCATACTTATCAGACCGCTACCATTTTGTCTATTTGAATGGAGAAATAACCCAGTACCCGATCATAACCCGATCATAACTCCAGTAAACTATGGAGTGCCGCAGGGATCTGTGTTGGGCCCTCTATTATTCTCAATATATATGATGCCACTTGGAAATATTATAAGGAAACATGGAATTAGTTTCCATTGTTATGCTGATGACACTCAAATATATATTTCATCACGGCCGGATGAAAACGCTAAATTATCCAAATTGACAGAGTGTGTTAAAGATATAAAAGATTGGATGACGCATAATTTTCTTTTATTAAATCCAGACAAGACAGAGGTAATACTTATCGGTTCAAAAAACCGCCCACAAAACCTCTTACAATACAACTTTAACATCGTAGGATGTCCTGTTACTTTATCCTCTACAGTAAAAGACCTGGGTGTTATACTCAACTGTAACCTGTCTTTTGAAAATCATATTTCATATGTTACAAAAACAGCCTTTTTCCACCTCCAAACATTGCTAAGCTATGTAATATCCTATCAGTTTCTGATGCAGAAAAGTTAGTTCATGCATTCATGACCTCGAGACTAGATTACTGTAATGCTTTATTAGCTGGTTGTCCTGCATCCTCAATAAACAAGCTACAGTTAGTCCAAAATGCCGCCGCTAGAGTTCTTACTAGATCAAGAAAATATGATCATATAACACCAATTTTATCATCACTACATTGGTTACCTATAAAGTCACGTATTAATTACAAGGTATTGCTACTGACTTATAAAGCCCTAAACGGCTTAGCTCCAGTCTATTTAACCGATCTTCTATCGCCCCCTATAATCCATCGCGCTCTTTAAGATCAGTAAATTCGAGGCTTCTGGTCATACCTAGGATATCCAGATCCACCAAAGGAGGGAGAGCATTTTCACATTTAGCTCCAAAACTCTGGAATAGCCTTCCTGATACTGTTCGTTGCTCAGACTCGCTCTCCCAGTTTAAAACTACAGACTTTATGCTTCCGGTGGTGGCGCGGTACTGCTGCGACCCGGACTCTTGTTTCACGCCATAGCTGTTTTTGTTTTTAAAGTTGTTTCGTGTTTTTAAGAGTGATACTGTCGGTGATTTTAGACGTTTAAAAACTTCGTGGAAGTGTGTATATGTACAGTCGACACAATGACGACCTTGGAAAAACTTTTATTGGTACTTTTCATTGCGGAACTCCTCCGGCCATGCCAAACCAAAGGAAACAGTCTGGCGCTGTCATACACCAGAGCTGAGCTGCTGGCCCTTCGTGCTGCGGGAGACCATCCACCGCCCAACCTCATCGAGGATATACGGTCCTCGGACCCGAGGAGACGAATTCGGAGAAGAGGAAAGAGAGGAGGTATCCGACAGCGTCTCCGAAGAAGAGGTAACAGGCCACCGTTACCCTCCATGATCCTCAGCAATGTGAGATCTTTGAAAAGGAAAATGGACGAGTTACGGATTAACGCTTCAGCCTGCTATGAATACCGCGAGTCATCTATAATGGTGTTCACGGAGACATGGCTGCGTCCCGATGTTCCTGACTCACTGTGTGAGGTGGAGGGTTTCTCTTTCATTCGCTCCGACAGGAGTGAGACGTCGGGTAAAGACAGAGGCGGAGGTATTTGTGTTTTTATTAATGATAAATGGTGCAGGCAACATACATTGCGAAAAAGTATTTGTAATCCCGACGTCGAATTAATGTGCTTGAGCCTAAGACCCCTGTATCTGCCCAGAGAGTTTGGCAACATCATCCTCTGCAGTGTCTATGTCCCTCCAAGTGGGAACGCCGCAAATGCTGCGGCACACATTACTGACTGTGTACATCAACAGTTACTGCGCACTCCGGAGGCCGCGGTTGTTATTCTAGGGGATTTTAATCACTGCAAACTGGAACTGTCACTCCCGGGATTCTCACAGTACGTTAAATGTGGTACAAGAGAGGATAGAATCCTTGATAAGTGTTATTGTAATGTGAAAAATGCTTATGAGAGCAGGGCTAAACCCCCGTTGTCAAATTCGGACCACAATGTAGTACATCTCATTCCTACTTACAAAACTGTTTTTAAAAGCAGTAAACCATACACCAAAACTGTTAAGGTATGGACGAGTGACAGCATAGAGTCCCTTAAAGGCTGTTTTCTCTCGACAGAGTGGAGTATTTTTCATGAACTGGATGTGGATAAAGCGGCGGAGACGGTTACGGATTTTATAAAATTTTGTGTGGACAATGTTATACCGCAAAAAGAAATAATTATGTATCCTAACAATAAACCATATATAACTAAGGAGGTTAAAGACTGTATCAACCGTAAGAAACTGGCATTTAAGAACCAGGACAGAGCACAGCTGAAAATCGTGCAAGCTGAGCTAAATCATTTGCTCAGGAAAGCCAAGAGGAGGCATAAAGAACTAATCGAACAGAGTTTTAGAGAAAAGAAATCAAAAGATCTATGGGACACGATGAAGGCAATCACGAATATGACACCGGCTCAAAAACGTATCAGCACTTCAGATGATCTGCAAAGAGCTAATGAACTGAATGACTTTTATCTGAGATTTGAAACTCGGGACTTCTCTTTTGAAGGGAAGAATATTTTAGAGACAATTTCTGTCACAGAGCAGGATGTAAGGCTGGTGATAGAACCCAAGGCGGTGAGATTGCATTTAAAAAATTATGTACTAAGAAGGCAACGGGACCGGATGGAATATCCGCATTTTTGCTAAAGACATGTGCAGATGAGCTGACAGCTGCATGGTTTCCAATCTTTCAAAAATCAGTAGATTCGCACGCCATACCCACTCTGTGGAAGAAATCAGTAATTACACCGGTACCTAAAAAACCATGCCCAAAGGTGAATAATGATTTCAGGCCTGTGGCGCTAACTTCTATTGTTATGAAATGTTTTGAGAAGATAATGGTGTCATTTCTTAAACAAGATGTTGGTGCGTTTTTGGATCCATTTCAGTTTGCTTACAGGCCGGGGCGCGGCATAGACGATGCTATCAATAGCATTTCACATTTGGTCAGTAAACATCTCGAAGACCCCAAAGCCTATGCACGTATTTTATTTGTTGATTTTAGTTCGGCTTTTGACACTCTACAGCCTTATATGCTTATTCAGAAACTGAAACACATGAATGTTAATTCTTTTATTCTTAACTGGTATTTTTCATTTTTAACAAACCGTACTCAACAGGTTAAAGTGAATAATGCTCTTACGGAGCCCAGGCCAATCAGCACTGGTGTCCCGCAGGGCTGTGTCAGCTCGCCAGCCCTTTTTACATTATATACTAACGATTGCTTTAGACTCCATACTGATAATTACATTTTTAAATTCTCCGATGATACAGCAATCCTTGGCCTCATGCATAAAGATAAAAGTCCAGCCGCGTATCATACAGAAATTGAGGAATTTGTTCAGTGGTGCGATGATAATTATCTGGTGCTAAACGTAACTAAAACTCAGGAGATGGTGTTTGACCCAAAAGGCATAGGCGATACCAGGCCTGTAGTAATTAACAATGTACCCATTACTCAGGTTAGCTCTTACAAGTACCTGGGTGTACATATTGATAATGCACTGACCTGGAAGGACCATGTAAACACTGTCTGTTCCAGACTCCAGCAGAGGATGCATTTCTTACGGAGACTTCGATTGTATGGAGTAGAACAAAAATGTATGTTGTTGTTCTATCATGCAATATTAGAGAGTATTTTAAAGTACGGTATTACAAGCTGGTATGGTAACCTGACAGTACAATCAAAATCACAGATCGCTCGTCAAGTAAAGACAGCTATGAAGATTATGGTGGTCAAAAACTATCTGCCCCCCCAGAAAATCTATGAGCAGTCGGTTATCAGACAGGCACAAAAAATAGTTTCTAACCGGACCCATATCCTTCATCCAGAATTTCAGCTTTTACCATCTGGTAGAAGATTTAGAGTTCCTAAATGTAGGCTAAACCGTTATAAAAATTCTTTTTTACCTATGTCTATTAAGCTCATTAACTCTAATATGTAGGTGTGTGTAATATGTTCTTCTTGCAATCTGTAGGCTTTTGGGGTGTGCAATATGTTGGTTGTTGAGGTATGTGATATGTCATTTGTGCGATTTGTAGGCCATAGAGAATGTGCAATATGTCAATTGTGTATTTTTGTAGGCCAGCTAGAGTGTGCAATACATAAGTTGTGTATCTTAGGGGTACTATGAGTGTGCAGTATGCCAATTGTGTATTATATAGGCCTTGTGGAATATATCAGTTGTGTATTTATGGGTACTATGGGGTGTGTAGTATGCCAATTGTGTATTTTATGGGCCTTAGGGAGAGTGCAATATGTTAGTTGTGTATTGTAATGGATATATTGCAATATGTCAGTTTTGTATTTTTGTAGGCCATATGGAGAGTGTGCAATATATCAGTTGTGTGTTTTCGTGTGCAATATGCCAGTTTTTAATTAAGTAACAGTTTTAAAGTTTTATAAGTGCCAATGGAAGGCGTTAATGTGTCTACTACTATACATACGTACCTATTTAAATGTATATGAGAGAATGTTTGGGAGAGGATGCGCTAATGAAATGTTCATTCTTTTTGTACAGTGTCTTTTTGTGTTGTTTCCGTAAAGCTATGGAATGGACAGAGTCCAAAACAAATTTCCCTTCGGGGACAATAAAGTATATCTCATCATCATCTCATCTCATCATCTGTAAATGTCCGATCAAACACCATGATGGCCTGAGCTCCGTATAGTACACCTGTGATCACATGAGTTGCAGTTTTCTGGTCAAAGACCTGAGGGTAGGTGATCTGTCCCAACTGAGTCATAGTGAGCTGTTCGAATCTAGAGGTTTCACTGTAATACATTGTAACTCTGGACTGTTGGTTTGAGAATTTGGTGTCACGCAGGAACTTGGCAGATCCTCCCACCTCCACCAGCCCTGCCAAGAAGCTGGCCTTCAGGGAAGCACTCACATCCAGGAGACTGGACTTACTGGAGAGAGAGTCGGAGCTACTGAACTTCACATCTGTCCTGGGCTGTGGACGGGTGTCCAAATCTTCTCTCAATGATTTCTTATACCACAGAGTGACACCTGAAAAGAGAAATTAATTTTAGAGTTACTAGTGCAAAATGCCCGCGCAAAATCAGTTTTTGTGTGTGTTTTTAGTAATTGTTGGTTTGGTGTGTTTGAGTGCTCATTGTTATACTTACACAGCAAAAGTTCAGTGACATTTTTATTTGTGCATGATAGAAAGCACACAGTAAACTCCAAGAAAACGCTATGTTTGAGCAAACAGTTTGTGCATAGGCTAGTACAAATGATGCCTGTGAAAGAGACAGTGAACGCATTGAATTGGATATGTTTAGTTGGTGAAAAGCATAGGCTACTATTACACAGTAGCAATAACGTTTAGCACACCAGAATGAAATATAATATTCAGAAGTAAACAGCATAGCTGACTTACAGATTCAGTTAACATCCACAAATGAATAAGCGCATTGATTCAGGAAGCAGTGCAAAATGCCTGTGCAAAATCAGTTTTTGTGTGTTTTTAGTAATTGTTGGTTTGGTGTGTTTGAGTGCTCATTGTTACAATTACACAGCAAAAGTGGTAGAAGGCAAATACTGATACTGACATAATGACATACAATAAATCTGGAAAGTTTAACTACACGCTTGAGGGAGCAGGATACACAGTGAACTCCGAGAAAACGCTACTTAAGCTCCGCTGCTTTCTTCGACCCTCTCTGTCTCTGGTCCTGGGCTGTGCTCACTCAGTGTCAGTGTGAGAGGGGGAGGGGCCAGCTGTGCTCACTCAGTAGCTGTGTCCCAATGTGAAGTCTGCATCCTCCGAAGGCCGTATTTGAAGGCCGAATGCGTCACTACGGCGCGACGAAACGTCAAAGCAGAGCGACGAAGGATGTCCCAATTCAAAGGCTGCACACTTCGGAGGTCGCATTTGAAGGCCGATTGCGTCACCGCGGCGCGATGAAGGTTGTCCCAATTCAGTTCTGCATCCTCCGAAGGCCGTATTCGAAGGCCGGTTGCGTCATCGCGGCGCGACGAAGGCTAAAGCGACGCAAAATGCACCCTTCGTTTCCCCGTGAAAGGAAGGATACATAAATGGACACTTTGCGGACTATCTTACCCCATAAGTCATTGCGCGTCGGTGACGACAGCATTTTTATAAAAAAAAAAATGACGGCCGAGAGTTCGCTGGTGGACGGCAAATTCACATTTAAATGTAAGTATTATGTTTTCATTTACTCAAATCAGCAGACAGCTCAATTTATTAAAGTGCAATTAAAAAAATAATTAAACTAAATAAATTAAATTTTATTGTAATATTTGCACTAGTCTGTCTAACTTATGTAAATAAGAAATATCACTCACCCTATAAAGCCCACAACAATAAGAAAAGCAGTAGATAAGGCAATGGGGTTTCACTTTTATGTGTTTTTGTAGTGCTGTCATGCAAGCTATGTGTTTTTAACCAAATTTGAGTATTCATGAATATGATTTTAAAAATACAAAGTAAGAAAGTTGAGATCACATCTTTGCTGAAATGTATTGTGCTGTTGTTGTTAATAAGCCATGGTTAATTTGCTCTGCCTTTAGGATTGCACGTGTCCTGGGACAGGTGAGGGTGTGAGTGGGAAACCCACTGCTGAAACTTGCCCGGCCCTGGTTTGTCCTCATGGATGAGGTGTTGGGACAGAGGCATTGCACCAACCCCCCTGTCTTCATCGCCTCAATCCCTGAGGACACACCAGGGCCGAGTTCAGCAGTGGGAGCCCACGGTGAGGAGGAGCCAGGGGCAGCAGCACCAGCACCAGCACCAGCAGCATCAGCACCAGCACCACGAAGAAGGCGAGACAGAGAGGACGAGTTTTTGGACTTGATTAGAGAAGACATGGGACTGCAGAGGCGAGGAGAGCACTGGAGAGTAGGGAGAGGATGGACAGGCTGTTTTCTCTTCTTGAAAGAATGATTGAGAAATATATATATATATATATATATATATATATTCATTCTTGTTTAACTTTTTTCACTTATATTTTTTAAAAGGAAAAAAAAATGTATGCAACTTTAAATGTGTAAATAAAAGAGAATTCATTGCTCTGGACATTGATTATTTCTGTAATGACATTCATAATTTCTACATGAAACAAATTCTTCTATAACGTTTTTCCCCCCAACTATTTACAACATACGTTAAACATCTCAAAATCAACATAAACATTTAAATTTACAGTACATAAAATAAGAAAAATGATGTAGACTTTTATTGAGCTGAGTGGGAGACCCTGGTGAGCTGCTGGACCGGGATGGGCTCCACAATAGAGACCCTGGTAAGGCCTCCTGCTGGTGGGACATCATCTGGGATGCTCTCCAGAGTGTTTGACTGCATATTTACACTATCCACTAAGTTGTCTACCAACAGGTTTGCAGGGCTGACTCATGGAATAAATATTGAGATACTTTATTACACTAAAGTACTTTAAATAACCACTAATACCGCATTGGCAAAAAACTACTAGTCATATATTTTTAACCTTAGTTAAGCAATTTTTTAATTTTATTTTCATTATCTTGCATACTCTAATGTACTTAAGGTATCAAGAGTAAAAGTAAAGGAATTCTGCAGGAAAAAAACCTTGTCAGGGTTTTTATGATGGTTCTGCTTTTATATTGCTGCATACGTTGCATTTTACTTCTGAATATTTTCAAGGTTGATACATTTTTTAAACTATATACTTTTGTGTAGTTTAATGTAAAACAATGCATCATATTGTAAAATAACATAATTTTGTAGTGTTGCTGTCGGGAAATCACTTCGAGTATTAACGATGTAGTTCCTTACATACCACCACTGGTTATTTTGAAAATTAAAGTAAATGTAGGCCTATTGTCACAATATTAACAAATTGTTGGTAACTACAGCTCCGTCCCATTTCAAAGGGCACACCTGAAGCGCTCGGACCGGTCTAGCCTACGGAGGACTGTTCTTGTCGCCTAGCAACAGTGACTGACAGCTGCCGATGACGAGTGGGAGTAACATTCGCACTGGACTTTTTATATTCAACTGAGTTTTATATTCAAATAGGATTGAAAACCTGTGTAAATATATTTACCAAGGTCCATTTATGTGCATAATAAAAATAATACACTAGCCTACAAAATCGCATCAAGGTAAGATATAAATGAACATTTGAATCTTCGGCTAAGCTGAAAGTACATGACCTGAAACATCCTTAATGCATGTCCTCCAGTAAAATATAAAACATAAAAATGACAATAGCCAATTCTGGCTCCATAGCTGTTTACTCAATTATATCAAATGAATTATCAGGATGGCAGCAGTCCTCTCGCACCGTTGCTTGGCGCTTGGAGCGGTAATCGGGAACACCTGGCTGCGCAATTAGGAAATCCCACGAAGGCTGCATGGAGCGTCCTTCGGAGGACGCATAGGCTGCATCGTTTGAAGTCCGCGGCCTTCGGAGGATGCAGTCTTCACATTGGGACACAGCTCTTGTCAGTGTGAGAGGGGGAGGGGCCAGCTGTGCTCACTCACTGTCAGTGTGAGAGGGGGAGGGGCCAGCTGAGCTCACTCACTGTCAGTGTGAGAGGGGGAGGGGCCAGCTGAGCTCACTCACTGTCAGTGTGAGAGGGGGAGGGGCCAGCTGAGCTCACTCAGTGTCAGTGTGAGAGGGGGAGGGGCCAGCTGAGCTCACTCAGTAGGCTTGTTCGACTTCATGCAGCTCTGTGCAGACCGATCGGAGGTTGACTTGAAGCAGTGCATGCCGGTTTAGAAATTTTGTCCGGCTTGATACAGCTACTTCACTATATTTGAATTTTCTTTTTCTTTTATTTGGTAAATTATTTCTTTGGTAAACTATTTTTTTTTTAAATATATTTTATTTACATTTTCAAATTAAACAAACAAACAAACAGGGCTCAGATGCAGCTATTGCCAGTTGTTTACAGTTGTATTTAGTACAGCGGTAGGAGGAAAGGTTGTTAATACAGGAACACAATTAGTTTACTGTATTTTAGCTTTTTCAAAATGAGTTAAGAATCTTTGGTAAACTATTTTTAATAGCTAAATATGGAAAACAAAACACTTTGAGGACAAGTTGAGAAGTGACTAGGAGAACAGCAGTATGAAAACCGAACAGCAGCTACTGTTAGTGTTGACTAAGTAGTGTAAATTATACACACCTTGTAACTGCGTCATTATTTTACATAGCCCGGTGAACACAGACACACTGCGCTCCCTCTCAGTGCTTGTGCATGCGCGCGTCTTTTGCATCAGTAAAATGCGATCGGTTAATTTGAGTGACAAGCAGGGGCGGAGCCAGACAATGTAAACATTCGGGGCTTAGCCCAAACCTAGGGGGGTCCGGGGGATGTTCCCCCGGGGAGATTTTTTCCCAATAACGTCAGCTAAATGCACTATTTTTCAGGCTGTTTGAGATAATAGAATGCCTAAAAATCTATACACTATCTGGGAAAATGATGATAGTTACTCAGTAAAAAAAAAAAAAAAAAAAAAAAAATTACCCAGTAGAGCCTACAACCTATTTTGTATTTAATTGTTCTCCAGCTGTAGTGAATCCAAAACACCAAAAATGTTAAGGATGACTCATTTTCACCCTGGCAACTAAAAAGAGGCAACCATTATCTGAATTTTAAGTTAGCCTACATAGGTAAAATTGGAATTTGGTGTAAACTAATCTTAAGAGTTCAGTTCTGTTTAGTTTGTGCTTAGCTGACAAATCTGCTACATCAGAATCCATGGCATAATAATTTAGGCTGCTCTACTAGCAAACAGCAAATGCTGCAGTGCCAAGTAAATGTGCTCTTCAATACTCTGAATCGAATATCAGGCCAACAGAAGAATATTTACTAAAATTATATTATATTATATTTCTTTGGGAAATAGCACAGTATGATAAACAACATGACCATATATTATTATGTTATGGTACTTTATTTGTTTGACTATTGGTCACGTTTCTCCTGACTCTTCTTCTCTTACTCATGCTCCACTCATCTCTGGAAATGTCTTCCACTGAAAGAAGAAAGTATAAACCAAAGAAGAAAGTATAAGTGTTTCTGATCACAAACTTAAGATGCAAAAAAGATTAAATGCAAATCTTGTTCTCTTACATTTACTTCTGGCATCTGTGCTCCCCTTTACTCATCTGCTCTTCACTCCTTACTGCTAAACGCATTTTCATCTCTTGTCCCTCTTCCAATTCACCTGCTTTCATATTTAATTTATTTTCATCTCTATTTTCTTTGCTTTCTCCCTCACTCATCCCTTTCTTCTCCACTCCTCAAATCCAGACTTTTACTTGTCCTCTTCTCTCCTATTTCTCCACTCCTCATCACACATTTTTCTCCTCTCTCCTTCTCTTAACTTCTGCTTTTCACTTCTTTCTCACTCCCCTCATCATCTCTCCTCCTCTTGTCCTCGAGCCTCTCCTGCTCCACAGGTGTATTCGTGTCCTTGCCTCTTCACTCACTTATTTTTCCTCCTTGCTCATTTTCAAACTTATCTCCTTTCTCCGAATTTAATAAATATATACATGTAAAAGCTATAAACCATACAGAAATTCTGTATATCTAACCTATTTAGTAAACATATTAAACATCTCCATTCTTTTGCTCCTTTTTCACTCTCCATTCTTTTCCTCCTACACACTTTCTTCTATTTCTTATTTGCATTCCTTTCCAACTGCCGTGCCTCCATTCTTTCTCTCACAAACCCTCTAAATCTTTGCTCTCCTATTGTTGTCTTGATCAAGCATTTTTTGTCGTCTTCTATTTCTGTTGCGGCAACATAAGGCTGTATCGACGTGGCTTTAATTGAGCAAATCTGTCAATAACGCTGTCAGGGTTGATGTCATTCAAATTGTCCTTTTCAATTGACATGATGGCCAAGTCGTTGAGCCTGTCTTGACCCATGGTGTTCCTTAACCATGTATGAAGACGGCGCAAGGCACTGAAGGAGCGTTCACAGCTGCAGCTGCTTACTGGAATCGTCAGGGCAACTTGGAAAAGAGCCTTCAGGGTGGGAAACATGTCTTCATCAAGCAGTTGGAACACAGTGGAGGTGTCAGGGACTGTCTCTTTCTCCATCCTTCTATTGATGAAACTTTTAGCCACTAGGAGTTCTTCTGGCTTCAACTGAATCTTATAATGGGAAGCAAGGCTTTTGAGGGCTTCTTCAGAGTGAAAGGTCTCTGAGGTTGGGTTGCAAGCATGAATACCTGACATAAGTGCTTCTCCCAGACCTGAAAACCAATGGGTGAGTTCCTCTACCATCCTGTCCAGACATGGATAAAAAAGCTTTTGTCTGAATTCATCTGAGGTGGTCAGATTGGAGGTTGACCCACAGGTACAACATCACAGAAACATCACAGGTGAACCTCATTCCTCAAATCATCAGCACCGTTAGATGCATCAAGTTACCAACATTGTGGGAACACAAGGAATAAAAAAAAATAAAAAAAAGTAAAGAATTTTTTTCCAGATAAAATAAAAAAAAAAATAAAAAAAATTATATATACATATATATACACATACATACACATATACATATATACATTTATTTATTTATTTATTTATTTTTTATTTATTTATTTTTTTAATCTGGTAATTTTTTTTTTGGTAATTGTTCATAAGGGTCACATGTGAACATTATCTATGGCCTGTTTTGTTGTGTTATTCCTTGTGTTCCCACAATGTTGGTAACTTGATGCATCTAACGGTGCTGATGATTTGAGGAATGAGGTTCACCTGTGATGTTTTTAAAAAACAATCTTTTCGGTGTTTCACAGTACACACTGATGATGGCTTAGGCCGAAACGCGTCTGTGTGGACATGGTAACAATAAATCTATGAAATTATACTTTGAGAGTGTGGTTTTTCATCTTTATTTTTGATAACTTCTTTATTACTCGCACTCATTAACGATTTGGGAGTTGAGCGCACCTGTTCTCAATAATATGTTACAGTAAAATAATGATGCGTTATCCAAAAAGCTTACATATTAAATTGTGGACAGTGATATTCATTTAAGTAGCTGCTGCTACTATTTATTCATTATTACTGTTCACCATAACAATTCTTTTAATTATGTAAATAATTAAAACGTTTATTACATTTTTACAGGCGCATCTCAAATTTTGAATATTGTGGAAAAGGTCATTGTGCTGCACCACCAGAACAAGAATGACAGATTAAATTCTCAGGAAACCTTTGCAGATGTTTTGAGTTGATTAGCTGATTAGAGATCTTGTCAGGTCATATAAAAAATTCTTTGTTCTAAAATTCTAATACATTTTGTGATAGAACGGCGTACTGGAATTTTGATTTCCATGAGCTGTAAGCCCTTATCACCAAGATTAAAACAATAAAAGGCTTGAAATATTTTACTTTTTATGTAATGAATGTAGAATATATTAAAGATTATTTTTTAAATTAAAGTATGGGGGGGAAAATAACTTTTCCACGATACTGATGCATCTGTACTTGGAATTGTTGTCATCAGGAGGAGGAAATATATTTTCTCATGTCTTTCTAGTCTTCTTTATCAATATATTTCTCAATTAGTCTCTCTTCTTATCGCACTAATGTGCCGACTGCCGAGATTATCTGTAAAACATGCCCTGAGATAATTTAGCATTTGATACAAGCTGTGTGTTTCGGTTTTAGTGTGTAACGTTACGTGACAAATCATCCGCCCATCTCTATTAGATTTTACATTTACATTTACATTTATTCATTTAGCAGACGCTTTTATCCAAAGCGACTTACAAATGAGAACAATAGAAGCAGTTAAACTAGCAGTAGGACAACAAAATGCAAGTGCTATGACCCTTCTCAGTTTAAATCAACGCATTTTTTTTTTTTTTTTTTTTTTTTTTTTTTTTTTTTTAATAGAACAGAATAGAGTAGTAGAGAGAAAGTGTTAGTATTACTGGATCAAGTGCTGTCGAAAAAGAAGTGTCTTCAGCCGTTTCTTAAAAGTGTCTATGGACTCAGCCGCTCTGGTTGAGTTCGGCAGATCATTCCACCAGCAGGGAACAGTCATGGTAAAGGTCCGAGAAAGAGATTTTGTGCCTCTTTGAGATGGCACCACAAGACGTCGTTCACTTGCAGAGCGCAAGTTCCTGGAAGGCACATAAGTCTGAAGTAAAGAGTTAAAGTAAAAGGGAGCAGAACCAGTGGTTGTTCTGTAGGCAAACGTCAGTGACTTGAATTTGATGCGAGCGGCAACTGGCAACCAGTGCAATTTTGTGAGGAGAGGAGTGACGTGCTCTCTTCGGCTAGTTAAAGACCACTCTAGCTGCGGCGTTCTGGATAAGTTGCAGAGGTTTGACTGTGCAAGCTGGAAGACCAGCCAGGAGAGCGTTACAATAGTCAAGTCTGGATAAAACAAGTGCTTGGACAAGGAGTTGAGTAGCATGTTCTGATAGGAAGGGCCTGATCCTCCTAATGTTGTACAAGGCAAATCTACATGACCGGGCAGTTCTTGCAATGTGGTCTGTGAAGTTCAATTGATCATCAATTACCACACCAAGGTTCCTGGCTGATCTAGATGGAGTTATGGATGACGAGTCTAGCTGAATGGTGAAGTTGTGGTGAAGTGTTGGGTTGGCCGGGACCACGAGTAGCTCTGTCTTCGCAAGGTTTAGTTGAAGGTGGTGGTCCTTCATCCAGCCAGAAATGTCTGTCAGGCAGGCTGAGATACGATCAGCTACCGTCGGATCGTCGGGCTGGAATGAGAGGTAGAGTTGTGTGTCATCAGCGTAGCAGTGATAGGAAAAACCATGTTTCTGAATCACAGATCCTAGTGATGTCATGTAGATGGAAAAGAGAAGCGGTCCCAGCACTGAGCCCTGAGGCACTCCAGTAGCTAGATGTTGTGTCTTAGACACCTCACCCCTCCACGAAACCCTAAAGGACCTACCTGAGAGGTATGACTTGAACCATTGGAGTGTGGTTCCCGAGATGCCCTTCGTCTTTAGGATTGACAGGAGGATCTGGTGGTTAACTGTGTCAAAGGCAGCAGACAGATCCAGCAGGATGAGAAATGAGGATTTGGAGGCTGCTCTTGCCAGTCTCAGAGCTTCAATTACTGAGAGCAGGGCAGTCTCAGTTGAGTGTCCGCTTTTGAAACCAGATTGATTGTTGTCCAAGAGGTTGTTCTGTGTAAGGAAGGAAGAGATCTGGTTGAAAACAACTCGCTCAAGTGTTTTCGCGACGAATGGAAGGAGAGATACTGGTCTGTAATTCTCCAGATGTGCTGGATTTAGAGTGGGTTTCTTAAGCAGTGGGGTTACACGAGCCTGCTTAAATGCTGTGGGAAAAAGCATTATTAGCAACTAATTTCTCTTAATAACACCTAACGTTAACTCTCTAGCTAGTCAGCAATACAGTCACTTAACTCAAGTGTTACAAGTACAACAGTGGATTCACAAACCTGTAACACTTGTCTTATCGTCTGACGCTGCTTCTGAATCTCTCTCCGGCCGGTGAGGTTTACTGTTCCGTATAAAAAACTTTGTTATGTCCATATTATTAGCCAGTAAGCTCGCTACGACGCCGGTGAAACATACAACAGCCCGCAAGATGACTACGACGAAGAAGATGATTTATATTCTTATTCGTTATTTTTTTGGCAGTTGGCAAACAAGCTGAGTGATGACGTCATTTTTGCCGCGCGCACCTTCGCGCTCGCGCGGACGCGTCGAGTACCGTCCGACACCACGCACTGTAATAGAGCTTTTGTTTCATTTTTTGCCGCTCCTGTCAGAAAGACTGAGAGGAAATGAAACAAAGTTGAAGTTATTTAAAAAAACCTAAAAGATTCGGGGCTTTTGACAAAACATTCGGGGCTTAAGCCCAATTAGCCACCCCCCGCTCCGCCCCTGGACAAGTTGTTATCACGCATTGAATCAAAGCAACATTTTATCAGCTGGTTCAGTGGCCAATTGTTTGGAGTTAGAAATATATAACTCGCGCTGCATATTTAGTCATTTAGCCTCAGATACAGGATTATACATTTACAGGTTGTTCATTACCACGGCAACCGCTCACGTGTCATGCTGAATGCAAGTTTTGTGTTTACAAGTAACTATACTTAAGAGATGGAAAGATGCAGATAACTATACATTATTTAAGATTATTTCTATTCGATAAGATATTGATATATGAACTATTGATGTCAAGTAATCTTCCCCGTTGCGATCGTGCACTCCTCTAAACTGTAGCCTACGGGTGCTGCACTGCTCTAGTTGACTCCCTTGCCTTTCCCCAAAAAAAAAATCACGTTAACAACAACCCTTTAGAAAACGTAATTCCTTTGTGGATCCTTTTGATCTGCTTTCTCCATGTTTCTTTGACAAATCTCAGGCCTTGTCCACACGGACACGGGTATTTTTATAACCGTGACTTTTTTTATGCGGTTCAGCCGTTCGTCCACACGGAAACGCAGTATCAGGTCACTGAAACCGAACATTTTTGAAAACCCCTGCCAGGGTGAGGATTTTCAGAAACGCCGGTTGAGGTGTTGTCGTGTAGACAGTAAAACTGGGGTTTTTGCTTCTGATTCAGGATTCTGATTGGCCAACGTGGCTTTACGATCGCCGCCTGCTGGTGTGGCATGCTCTTGACAGCGCTTGATAGCGTGTTTTTGCGTTTTCATGTAGGCGGAGATTTCTTTTAAACCGAGCATGTGTGGACGGGATTTTTTTTTTTAAACGCAGGAGGAAAAACTCTGGTTATAAAAATACCCATGTCCGTGTGGACTAGGCCTTAGACTCTAGACTTCAGATCTCGAAGCTTTAGTGCTCAATCCCGATTAACTGCTCTGATCTGATTCTCTGGATATAACTGTTGATTCACATTACCAGTATTAGATTCTAGTGTGAACAGATTGTCCTGAACTGGCTCGCACACAGTCATGTGGAAGTGAACAGAGGACAGTAAAGTGTGTTTATAGTGCGAGTCTATCAGCCGAGCTCTTTGTCACACGGCTGTGACTGAGACCTAAGCTGAGTGTCTCTTCTCACTGTGTTCTCGATCTGATGTCTCGTCTCACTGTGATCTCGATCTGATGTTTCAGGGCGGCTAAAGAGGCCAAGAAGGCGAAGCAAGCGACGAAGAAGCCGTCGGCTCAGAGCGCCAAGGTGAGCTCCTCGTCCTCCAGTCTTCAGCTCAGAGACCCCTGGTCATGTGATCATGTTTTGCCCCTTGAGGCGTTGCGTCTGTGTCGTGAGGTGGCATAGAGCAGAAGGGCTGTGTCTACACCTAGCGCTCTCTGAATGGGTGCTCAGTGTCATTTATAGTCCTACACTTTATTACCATCTACAGTGATGACTGCGAGTCCTCTGCATGTAGTCAGTGACGTGTTGTCTTGTGTTCAGGCCCCGGCCAAGAATGAGCCGAAACAGAAGATTGCCAAGCCCATGAACTTCAACGCTCCTCGCGTCGGTGGCAAGCGCTAAACTCATGCTTCACTGTTTGTGTGTTAATAAAGGTTTCGCCATCAACTTGAGTCTCCTGGAATTGATTTCATTGATGTTCAGTGATAGTGACATAAACTCCACAATGTTATTGATGGTTTGTTGATTTTAAAAATGAAAACTGATTCTCATTTTTGCTGCAAGTTTGTTTCGTTAATTATATTTTGCAGAGCCCTGTCATATTAGTAACATGTTTCAGTCTTAGACTTACTGTGAGTGTGTGTTCTTGTACAGCTCAAGGACATCAAGCATTAAATGTGAGGTTGGTTTTTGATAAACACATCTTGAGTTGTAACTCTTCCATCAATCTCACCCAGTCTGGTCAGTGCGCCTCGTCTAACCCGTTCTGCAAACACCAGTGGGACGTGTTCCAGCAACTGACATGCCATGTTGGGTTAGTGGTTTGAGAATCAGATGATGAGGATAAATGGCTAAATTCAGTCTTGAGTTCTGCTAGTTTCCCGCAGACTTGTGGCCTGTCGCTACCCAGGTAAGTGGGAGATTAGTTTGAGCAACCTTTTTATTTTAGGCTCTAGAAGGTGGATTGGTGTTTAGCGTGTTCATCGCCGTGGTAACCGGAGCAGGATTATTCTGGGTTAGAGATTGCAAACCAAACTGGACCAATCAGCTGTGAGTGAACTGAAGCCACGCCCCCTGAAGCTCTTACTCCAAATTAAATCAGTTTATAATAAACTTTAGAGACAAAATTGCTCATCTTTTGCTGCTAATTTATTATATATTATAATTTTAATTCATATGTTATAATCATTATAGACTATTGACAATATTAAACTTTGCTTTTAAATTAATATAAGACATGTATTCATATATATTGCTTTTAAACGGGTATTCATTTGAGCTCTTTGTGACTCTATATTAGGCTTATTTTTTATTATATTTTTTATGCACATGCGTTGATGCTGTTAGATATTTTCTTTTAGTTTTTTGCCCAAAAGTCAAGTCACATTTATTTATATACAACTGAGTAAAAAATTGCTTAAAACGGTAGTTAATAAAATTGAAGGAATTTAACCCTAACCCAATATAATATCAACATTGGCTTACAACTGTAATGAAAACTTTAATCAACTAAACTATAAAATATTTCCACAAACCTTTACATTTGTAGTTTTTTTCTGATTTCAACATAGTAAAAATAATGAATGTATGTTGCTGTGTTAAGGGATATAGCTTATGTTAGTCAGTTAGACTGAGCCGTGAAGACTTCGGATGACGCTAACACTGAATCAACACCAATGCTAGACTTTCTGAATGTCATAATCATTTGTTAACAAACAAGTATTCATTAATTCAATGAGCTCTTTGTTTCTCCATTAAATTACAACATTGTTTTAATTAATACATTTTTAGATAACTGTGATTTTGTATATGTACATTTCTAAAATACATAGCTAAGACAGTTCCCTCTGACAACAGATCACTGTAAACTGTGATGTGGACTTTCTGTAAAGCTGCTTTGAAACGATGTGTGTTGTGAAAAGTGCTATACAAATAAACATGAGTTGAATTCAATTGAATGTCTTTGCCATTAAATAATTTATGAACTGAAATGTCATATATATACAGGTGCTGGTCATAAAATTAGAATATCATCAAAAAGTTGATTTATTTCAAGAATTCAACTTAACAGGTGAAACTAATATATTATATAGACTCATTACATGCAAAGTGAGATATGTCAAGCCTTTATTTGTTATAATTTTGATGATTATGGCTTACAGCTTATGAAACACACAAAATCAAAATCCCAGAAAATTAGAATATTACATGAAATCACACAGTAATTACACAGTGATACCATGGTCATTGAAGCAGGTTTTGGTTATTTTGGCAGTGTGGGCAGGTGCAAATCCTGCTGGAAAATGAAGGAAGTATGAAGTGCTCTGAAAATGTCCTGGTAGACGGCTGCGTTGACTCTGGATTTAATAAAGCACAGTGGACCAAAGTCCTCTTTTCTGATCTCATTTGGAAACCAAGGTCCCAGAGTCTGGAGGAAGAATGGAGAGGCACACAATCCAAGATGCTTGAAGTCCAGTGTGAAGTTTCCACAGTCTGTGTTGGTTTGGGGAGCCGTGTCATCGGCTGGTGTTGGTCCACTGTGCCGTCCACTCAACGCAGCCGTCCACCAGGACATGTCCAGAGCACTTCATGCTTCCTTCAGCAGACAAGCTTTATGGAGATGCTTCCTTCATTCTCCAGCAGGATTTGCACCGGCCCACACTGCCAAAATAACCAAAACATCAATGACCATGGTATCACTGTGTAATTACTGTGTGATTTCATGTAATATTCTAATTTTCTGAGATTTTGATTTCGTGGGTTTCATAAGCTGTAAGCCATAATCATCAAAATTATAACAAATAAAGGCTTGACATATCTCACTTTGCATGTAATGAGTCTATATAATATATTAGTTTCACCTGTTAAGTTGAATTCTTGAAATAAATCAACTTTTTGATGATATTCAAATTTTATGACCAGCACCTGTGTATATATATACTCTAAAAAACACTGTGTTAAAAACAACCCATGGGCTGGGTAAATCTAGATCATAACACATGTTGGGTTAATTTAACCCAACAAATTGGGTTGATTTAACACATTATTTTTTTTTTTTACTTCATCCATGAATTAATGTCTACGGATTAACTTAAATCCTCTAAACTTTTAAGAAATACTCGATACAACTACTGGCTTGCATGATAATTCCTCAATTTTCAGTCATATTTTACATTATAGTGTATTTTATAGTATTTTTAATACATATTGGCAAGATTTAAGCTCGTTTAACAAATATTATAAGTATAAATTATACATTTATAAGTAATTCGAGTGTAATGTCCTGTTTCCACCGTAATGCACATCTTAAATGTTACAGCTTCAACACCCAAATGTGTTTATGTGCAAAACATGCATGGTATAGTTTGAGTGTATTTTCCTTTGTCATTTGCACTGATAACAGTCTGCAGCACAATGTGGTCTTATTTATATTACTAATTAATTTTATTGCATTAGTGTTGCATGATTTTGAATTTCTGAAATTAATTTGATTAATAATCTTTTCTATATTGTTCTGCTTTATTATAAATTATCTACTAATCTTATTTCAATTTACATCATCAATTTACATTATAATCTGTTTTATGGTGAGTTTGTAACATCTGTCCAGGAACTACAGATTAGAAACGTAGACTGACAAATCATCCTATGTGTTTATTTTGCACTGGACAATCTGAGGTAGCGTTACTCTGTACTGTAAAATCACGCTAACGCTACCATGGCCTAATCAGAATCTGCGGCAAAGTTTCACTGAATTATTATATGCGGTTGTTACACATATAGAAAGGAGCAGGCGTCGATTCTGGTGCAACACATTTAATAAAGAAAATATGGCATGCAAACCTGCAAGACAGATATGAGATTCAATGTCAATCACAAGCGGAGCGTCTCAATTCTGTGTGTTAGCTATCTGCTCGTCTCTGCATTAACTGCTATATTACGCGTTCTCATTCAATATTACATCTTCTCATTACTCATTTTAGCATTATCTATACCATGGCTGTTAAACAAACTAATGAAATAATTCACTTGCAAATACAGTTTACATATTAAGCACTTGAACACATATCTTGCACCATAAAATCAAAAATAAGCCATGTTAAAGGGGACATATCATGCTAAATGCACTTTTTTAGCCCTTAAATGCATTTTGTTGTATATTTGGAGTGTTTAGAAGTACAGAAAAGATGAAATTATTCTCTTCAGGTGCTTCATTGATATCTTTATATTCTGTTTTGGTCTTATTTTTCAACCGGTTCAGATTTTTCTGTTATCTATGACGTTTTTTGAACTATCACGTCACAGTATTTGCAGCGGAACTGCCAAATAAGGACATTGACTTCCGGCCCAACACTTCCAGCAATCCGCCATTATTATTTCTCGCTGCAATTTTGTAGTCCAAGCTAAAGGTTGCAGAAGTTACGAGAGGGTAAGTTAAAATGTTCGGTTGTTGGATGTAGTAACCCACACGCTTCATTACACCGTCTAATGTAGATGAACTGCCATATCCACATGTTTAACTGAAAGAACGAGCAGAGACCAGAGACCCGGTCGCGGTCGCACTCTCTCTCTCTCTCGGAGCCCGGCGAAAGTGTAAACAAGATTCACCGTCTCCAAACTAGACGCTGTCTTGCTCTCTCTCCCTCGCACATATTAATCAAAATAAATCGACATGGTGGTAAAAGGTCGGAAGACCAAAGTTTCATGTATACATACAGTAACACACCATTGCGATACATCCATATGAAGACGTTGTTCTGCAGGTTCGTCGTCTTCATTTTCATCTCGCTCCGGCTCCGAGTCTGGCTCGAACATGTAAGGCTGGCTGGACAAGTCTTCCGTTGTTGACATTTTGTTAATAACGTGTGAATAAAAAGTTTATGTGCCGCTAGATAATCCTATCTCTGCTTTTAGACTACAAAAATGGCCGAACGGGGTGGAGTTGAACCTCTGCAACGCGGAGAGGGGGCGGGGTATGAAGTGTCTCAATTGTATTTAAAGAGACCGCACCAAAACGAGTTGCTGTCAGAAGCACATCAGAAAAGGGGTAAAAAGGGGGCCTGTGGAGCTATAATAATGAGGAATTCAGACCCAAGCATTGCAGTTCCGCTTTATATAGACTACAAATGTATGATTTATATGTAAAAAGGAACAATTTAAAAGCATGATATGTCTCCTTTAAACTTAATTTGAACCCATACAATTCACTTTGTTTGTTAAAAACTTTTCAGAATATATGCATTCTATTTTCCAGCATGACTTGTTTACTCTAAATAACAAATAACACTGTCATGTTCTCTTATGTCACGTTTCATAACTCTTTTATCTCATTACTGAGCAAATCACGTCGTCTGAGTTTATTAACTCTGCCGCCGCAGCATACTATTTGCACGAATTGGCGGACACCCGCAAACTCCACGTGTGTTACTGAACCCGCGTCACTTAACCTATAAATTTAGCCATCGAAATCTCACAATAACTAAATAAACATCGCTGTAAATAATGTATTGTCATATCTGTGCACAATACAAACTTGCGTTTCACATACAAGCTTTCATTACTGTTGTTTCTGATCATGTTCTATTCACGAGTAATGACAATACAGTTTTTGTGCTCAAAACTTACTTCATACAAAACAAATACCAAAGAGAACGGTTCATGAACCCCTTTTATCTATAATAAACTGAGTTAATCTTACCTGCAAGACAGATATGAGATTCAATGTCAATCACAAGCGGAGCGTCTCAATTCTGTGTGTTAGCTATCTGCTCGTCTCTGCATTAACTGCTATATTACGCGTTCTGGAGCAGATCTTAGCGAGAGCTCCCCCTAGCGGTTTGGGATAATTTACACCGCTGTATATACATAAATCAATACCCTTCTTGCAGATCTCTTATTAAAGTAACCAAACAGGAGTCTAAGACAGGCTTTAAACACAAGCACAAACATTTAGTCTGATTAGATTACTCTGAATATAAATGTATGCTAATCTCTCACTTTGGTTTTTTTTTTTTTTTTTAATGACTTATTCACACTAGTGCCACACTCTCTCCCACAAAACTAAATGTCTCCTGACATTTCAAAAATAACTTGCAACATATTCAAGTTTCTCAACCGGAGTCTTTAACAACTCTCAACTATGCTCCAAGGTCTCCAGAAATGACCGTTTGGGGCAGGTAACTGCTTTACTTCTACTGAGCAGTCTCTTTGGACCAAAGAAGGTTGACCTAAGGTATCATAAGTAAACACCACTGATTTCTGTCTCTGTCTCTTTGGATAAAGTCTCAGGGATTTTGGATAGTCCATCTCCGACTCACTGTCATTTACGTCATTGTCACTGTCAATGTCCCCATCATGACTTGAGCCGAGTCCATTTTTCTCAAGGTTAAGGGGCAAATCCCCTCCTACAGAACAATTTTGAAGGGGCAAATCCTCTTCGCTCTGAAGGGGCAAATCCTCTTCGCTCTGAAGGGGCAAATCCTCTTCGCTCTGAAGGGGCAAATCCTCTTCGCACTGAAGGGTTTCATCTCGAGGCTTGAAAGGCGGTGCTCTTGGGTTAAGAGGCATGCCACTGCATGAAAAGACTCAAATCCGGCAAAATACGGGCATGGTAAACTCCTGTGTAATTTGATGTTTGCCGGATGTATGCGGGAAAAAGCGGATCAGAGTAACATGGAACAGTATATTTCCAGATAAACCCGGAAACCTCACATATGCGGACATATACAGGAATCCGTGAAATTTCACGGACATATACAGCTGAAACACTGCTGGGTGTGAGAGGACTGACAACTGTTAGGTGTGAAGACCTTTCATATGTTAATGACTGACACTAAAGGTGCTGGCTGTTCTCAGAGGGAGGGGTGGCCAGGGAGGACTTCAGGGTTGAGAATTATCTCTGGATTACTATAGTCTACAGCAAACAAGCTTTTTGTACAGAAAAATAAATAAATTCTTAAGGACCTGAAACACAAAACCGACGTCAAAGAACTAGCAAGGACTAAAGCCGACTCTAGGGTTGGCTCACGTCGCCTGTGTCAGGGCCTTAAAACCACTGCATGAAAAAAAGTCTCTTATTCAAATATTTTTTATAAAAACAGGACAAAATAAACACCCAGTCTGAACATATACGTTCACAAAAACATCTGAATATTTAATGAAATAAACAAAGGAATTTAATTAATGCTGGGAAAAAATTAATCGCATCCAAAATAAAAGTTTGTGTTTGCATAATATATGTGTGTGTACTGTGTATAATTATTCTGTATGTATAAATACACACATATGCATGTATTTATTTAAGAAATATTTGCATGTATATACTGTATATACATTTATACATAATTTATATTATATATAAATATAAATAATTTAATAAAATAAAAAAAATAAAAAAATAAAAATCTTAAATATATACATGCATATGTGTGTATTTATATATACAAAATAATTATACACAGTACACGCACATATATTATGCAAACACAAACTTTTATTTTGGATGCGATTAATCGCGATTCATTTTTTCCCAGCAATAAATTTAATGGAACAAATAAAGAAAAATGAACCAAACATTTCAGAATATCTCAAATTTTATTGTGAAGTTTTACAAATTGCAGACAACAACATTTGTCACATTTTTTACAATTGGCTTTTAGCTTGCTTAGTTGGGGACATTTAATTTAATATTCAACAATATTATTGATCTGCCTGCGTTGACACTATTATATGAGATCTGAACTGAGCTGGACGATGATATCACGGTTTTCTCCAAAGTGGCTATATATACACATTTAAATGTATTTATTTATTTATACAACAAAATGAATCACCACTGAACTGACTTAAGCTGGACTGTGAAGCTATTTTCTTCTGGAAACAAACTGTCTTGCATTACTTTCCTGTTATCTCTGTAAAGCTACTTTGAAACAATCTGTATTGTAAAAAGCGCTGTATAAATAAAGGTGACTTGATATTTATTAAAAAGGTAGAAGGAACCTGAGCTTTTCTACTCCACTGAATTGAAGACCGAGGTCACTACAGTTAAAATCTCTTGCTGATTTAATCCACCTTTAAACTATTAATGTCTATGAACAAATATGTATTTTTATGTTTGTGTGCCTCAGCATTTCTGAGTGAACACCGCTGGTTTACTCACTATTTGTGTACACTATAAGTGTACTGTCGATCACGTGATATGACGTCATGACGTGCAGCTGACGTTACCTGAAAAATCTGTCCAAGATGGCTACCCTCTCGAGCGACGTGTATCAAGAATGAAACAACTTGTAAGTAAACCAAAACACTTCAAAACTACTTTGCTTGTTGTAATATTGTAAGAATATCATATTACACGTGATATTTGACTGTTAGACGAGGCTATTTTTAAGTTGCAAGCGCGGTGCCGCGGGCGCGATTGCCGTCAGTCCGCCTGCTAGTTACAGATAATATCCTGTGTACTGTTAATGTCGTGGCAGGGCAATAATGTTAACGTTAGTCAATAACTCTTTTCAGCAAGCGATAGTCCTTCTGTTTTTGAGTGTGTTGCTGCTGTTTGTGTTAAGCGCCCTGCTCTGGCAAGTTCAATGTGATGTTATCTACATGCACCCAAATGAGCTAGTGGCTAACGTTTAGCAGTTACATTAACTTTTACTCAAACAAAGTTAAGGTTATGGACATAATAGTTACCGAATGAACTATGCAAGTTTTTTATTAAACCCTTTACAAACGTCTTTTCATTATAGGTTTAAGTGGAAGGAGTGCAGTGAGCATCCTCAAAATCAAGGTGACTCAAATGTTAATTTAGGCTGTAACTATTTTTCACCATTTCTTTTATTTGGAGCCTAATTCATTAGCATCAATCAAACGTCTCTTAAAAATTAAATATCTTGCTGTCTGTTTTTGTGTGCATGTGCAGACCTACATTGTCACCAGAGAGCAACTTTATCGGTAAGTTACATTCACTTGAAATTTTGTATCATTAATTTGTCATTAAAGAGGTTGATTGCATAATTTGACTGGTTTCATATTGATTGTTTTATCTGTGCAGGTGAAGGACTTCTTGGGGAAATGGCCGGCTCTTTGGATTGAATCACAGGTAAAACAGACTCACTTCTCTTTTCTGCCACTCTTCACACATATTTCACTGCCAAATTTTTTATATGTATCACATTCAAGTGGAACAGCAAATGCCACTATTCACTGTGTGTAAGAACTATCACTTTGCATGTGACCATGTTGCTCAACAATGTATTTTAACGGAACATGTTGCATCACAAATGTGTTTTCTGTTGCAAATCGAGTATTAGTCTTTTTATATAATTATTTTTGTTTGTTTTTGTAGCTTTGTGCTGAGTTCCAACGCATCACAAACGTCAACATACGGAACCAGTTCTATGCTGTGCTTGACCAACATACACCTGCACTGGTGGCCTTGTATAGGCAGAAGGCGGCACGAACCGGTAAGATATCAGAGGCGCTGAGTGACATCTTAAAGACTTATGAACTGATATGTTTTGTCTCTTATGTTTACTGTGATGGCCAACTTATTCAAACTGAAAATTCAGTTTTGTGGTTCTTGCAGATTGTGAATCCATTTAAACACTTTTTAATTTCAAACTTTACAGGAATCCGTAAAGCGCCTCCATAATTCAGAGAACAACCCACACAAATACGATCAACAAACCGGGTAAGACTGCGTATTGTATACTGTAAATGTTAGTTTAATCTACTACTATATGGATTTGAAATACTAAAACTGAATTTCATTAATGATGCCTGCAACTTTTCCCCCCAGAATAAATTCATCACATAACCTGGCTGTGACCACTTACCTCTTCGAAGAATTAAGGACAACTTTTACAGACGTTGACCCTGAATGGGCAAAAGGTAATCTTAAAGATGTTGTAATCATTTTAATGTCCTCTGTTTTACTTAGTTTTATTGGCATTACATTTATTTATGATTTATTTAACAGGTTGCAAGACGTATTTTGAGACTTTGCAGAGGAAGTATTCTTTGGCTCAGCCTGAAAAGGCCCAGAAAAGAAACACTATGAAGAACACTGCAAAGAACCGTCAACGAAAGAGATGGGTAAGTTAAGAGACTGGTTAAGCAGTTTTTTTAGTTTTTGTTTTTCAGAATGTAACTATCCTCCTCTCTGTGTTTTAGTGGTTAAATTACTGTTATGTTTTGCAGATGCTGGAGACCATGTCCAGTGTTGTACAAACCCAACACAGAAAGGGAACTCTGGAAGACTGCAACAATAGAACTGATGTCTGATGAAGATGCTATTGTTGATGGAAGGCCAGTGTGGATGCTGAGGTCTCCACCAAACAGAACCACAGAGTTATCTGCTCTCTGCCAGGTACTACAAACCAGACTAGAGGCTGACCCACGCTACGTCACACCACCAGTGCATCATGGCAGTTTGAAAAAATGAATATTTACATATATACACTTTAATTTCTATATTTATTTATTGATCTCGTTTTATATTGTATACTTTGTATATTTGTTCCTTTTTGATGTGCATGTTGCTGATCTCCACGTTTTGTATTTTATTCCTTTACACCTTTGTTAACATTTCTTTTTCCCCATTCATTTTAATGTATGTTTATAATGTTCTTTGGAATGTTCATGTTATATTTGTTTTTGTTCCTTTACATTTTCATCCCCTCAAATATTTTTGTTCCCCCATTCCTTTTTAATGCTTGTTTATAATGCTCTTTGTAATGTTTTATTTACCTTAATAAAAATGTCAGACTTTCTCATTGTTCTTTGTGTGTGTTTTTAAAATTATATTTGAATGTATTAAAATTGGGGTAAGGGGGGTTTAGTGTATACTGAGCAATATCTGCATAGCTGGCCTATAACCAATCAAATCACTGTGCAATAAGGCCTAGGGTGGGTTATGTTCTAAAAGTAACCAATCAAATCACTTTCCTGGGTTTTCAATGTGTCCTGTCCTCCAATAGTGGTCTGGGTAATGGGAGTGGTTTTAAAAGAAAAGGACCAATGGGGGGGAAGGCCAAAAGGTGCACAAAGGTGTGAAAATGTTCTCTTGAAAAAACCTTTGAGGGATTACTTGCCATGGCAACAAATGGCTGTAGCACGGGAGTATACGTCCACAACATACATCCGATTTGGTATCATTTCGGATGTATACGGACATATACTGTGACTGTCCCTCCGAGAACTCTCAGAAGGGCGCATCACCAAATAAATTTATAAGGGAGGACTTTGTTGACTATTATAGATTTAACCAGATTCAGAAACTCACAAACCAAGTACAAAACACAAAAATAATTGCAAAGTGTTTATATTAATTAAGTCATACAAAATCACCAAAACAGTGAGCCAACAATTAAAGATATGCATGTATGTTTTCTAAGTTTGTTATTAGAAACCGAGCTTATCTGGTAATTGTCCATAAAATGTCTTTCCTTGAAAAGTCTTTGCGCAAAGTACAGATGAAGATAGGGGTTTGTCAAACAAGAAAAGAGCAAATAGTCTAGCAGTTCATCTCATATCCTAGCTTCATACAATCCAGGCTTCAGTTTAGGGTACGTTGCAAAATGATGTCCTTGTAGCACTCAAACATCCCAGATCTCAGTAGATTCAATTAATCCAATGATGATATTGGCATGACTTAGTAGAATGTCTTACAGCATAGGAATGGAGGAATTCTCATGATAACTTTGTGGATGAGGTATGCACAAGCAGTCCTTCTAAATAAAACATACAAGCTAACATTAACACCAAACATATTACATGAAAATGACGTAACCCAGCAAAACAATGATAACAACACGAAATGAACAACACTTACTTGGATGAGCTTAAAACCACAGTTTCTCAATCCGGACTACACAGAAGGTTAACAGAAGGAAGCCATGCTTCTCTCCAACCAAACATACCCTACTCTTCTTCTCCCTGTCTTTTATGCAGAGGAAAAGTAGTCTGGAGAGCCCCCTAGAGCATGGGAGAGGTACCACTGCTCAAAACCAAAGTAACTGCTCTAAAGGCCGTTACAATACAGACCAATGGAATTTAAGCTATCCGGCCAGTATACTCCTGGATTCTTCCGAATTTCAGCAGTGTATACAGGAGTATACTGGTCCGGATACACCTCTTTTCATGCAGTGTGCGATCCTCCTCTCGCCACCGACCGGTAAGAACATATTCCTCCTCCGACTCGCTCTCAGAATCTACTGGAAACTGTCTCTTTTTGTCTTTGCCCATCTTATTCCCTTTGAGCGTGTTTCGAGCGTTCTGCGAACGAAGTTGATCTGATTTTTCCCTTTCCAGCGGCAGGAAGTCACACGGTAGGAGAAGATTTCTGTGGATGACACGGCTTTTACCCTTCTCTCTTTCCGGTCTCACCTCATATACTGGACTTTCAGCGTGTTTCCTTTCCTTTACCACATGTACCTGATCTTCCCAGTATGACCGTATCTTCCCGGGACCCCCCCTCGGAGTTAGATTGCGGATCAGGACCCGGTCACCAGGCTGAAGATATCTCCCCTGAGCCTTCTGATCATAGTAAGCTTTCCCATGGGCTGCTGCTTTTGAAGCGGTCTTTGATGCAATTTGGTATGCCTCACTCATCCTTTCCTTCCAACGAGACACATAGTCCTGGTAAGTGCCATACTCTTTATCTGTCTTCAGGTTGAAAAGAATGTCAACCGGTAAGCGAGGGGATCTTCCATATAACAAGTAGTATGGAGAGAAACCTGTTGCTTCACTTCTTGTGCAATTGTATGCGTGAACCACTTTGGCCAAGGAATTCTTCCAGTCTACTTTTTCCTCATCCGCAAGTGTACGGAGCATGGACAATAGAGTGCGATTGAATCGCTCCACTTGTCCATTGCCTTGTGGATGGTAGGGTGTGGTGTGTGATCCGCGAATTCCACAAAGTTCTTTCAGTTTCTTCATCAGTTTGTTGTCAAATTCTTTGCCCATGTCGTGATGGATTTTACAGGGAAAACCAAACTTCAAAGCAAAGTCATTGAAGAGTTTCTCTGCCACAGTCTTAGCAGATTTATCTTTGGTGGCGTATGCCTGTGCAAACCTAGTAAAGTGATCCATCACCACAAGAATGTACTCGAAACCTTGCTTGCAGGTCTCCAGATGAAGAAAGTCGATTGAGACCATTTCGAATGGATGTGTGGTGTGAATCGGAGTTAAAGGTGCTCGACTTTGTCTGACTGGCTTTTTCTTTTTTAGACACTCACATACTTTGGTGACAAAGTGTTCCACATCTCTCTGCATTCTTGGCCAGTAAAAGCGCTCTCTGATGAGGCAGAGGGTTCTCTCCGCACCCAGATGACCCATCTTTTGGTGGAGTTCAGTTAGAATCAGGGAATGGTAAGACTCAGGCAGGAGCAACTGTTCTCTTTTCCTAGTTTTCCTATACAGTATTCCATCTTCACCCACCCAGAGTTTGAACCATTGTTTTAACAGCATTGCCACATCCGGATGTTCTGCTTTTACTGCCTCTCTACTTGGTCGCTGATCTTTCTCCTTGAACTTCAGGACTTTCCCAATAATACTGTCATTCTCCTGAGCTTCTCGAATCTGGGCTGGGGACAGTGCTGGACCCAGGTCACTTTGGTCTCTCTCTCTCACTAGACTCAAGGCATTAAAATGAATCAACCCTGCTCCTTGTGAGGGATTTTCACATTCCACTACCACTCCTTCCACTGTAGCTTGAAGGACTTCTGGTTGCATTTGTTCTGTGCACTGCTCCATAAACTTTTCGATGTCCAGTGGCATGCGTGACAGACCATCCGCATCAGCGTTATGTTTACCCGGTCGGTATTTTATGGAAAAGTTGAAGTCGGCCAGCTGTGCAACCCATCTGTGCCCGGTGGCATTCAGTTTGGCGGTGGTGAGCACATAGGTCAAAGGATTGTTATCCGTGTAGACAACAAAAGATGGTGCATAGTACAAGTAATGGCGGAAACGCTCACAAACAGCCCACTTTAACGCCAAAAATTCCAGCTTGCCAGAATGCATGTGATACCTTTTCTCTGGAGCACTTAGTGTTCTGGACCCGTAAGCCATTACTACCATCTTACCGTTTTGGCGTTGATACAGTATCACACCCAACCCTTCCTGGGATGCATCGCAGTGTAACACAAAGGGTTGCGTGAAATCTGGGAAACCAAGGACTGGAGGTTTTGCGAGGTGATCTATCAGGTTGCTCAGTGTTGCCTGATGGGTTTGCGTCCACTCAATGGGTGTCCGTGATGTTATATTACTTCCTTTGCCCTGCCGGATGTTTTTTCCCTTCCTCAAGACCATTCCTGATTCACCTGAACCCTTTTCTCTTGCAGTCAGTAGCTGGTACAGCGGCTGGGCGATGCGTGAAAAATTTGGAATATAAGAACGGTAATAAGACAGGAACCCCAACATCTTCCTTAGGTCACCCACTGTGGATGGTGTCCTTTCCTTCAAGGTCTGCACTGGAGCAATCTCCGCTGGGTCCATCGTATAACCTTCACCAGACACCATCTTCCCCAGGAACCTCACTTTGCGTTTGAAGAGCTCACATTTTCTCGGGGTGAGCTTTACACCGTGCTCTTTGTAGCGCTGGAGCACCAGCCGCACATGAGCCACATGATCTTCAAAACTGCTGCTATGGACCAAGTTGTCGTCTAGGTAGGGCTGACATATTGTGTCCCGAAGGCCTAACAAGCAGCTTTCCATACATCTTTGGAACTCGGCTGGTGCCGAACTCAGCCCAAATGGAATGCGTATCCATTGGTATAGCCCCCATGGTGTTATAAATGCTGACAGCGGCTGGCTCTCCTCATCCAGGAAGCCCTGGTGGTATGCCTTCCCTTGGTCCAAGACAGTAAACCATGTGCTTCCACTCAGTGAATCCAGCATGTCTTGTATTTTAGGGATTGGGTGGCGATCGGGAACTGACTTCTGGTTTAGCTCCCGGTAGTCGCAGCATAACCGAAGACTGCCGTCTTTTTTCCTCACGCAGACTACTGGAGATGAGTATGCTGACCTGGAGGGAGCCACCCAACCTTTATTTAACAAGTCTTGCAAGTACTCCTTGACCTCATCATGCAGGGGCTTTGGGACAGACATGTAAGTTTTCTGCACAGGCCTTGTGTCATGAAGTGTGATGTGCATCTTTAACGATGGAATGCAACCAATGTCGTCATCATCGTAAGAGAAAGCTTGACACTCTTCTCTCAGTACTTTTCTCACGGCTTCCTGCTGAGCTTTTGTGAGATGGTCCAGATTCACAGGGGGATCCCATGCTGGTGGTGGTGATTTGCCTCTTGAATTCGAAGTGGTACTTTCAGGGGCTGGCTCACAAGTTTGGGCTCTCTCTGCCGGGGGGTTCTCAGGTTCAGTGGGGTGGACAGCCACAGGATACACTGTTTTCACGGGCTGTAAGTGACCCAAAATGTGGTTTCTCTGTAGGGTGATATTATGCTTTGCTGCATTGACAATTGATATGGGTATATACTTTATGTGTCTTACCGGAATCTTCACCACTGCTTCACTCAATTCTAGATCTTGAACTGGGCTTGCCTCACTGGGTAAGAAGAGCAGTTCTTGGCCCTGATACTGAGACCCGACGTGAGCACGGACCATTACAGTGGTAACTTTATTTGCCGGCAAGTACACATGTTTTCTCCCAATTTTCACCACCCCCACGGTTACCTCTTGTTCCTTATTCCGGATTAATTTCATCAGAGTGTGTGCCTCTATGTGAGTGATTGAGAATGCAGAACTCATTGTATGTAGCGTTTTCTTCTCTCCACATCCAGGAACATCTTCAATCCTTTTTACAACCTCTTCGATGACGTTGTACCCAATGATTGGGTCCTCTGCTACTGTTAGATCACTGGACACCAACATGGGTACTTTTAGCAGTGGTGTTGGGAAAGGACCTCCATCCAGTTGGAAATTAACCTCCACCCATCCGATGAATGGAATTTCTGTGTTGTTAGCTGCTAAACCAGTCAGGGTTGCCTCTCCTAACAACTCTTCCAGGGGCTGAACCACAGTATCTGGGAGGTGCTGTCGTCGCCAAGCATCATTAACAATGCTCGCTTGTGCACCGGTGTCCCACAACGCCTCCATTGGCTGACCATTCATGCGGCAATTGACCAAGCAGCGCTTTCCAATCAGTTTAATGAGTTGTGATTCATGTTGGGGTGGTAGATACTTTACACTACAGAGATTGGTACTGGCTTTTACTGAGGTTGAATTAGATGAATGGGCATTCGACATGGCAAACTGAGATGGCTGATTAGTTTGTATGCGGCCCCCAGGAAGGGTTGGTGACGGGGAATGGGACACTTCAGGGAGGACTACTGATGGCCCCGTCTCAGCAGTCCTTGGTCGTTTCCCGACTGTGAGCTCTGTACTCTGCATCCACGTGAGAAATGGCCTGTTTGTCCACATTTGAAGCAGTGTTGACAATCTTCTCCTACTTGCTCTTCCCTACATTTCTTACAGCCTCGCTGTCGTTCTTCTCTGTACCGTACAGATGTCTTATTATTCGCTTCCATTGCGGCTGTTATCATCTGTCTCATTTCTGCTCTTAGCTCCTCGATGAGCTTTTGAGTGTCTGGGACCTCATTATTGACCTTCTGGCATTCTTTAGATTCCCTTCCTTTTACAGTTCTGATTGCCATAGCCATACCAGGCTCTTTTGCTGACTGCACAGCCAGGGCAGGGGAGTACTCAGATCGTGGGTCGGTATGGAACTCATGTATGCGGGGAGGTTTACCTGCCTGAAGCCTTTTCAGTTTCTCTTGTCGTTCACCTTCCAGCTTAGCAGCCTCATTCACCGCTTCAATCAGCTCCTCATCCGTTGTCCTAATGTTACTGAGATAGGGCTGTATCTGAAATTTCAGAGAGTCACTTGTAAGTCCGGTTTCAATTGAACGCAGAAATTTACGCTGGATGATATCGCTGCTATAGCGGTCATTATCGCCATCCTCAGCTTTCCACAGCAGTTTCTCTTTCAATTCAATTGCCCTGAAGATGAAGTTCTGAACTGACTCTTTGGGTTCTTGGGATACATTTATGAGCTGGTTGTACAGAGCAGTTGTACTGTCAACTTTGTAATGGCCCTTTAAGATGGTGTGTAACGACTGGAGTGCAAGACCACGCTTAATCTCCAACATATCTCTCAGTGGCAAGCCTGGGGTGACAGCTCTAACCACTGCCTCTACTATCTCAGTCTCAGAGTGGCCCTTCTCTAATCCCACTTCCATTTGGCGAATTAGACTGGGGTAGGACAACTTTTCTTTCTGTCCACTTTCTCCTATCTGTCCCCAGATCTTAAATTCTCTTCTTAGAGTCACTTCAGTCAATTTCTGAGATGGTTCAATCCTCTTCTCATACCTTGTGTTACTTTTAAAAGACTTGTGACTGTCTATCATCTTTTCAGCCTTACCGTAACCTTCATCTCGTTGTGAGCGGCTAAGATACCTTTCTTCCAGCCCTCTTCCTTGAGTTGGTTTCTCCCCCATCACCTCCACATCAATGGCACCTTGTTTCACTTCAGTCATGAACGAGAGTAAATCTTTGAAACACTGTATGACCTCAGTTTCACTCTCATTCTCCTGAAATTCCTCCAAATTGTTTTCAACTGTCTTAATGAGCAACCGTCTGGCCTTTCCTGGGGACACATTACATTTTAGGTAACGACAAACCTCTTGTAGATGGTCCTCATCTAGCTGCCAGAGTCCGGCGCTCACTTGGTCGTGGAGGAATTGGCTGTTCTCCATGACTAAATTCGTCTCTGTATGAAGAGGTCGTCTTCGTCACACTGCGTACCTCTCCTGGCTGCCTGGCTCGCCAAAATATGTTACACATATAGAAAGGAGCAGGCATCGATTCTGGTGCAACACATTTAATAAAGAAAATATGGCATGCAAACCTGCAAGACAGATATGAGATTCAATGTCAATCACAAGCGGAGCGTCTCAATTCTGTGTGTTAGCTATCTGCTCGTCTCTGCATTAACTGCTATATTACGCGTTCTCATTCAATATTACATCTTCTCATTACTCATTTTAGCATTATCTATACCATGGCTGTTAAACAAACTAATGAAATAATTCACTTGCAAATACAGTTTACATATTAAGCACTTGAACACATATCTTGCACCATAAAATCAAAAATAAGCCATGTTAAACTTAATTTGAACCCATACAATTCACTTTGTTTGTTAAAAACTTTTCAGAATATATGCATTCTATCTTCCAGCATGACTTGTTTACTCTAAATAACAAATAACACTGTCATGTTCTCTTATGTCACGTTTCATAACTCTTTTATCTCATTACTGAGCAAATCACGTCGTCTGAGTTTATTAACTCTGCCGCTGCAGCATACTATTTGCACGAATTGGCGGACACCCGCAAACTCCACGTGCGTTACTGAACCCGCGTCACTTAACCTATAAATTTAGCCATCGAAATCTCACAATAACTAAATAAACATCGCTGTAAATAATGTATTGTCATATCTGTGCACAATACAAACTCGCGTTTCACATACAAGCTTTCATTACTGTTGTTTCTGATCATGTTCTATTCACGAGTAATGACAATACAGTTTTTGTGCTCAAAACTTACTTCATACAAAACAAATACCAAAGAGAACGGTTCATGAACCCCTTTTATCTATAATAAACTGAGTTAATCTTACCTGCAAGACAGATATGAGATTCAATGTCAATCACAAGCGGAGCGTCTCAATTCTGTGTGTTAGCTATCTGCTCGTCTCTGCATTAACTGCTATATTACGCGTTCTGGAGCAGATAATTTACACCGGGATAATTTACACCGCTGTATATACATAAATCAATACCCTTATTGCAGATCTCTTATTAAAGTAACCAAACAGGAGTCTAAGACAGGCTTTAAACACAAGCACAAACATTTAGTCTGAATAGATTACTCTGAATATAAATGTATGCTAATCTCTCACTTTCGTTTTTTTTTTTTTTTTTTTAATGACTTATTCACACTAGTGCCACACGGTCACAGACGAACAGCGGGAGTTTACGATGTGGAAGGATGGACCGATAGATATGGCTATAATTTTGCGCTACTGTAGGAAAATCTGACAAGGTAGGACAGATCGACAGGGCATCTAACTCTTTCTGTAATCTTTGAAGTTTTTCACCAGGGTCATTTGTTCTTTTATGAACCTGTTGTGCCTCTTTCAGTTGTGTTTGTAAATGTTCTATTTTCCCTTGTCGTATTTTCTTTATTGAAGCAGTACGAGCAATAATTTTCCCTCTTAAGGCTGCTTTAAAGGCATCCCATATACTGTAATTGTTGGTGATACTTCTCCATTGTCATTTTCTTTAAAATAAGATTCGATTTAAGATTTTCTTTCACATAAGGATTATTTAGTATACTTGAATTCAGCTTCCAAAGTGTTGATCTTATACTGTCATCAATGTTTATTGTCATTATTAAAGGTGCATGATCTGATATATCAATTGTTCCAATGTCACATGAGTGGATTCTGTGCCTGTCTTTAAGAAAAGTAAAGAAGTAATCAATTCGACTATACGTTGAATGGGGAGCTGAAAAATGTGTATAATCTCGTCCAGTTGGATAAAAATTTCTCCAAATATCAATGATACCACTTTCTCTTAACATGATATTGACTTTCTTGCTCACCCGGTTTTGAAGTATAGGATTTTTACCTGAATAGTCTAGTTTTGACAAGCGAATATTCATATCTCCTCCACATAAGTATGCCCTCAGATTCTGTAGATACCATATTAAATATTTGCCTGAAGAATGACCAGAGGCTGCGTTCGAAACCGCATACTTCCCTACTATTTAGTATGGTAAAAAGAGTAGGCGAGCAAAAAAGTATGTACGAATCCAAAAGAGTAGGCGAGAATTACCTGGGTGACGTACTAATTATCGCGAGATTCGGACTTAAGTGCGTTCGAATATGCCTACTTTCCTACTATATAGTAGGCGAAAATAGGGATGCAACGGTACACGGTAAAATCCCGGACCGTTCGGTCAGCCCTGCACGGGACAATCTACCCTCGTGTCCCGCGGGACTTCGGTTTTGCCATTGAGTTCGCGTTGATCCTTTTAGTTTTTGCTTTAGGCCAGGGGCGTTTCTAGGTTTTAAAAAAATCAGGGGCTGAGCCTGAAACATCAGGGGCTGGTGTGGGTAATAAGATAACATTATTTGATACAGAGAATAATGTACAGGTGCTGGTCATAAAATTAGAATATCATCAAAAAGTTGATTTATTTCAAGAATTCAACTTAACAGGTGAAACTAATACATTATATAGACTCATTACATGCAAAGTGAGATATGTCAAGCCTTTATTTGTTATAATTTTGATGATTATGGCTTACAGCTTATGAAACCCACAAAATCAAAATCCCAGAAAATTAGAATATTACATGAAATCACACAGTAATTACACAGTGATACCATGGTCATTGAAGCAGGTTTTGGTTATTTTGGCAGTGTGGGCAGGTGCAAATCCTGCTGGAAAATGAAGGAAGTATGAAGTGCTCTGAAAATGTCTTGGTAGACGGCTGCGTTGACTCTGGATTTAACCCCCTGAGGTCGGCTATCGCGCCGGCGCGATAGGCTCGTTTTTTTCCGTATGAGTTCAAAACAAAAATAAAATAAAAAATTAATTTTTATCTTATATGCTTGTGTTGTACATCAATCGATCCTGTTTAGTGTGTATTATTTTTGTGTATGCTCATAATAAAAACAAAGTGTTGTGCTTTTCGCCAAATGAAGAAAAATAAACATGATGCGAGTTCTGCCTACTCTCCGTCAGAAAATTTTCTCCCCCGAGAAAATTTGGATTTCTCGGACCTACATATGTGCATTTTAAGGTGTTTGAAGGCCAACATTTTTTGATAACAATAGCTTTAAAAGCATGTCAGTGGGCAGTATACATAAATTATTTGTCAAGCAGATAACAGATTCTTAAACATGAGAATGAGGATAAATGTTGAAATGAATGATCCACACTAGAAAATGGAAATGCAAAATGTTTCTGCTTATAGTTGACAATACACAATCACATATTCCAAACAGGAATGGCCTTAAATGAGAAATCTTTCAAGGATTATTTTGCATAGATGTAAACTTTTTAGCATTAAAGTTTGGTTTCAGCAACTTGTTTCTTTCTTGAGTTAATGTTTTTGGCACTATTAAATCAGTTAAATTAAATTTCAATTGTTCACTCATAAAGACAGTCACTTGTCACCACCTACTGGCTTAATGATGCAAGTTGCGCAAACACACATTTGCGCGTGATTGAAGAGTGCGCGCCGCGAGCAAACGGCTGACACGACAGTAAGTTAGTTTTTCTGAGTTTTACTGACATATAGCCTGACAACATCTGGTCTGACAGAAGACTGTGCGGCGGTGCTGACTGCGTTATTTTTTATTATTTTTTAAATTGCTGTGAGATTGTTTGCAGTTGCGCGCAAATCCTGGAGATGAACTTGGATAGCTAAATCACTCACGTGGTGCGTCTCTGTGTGAGAGTAACCATAGTAACTTTGATATGCTTGAACACATTTTAATCGTCTTTAATACATGATTGATTCCGAAGGATATATTAAAAGACCCGGTCAATTTTTTTTTAATAAATACAAAATTAATAATAATTATCAATAAATTCAATTTTTTGAGATCCGGGGCTATAAAAAAAAAGGCCCATGTCTAACGACGCGCCTGCTTTAGGCGCCGTTCACATATCGCGCCTAAAAACGCGTAGAAAACACTAGGCGCGCCGCGTTCTCCTTTTTCCAAAGCGCTAGGGCGGTTGCGCTCCGGAGGCGTCTGTCGTTGCTAAAGCAACCATCAGCTGCGCTCTGGTTGGTTCTTGTCACGTGACCTACGGTGCGCTTGCGGCATTCTGAAAAGTTGAGAATTTTCTCCACTGCTGGGGACATCGTTAGTGCCAACCGGTCTCGCCTTGCACCAGAGAGTGTTGATAGACTCATCTTTTTGCACAAGAATCTCTCAATAGTGGATGAGTAAATAACATTGCACTTTGTATCCTGAATGCAGTATTTTTTTATTATATTATTTTGCTCTGGTTTTTTTTATTCAAAGCACAAGCTAATTTATGTTTGTTAAAGGCAGTGGTGTAGTGGTAAAAAAAGAGGTGGGTAAACTATAAATTCTGGTGGACCACGATGTGTCCACGATGTGTCCACGATCATTTGATGGTACTACCAAGGGTATCACTGGTTGTTCCCTCATCATAGGTCACACAATCACTATTCTATTCATACATTAATCTAAGTTCTTGTTAAAGAGTCTCAGGAAGGAATAAATCTATAAAGTTTACTAAATGACAAAACAGAGAGAACAAAAATATTTAAGAGAGATAGAGAGGGAGGCTTATATCCAGGGCTTCCAATGCAATGCACTTGTGCATAATGATTAGGGATTTGGGATTATTTTCATAGTCGATTAATCTGTTGAATATTTCCTAGATTAATTGATTAGTTGTTTGGTCTATCAGAAAAATGTGGCTCAGTGTTTCCCTATAGCCTAGAGGGAAAAGTCTTTAACCTGGTGCAGGCTTGATTCCCTCTGAATCTCTTGTACAGTTGGGTTTCGACATGCTCCCTACATTAAACCAGCTGCCTGTAATGAATAAAAAATCACCTTTTTTGCCTCGTTTTAATGATTTCCTGTTGCGGCTTCGATCAAGTTTCATTCTCGCGCAGCTTGTTTAGTAACTTAACGAGCGTGTGTTTTCTGTTCCGTGTGTGTGTGTGTGTGTGTGTGTGTGTGTGTGTGTGTGTGTGTGTGTGTGTGTATGTGTCGCCGCGCTGCGCTCTCTGCTCAATATTCCGCTCCGTGTTTGCGCTGCGCGTTCTGCTCTCGTTAACGGCCCAAATTTTTCGAATCATGTATGCTACCGATCGGCGATCACGCACTGGAAAAGCAAAGTCTGCTCAAATAACGTGAAATTTAGAGGTGGATAAACGCAATTTAGAAGTGGATAAACGCAATTTAGAGGTGGATAAACGCAGTTTGGAGGTGGGTAAACGCTATTTCCGAATTTTGGGAGGTGCGTAAACGGCGTTTACGTGCGTTTAGCCTCCACTACATCCCTGGTTAAAGGTAAAAGTGCACTTTTTCTTTCACATTGATCACTTCATATACCAGTTATCAAGGTTTGGAATTGGGATCCACTTGAATATTTTGAAGTGTGTTTGTTAACATTTTGTATTTCATATAAGTGATAGTTGAAGAGGTTGTATTACTTAGTGTTGTTCAGTACAGACTAGAGTGTTAATTTATTCCATACATTGATGTTCTTCCTACTGTGACATTCTGTTTAAGCTCATAAGAAAAATAAAACATATTTTTGGGATGAAATAGCAGTCTCTTTCTGCACAAAACATGTACCGAAACCGAACCGAGACCGTGGCCCAAAAACCGAGGTACGGACTGTACCGTGGGCTATCTGTACCGTTGCACCCATAGGCGAAAACAGTACGTGAAGGAAGCAGTACGTTCGAAACATCAGTATTCATAAAAGAGTAGGCGAGAAGTTCCCGGATGGCTTACTGCTTCCGGCCAGATTTTCGAGTGCTCAACCGATGGATACTCTTCTATCCCAGGAGGCCACGCGAGAGGATACGTCATTATCAAACATCGCAGAGATCAGCGACGCGGGTGCTTTCAAATGTGAGTAAACACGGTTCCTTTTGTTAAAATTGCATGTGTTGAACTACTGTAGAGTAAACTGTCGAATTGTTGGAGGTGTAAAGACGTTACACAGTGTAGTATAGTTGTGATTTTGCTGTAAAAACACGTTTTATTATGTAATGTTATAGCTAACTGGGGAGCTCCAGTAAGGACATGTAAGTTAACTTGCGTCTCTAAAGTGAATTTACATAATCCATATACATCTTAAAGACGATTATTTTAAATATCTATTTACATCTGACAGGAAAATCTTCAGAAAGTATTGCAGAAGAGCACATCACAACATGAAATAGACATCTGAGTGATGTTTGTGTGCTATTATGTAGAACAAATAAAGTAACTAAACATAAGTTATCTGTTTTATTTGTCCATTAGTACTGTTGATAAATTGAGGAACATTTATGTTGGATAAAAAGTTAAAACAACCTCAACATGTAAATGTAGTTTTGAGCTCATAAATCACAGAGGTAATGTGAATCTCGTCTGGATGTTACAGGTACAGATGAACAGTGTGTTTATCCGGTGGAGAGTGACTGAAGAAGGCTTTGAGTGAGTATACTACAGAAATTAATAACAAAATCTATTTAAATATTAAGTTGTAGTTTATTTTAATTATTGTAATTTCAAACAGAGCTATTACAGCACTTTTCTGATTCTTGATTTCTGTGCATTTGCTGCACAGCTTTTGTGGTGGAGCAGGACCTGCAAGGGAAGATGATGGCGGCATTTGTGAAAAAAAGCGTTTTTGTCTTCTAAATAATACTGAAATCAAATGACATTGTGCAGTTAAAATGACTGCTTTTGTGTTATGTTTGTGCATTTTGTAGGATCTGAAATGTCAGCAGGCTGGTGTGAGCACTGAGGATGAAGAGCCCAGAGCTGAATCCTGGAGATGGTGCCATGGATGAGTCCTTCCATCACTCCACCTGCCCTTACGAGACCCTCCATCACTCCACCTGCCCTTATTGCCTCAGATCATCACGCAACAACCTCAGTGCCTTCAGCCTGCCTTCAGCCTACATACATGATTGTAGTTTCAATAAAGCTTTGTTTCATGTGTTGACTTGTATATGCATTTGTTTATTGTGTGATGGTGACTTTGATTCATTCTTTTACTAATTTATTGTAAAAAACATTTGTCAGTAAATAAAATATAATTATTTAATTAATGCTTTCTTTATTGTTTGAATGAAAATGTAGATATGTTCACTATATACACATCTAGAGTGTATTCATGTGTAACCCCTCTCACCCGGGTCCTTCACACCCCGCTCCGTGCGGGTCTCGAACCCGGGTCTCCGGCATGAGAGTCAGGCGCTCTAACAAGGAGGCTAAAGACTGCAGCCTCTAGCATCTGTCGCTAGAGCGCCTATTGAGATCAGAGGAGTGAGGTTTACTCGCACAGCAACTACTAGCTGGCCTCCGTTACACTCACCCCCCTAAACCTCACTCCCATCCGGGTCACGGCACCAATGTAACCCCTCTCACCCGGGTCCTTCACACCCCGCTCCGTGCGGGTCTCGAACCCGGGTCTCCGGCATGAGAGTCAGGCGCTCTAACAAGGAGGCTAAAGACTGCAGCCTCTAGCATCTGTCGCTAGAGCGCCTATTGAGATCAGAGGAGTGAGGTTTACTCGCACAGCAACTACTAGCTGGCCTCCGTTACACTTGCATAGCTATTTCATATGACATACATATTAATGATACTTTACCAAAGATAAATTTTTCGCATATAAAATCAACAGTTTTCTCCAAAGGCGAATTGTGATGTCCCACAGCTGCCCTTTGTGCAGACATTACAAATGCTGAGGAAAACCGTTCTAGGTAGGGCTGTTGAGTTACTGATGTTATGAGGTATAGGCTATATATATATATCATGGGTTTGCATACATAATATGAAATTTTATACACAGGAAAAAATAACCTACAAGGTTGAATATTTTAATATATATTTTCTTAAATAATTCATTATAATACATTTAAAAAAAAAATCATTTTTTGTTATTTATAGGCCTGAGGGATGAAAAGAGAGTTAAATTCAACAAGAAAAAGAGGACAACAAAGCAGTAATTGCCACCTTTGCTTGTGGTTGAAAATGTTTGGATATAAAATAAAGAAATTAGCAACATATTCAAGAGATGACAATTTTGAGATTTCGTAATAAAAATAAATAATATCGTTAAGGAAACGGTGGGTCACATTAGTAGGGTTAAATATAAGAACTCAAATCAACCCTAAATGTATCAGCAGTTTCTTCAAAAAGACCACAAAATGAGCAAGTTTAATCAATATCAAGATATTTACAGATAGATTAATTAAACGTGTCATTCAAATCTTTTAAGTTGTTGCGCGTGTGATAACGCGTCGTGGGTCACATGATAACGTCAACATGGCAGATGTCCGGCTCGCATTCATACTCAACGAGATCTGGCTATAAAGTACCTACTCTTTTAGCGCTCGTTAAGTAAGTACTTATTGAAATTAAGTACCTACTCATTGAGTATGCGGTTTCGAACGCAGCCATTGACTACCCGGAGGGGCATAGATGTTGAGTATAGTTACTAAAACCCCATTTATTCTCCCTTTAATAAGGATAAATCTACCTTCTTTATCTTTCCTTTCCGACAAATGCTCGTAGGTTACTTGATTTGATATAAGAATCACAACCCCCCGTCTGTGTCCAGATTTATAAGATGCTGAAAATAAATATTTAAATCCCCCTTGTTTAAGTTTCAAATGCTCAGTTTCGTTTAAATGTGTCTCATGTATAAGGGCTACTTGAGTCTTTTCTTTTCTTAGTTTAGAAAGTATTTTTGTCCGCTTTTGAGGGTTTAATACACCATTAACATTCAAAGAGATAACTCTCAGTCTCTGTATATTAGTCTCCATCTCAAAATTGCACTTAATTCCTGTACTTCTCTTACAATATCCATTTTTTGTGCAACATCCTCTTGGCTGCAATGAACATCAGCCACAAAACAATGCAAATTATTACACCCCACCTCTAGGGGAATATAAAACACTAAAGAGGCGTAATAAATAATTTGTTGGGTTGTGGAAATGGAATCCCAGCACGCATCACTCCGGTCGATAATCAAAAACAAATGCACAAAATTGAAGCAAAAAAGTAATACATTTATTAAAGAATAACAAGTGAAATAAACAGCAACTCTTCAGGGTGTCCAAAAGGCCAAAATAACAAACAAAACGAATATAGAAAGAAAAGAAGGGAAAATTAATAACCTAATCAAATAACAGAAGAAAATACATTTATCTTACCTAACTCCCTGCCCAAAAACAGAGATCAAACAATTTCAAAATAAACAAGGCAGGACACCCCTATGCTCCACACTGTTAAGATGGTTTAGACATAGGAGAACGGTTCAGAGGTTTTCACAAGATGCACGTTCACTTAAACTAATTAAAGTCTCTAAGACACAATTTGATCATCGGCCGGAGGAGAGATTCCGGAGCTCTCAACCCACGTCTGACTGAACCAAAAATGAGCTCCTCGATGAGTGTCAGCAGCGTCCTTTTAAAGACCCCACCCCGACTGGGCAACCAATGGCTGCTTACAACCCATGATTGGATAACCTGTTTGGAATTAGAGAAAACAAGAAAGAGAAAAGGAAGGAACATAGAGCAATAAAAACAAGCTAAACACAAGTCGTAACAGTAGAACAAAGAACATATTGTACCATGAACATTATAAGAATCTGAATCCAAACTTTTAGGACTTCCATCAGTGAGGTTCTAAAAATAACCCTTACTGTGTTTGGGAAAATCAGTTTTGAGGAGGGTGTCTCTCTTTTCACCACAGGAGGGCCCTCCAAGTTCACCTTACTGTGATAGTCACTCATCTCTTCTGGCTAGTGAGTTTCGTGGTGCTCCCGATCCTATTATCTCGATTTAACAGACGTTTTAATGGCACAACGAAACAAAAACTAAAGTCCCCGTTGTGCATTTAAGTCTTTAAAATCAAAGGCGTGGGTCTTGGTTCTTAAATTGGAAAAAAAAAGTCTGGGCGGAATAGTCACTCAAATAAGTGTACCTGAGTTTACTCAACGAAAGACGAAATTCAGTCCATGCGGTGAACTCGTGATTTCCTGACAAAGAAAAATACAGCGCTTAGTTCACTGAGTGCGTTTGAACCAATGGATTAACCATCCTCCGCGGATTCACGTCTAAATTGTTGGAGTTTCTGAACTACCGACTGATCTGCTCGTCTCCTACGTTCTCTTCTATTACTACTGCTTCTTCCTCTTCGATCACTCGTAGACCACGTCATCTTCTGGATTTTCTCCATCAGCGTCTCCGGCTGCTTAACTACGGCAACAGGTAATCCCCTCTCAGCCATGTCTCGCGTCGCTTCTGTAGCAGAATTGTACATGCACACCCCGTCTTCGTAGAAGACACTCATTCTGGCAGAGAAGGGGGTTTGGAACCGTATCCCCTTTTCTTTTAAGATCTTCTTTACCTCCGCGAATTCTCTTAGTTTTTTCAACACTCCTGATGCATAATCGTGATCGAAATTTATTTGCTTGCCCCTCCAGACAAACCCTTTGTTTTGCCATGCAGTTTTAATGATTTCTTCTTTTGTTCTATAGTCCAGAAATCTCACAATGATAGACCGTGGTGGTGCTGATCCAGAAAGTGGAAGTGGAGTAAGAGCTCTGTGGGCTCTCTCAATCTGCAGATTCATGTCCGTGTTACGGAAGCAGACGGACAACAAGGTAAGTAGTGATGTAATGTTTATTTTCAACAGCAGAGTATCAAGATGAATCAACGTGCAGTATTTAGGTGAGTATCAGAGTTCAGAGGTGGAGAAATCTTGAGTGCAATTTGTGAATGAATAATAGATGTTTCTTTTGCAGGAACGGTGGGATGAAACTTCCAGAGTGGATTCAGACTTCGCATGAAGTGGATGACAGGCTGACGGCACACACTCACGCACCACTAGACTGGACAGAAGGCTTATGGCTCGCACACCACTCGAGATGAGATCTGGACAGACTGGGACAGACTGGAATCGGCGTAGAGAACTGGTAAGTAAACACAGGTAAGTTTAGTTAGTGAAACTCGCAGAGAGAAACACTATGAGTCCGCTTCGGATAAACGAGCCCGGACAATGAGAGGTGTGTGGTGTGTGCTTATGAAGCAGAGTGGTTGATGGGGTGCAGGTGTGTCTAATTAAAACTCAGGTGACTGTGATCGCTGGGTGATTGTGGTGGAAGAACCTGGCCAATCCGTGACACTACCCCCCTCCCCAGGGCCCGCTCCTGAGGGCCGAGGTCTCCGGCGCCGTGGTGGTCTTCCTCGTCCACGAGGTCCAGGGTACTGAGGATGGCTGGAATGGAACTCTTCCATGAGCGTGGGATCTAGGATGTCGACTCTTGGGATCCATGATCTCTCCTCTGGTCCTTATCCTTCCCAATCGACGAGATATTCCAGTTGACCACCACGACGTCGGGACTGCAGAATTTCATGAACGGAGTAGATGGACCCTTCTTCCAGCATCAAGGGGGGAGGAGGTTCCTCTTCGTGGCCAGGTTCTGTGGAGGGAATAAGAGGTTCGTGAAAAGGTTTGAGTAAGGAAATGTGGGGTGAATTCTGCATTGTGGTGGTAACTGAAGTTTGAAGGTGACTGGATTGACCTGTTCCAGGATGGTAAAGGGGCCAACAAACCTGGGACTAAGTTTTTTGGAGGGCAGTCGCAGACGAATATCGCGAGTGGAGAGCCAAACCTTATCTCCTGGAACGTAGACTGACCCGAAATCCTCCTCCGGTCAGCGACTATCTTGGATCTGCGAACTGCCCTCTGTAGATGATGGTGAGCTTCGTCCCAGACTCTCTCGCTCTCCCGGAACCAGTAATCCACTGCGGGGACCTCAGATGGTTCACCATCCCAGGGAAATAGCAGAGGTTGGAATCCAAGAACACACTGGAATGGCGTGAGGCCGGTCGTGGGTTGCCGCAGTGAATTTTGGGCATACTCCACCCAGCCCAGAAATTGGTTCCAGGAGTTCTGGTGGCCATTACAGAAGGTCCTGAGGAACCGCCCCACTTCCTGGATCTTCCTCTCCGTCTGGCCGTTGGTCTGCGGGTGGTAGCCAGAGGAGAGGCTGACTGTCACACCTAGGAGCTTAAAAAACGATTTCCATACTCGGGATATGAATTGGGGTCCCCTGTCCGATACAATGTCTTCTGGGATCCCATAATAGCGAAAGACATGATTGAAGAGAAGTTCGGCGGTCTCCAGGGCAGTGGGAAGACCTCTTAGTGGTAATAGTCTGCAGAACTTAGAGAATCGATCTACTATGACGAAGATGCAGGTATTTCCATCCGATGAAGGAAAATCGGTCATGAAGTCAACTCCTAGGTGTGACCAGGGGCGGTTAGGAATTGGCAAGGGATGGAGCTTTCCTGCAGGTAGATGTCGGGGACTTTTGGACATAGCACACTCCTTACAGCCTTGTACATACCTTTTCACATCCCTTGCCATACCCGGCCACCAGAAGCGCTCGGATAGCAGCGAGAGAGTGTTGTTGGCCCCGGGATGTCCAGTGCCCAGAGAGGTATGAATGGTGTGAATGAGATCTACCCGTTGTGTCCTAGGGATGAACTGACGATCAGGTGGACAGCCCGGCGGAGGTCGAGGCTCAGGAGTGGCGACGGCTGGAGAAGCAGACCATTCGATGGGACTGATGATGATATCTTCGGGTATAATGTTGGTGGTTGTCTTGGGAGTCTCTGGAGAATCATGTAATCTGGATAAAGCATCGGCACGGACATTCTTAGGACCAGGACGGTAGGTAATGGTGAAGTGGAATCTCGAAAAGAATAATGACCATCTGGCCTGACGGGGACAAAGTCGTTTTGCATCACGGAGGTACTGGAGATTTTTATGGTCAGTGATGACTTGGAATGGGTGGATGGCACCCTCCAGCCAATGTCGCCACTCCTCCAGGGCGAGCTTGATGGCCAGGAGTTCACGGTTGCCAATTTCATAATTCCTCTCCGCCGGGCTGAGCTTCCGAGAGAAGTAGGCACATGGATGGAGTAATTTAGGTGTCCCATGAAGTTGAGAAAGGACGGCTCCAACTCCGGAGGTAGAGGCGTCCACCTCCACAACGAAAGGAAGCTCAGGATCTGGATGCGTCAGGAGGGGTGCTTGTGTGAAGGCGGACTTGAGGGATTGGAAGGCTGCGGCTGCTTCAGGAGTCCAGAGGAGACTTTTGGGTTTACCTTTGAGCAAATTGGTGAGTGGAGTGGTGATGATGCTGTAACCTCGTATGAAACGTCTGTAAAAGTTGGCGAAACCAAGGAATCTCTGGAGTTCTTTGATCGTGGTAGGTTCTGGCCAGGTAGTTACAGCAGTGACCTTCCTCTCATCCATGCGGACCCCCTGACGGTCAATGAGGTAGCCTAAGAACTGGACTGATGGAAGATGAAAAAGAACACTTCTCGGCCTTCAGGAAGAGATGATGAGCTCTGAGTGTGTGGAGGACCTCCGCAACGTGGTGGCGATGTTCGACTTCACTCCGGGAGTAGATGAGGATGTCATCTATATAGACGACCACGAAGCGATGCAGGAACTCCCGGAGGACCTCATGAATGAAATTCTGAAACACGGAAGGGGCGTTGACCAGACCATAGGGCATAACCAGATATTCATAGTGGCCAGTAGGGGTCACAAAAGTGGTCTTCCATTCATCCCCTTCTCGTATTCTCACCAGGTTGTAAGCGCTGCGGAGGTCCAACTTTGTGAAGATGGTAGCTGAACGGAGTTGTTCGAGGGCCGCAGGGACGAGAGGAAGGGGATATTTGAATTTGACAGTACCTTGGTTTAGGGTCCGGTAATCAATGCATGGCCGCAGCCCTCCATCCTTCTTGGCCACAAAAAAGAAGCTGGATGCTGCGGGAGATGTAGAATGCCGAATGTACCCTTGATCGAGACCTTCCTGAATATACTCCTCCATGGCCTTGGTCTCTGGAAGTGACAACGGGTAGATCTTACCTCTGGGCAAAGGAGCATCAGGAATCAGGTCTATGGCGCAGTCCCATGGCCGATGAGGTGGTAGCTGGGAAGCTCTCTTGGGGCAGAAGATGTCTTGGAAAGAAGAGTAGATATGAGGAATCTTCGTGGACTGTTTCTCGAGTGGACTTTCGACTGATGTGACATATACTGGAACAGGATTCAGAACAGGACATGGAAGAACCGGAAAACATCTTGGTGAGCATTCCTTGCCCCACTTTATCACTTCCCCGGAGCCCCAAGAGATGATGGGATCATGCTTCACCAGCCACGGACGCCCCAGTATGATATCCACATTGGCTCCCTCCAGAACCAGCAGCTGAATATCCTCTTTGTGTAAGGCTCCGACTTGAAGTGTAATGGGTTCACATTTCCGGTGAATACGTGGACGTGCAGTGATGAACTTGGTTATGGGTTGGATCTGGTAAACATTTGACGAGGCTTCGGTACGGAGCTGGAGCTGGCGACAGAGGGTCCCCGAGATGAAATTTCCAGCTGACCCGGAGTCGATGAGGGCATGAACTGAAACAGAGGATGTTTGGGTGGTTAACTGGACACAAGCAGTGAGTGGATGCATCTTTTCTTCATCAATATGGAATACACTCACCGATGTTCGTATGGGACGAAGTGGACAGTTCAACCGGACATGCCCACTGGCTCCACAATACATACAAAGACCCCGGGTCAGCCTCCTCTGTCGCTCAGCAGCGGTAAGTTTACCAGATTCGATGATCATGGGCTCTGGTTCTGGAGGGCTGGCGGTTTCAGATGGGCGGAGGAGTGCAGTAGAGTTAGAATGAGACTGATAAGATTGTATACGGTCTGAGCATCTGATGGATTGTTGAATGAACTTTTCGAGCCCCATATTATCATCCAATGAGGCCAGCTGCAGACGGAGTTGAGGTGAGAGACCAAGCCGGTAGGTGGTCAATAAGGACCGCTCGGTCCATCCACTGGCTGCAGCTAGAGTGCGAAAGCAAAGGGCATATTCATGAGTAGACATCTTTCCTTGAGACAAATGATAGAGTTGCTCACCGGCTGATATCTCTCCATCCGTTCGGCCGAATACTTCTTTGAAGTGAGAAACGAAGGTTTGTATGGAACTAATGGCTGGGCCAGCTTGCTTCCAGATCGTTTCGGCCCATTGGAGAGCTGGACCGGTGAGTAGAGATGTAATGAATGCTATTTTTGACTGATCGGTTGGATATAAAGTGGGCTGCATGGTGAATATCAAAGAGCATTGAAGCAAAAATCCGTTGCACTCCTCCGCCCCGCCAGAGTAGGGAGCTGGTCGGGCCATGGGACTGGAAGATGCGGTGGTCGAAGAAGTGCTCGATGGTGGTGGTGCTGGTGGTGCGGGAGGCGTGATGGTATGAGAAGATGTTAATACCCTCTTCAGAGAATCCACCAGTTCTTGAAAGGGATCTGGAACACTCATGCTGTCGCTGTCTTTAGGTCCGGGCTAACTGTTACGGAAGCAGACGGACAACAAGGTAAGTAGTGATGTAATGTTTATTTTCAACAGCAGAGTATCAAGATGAATCAACGTGCAGTATTTAGGTGAGTATCAGAGTTCAGAGGTGGAGAAATCTTGAGTGCAATTCGTGAATGAATAATAGATGTTTCTTTTGCAGGAACGGCAGGATGAAACTTCCAGAGTGGATTCAGACTTCGCATGAAGTGGATGACAGGCTGACGGCACACACTCACGCACCACTAGACTGGACAGAAGGCTTACGGCTCGCACACCACTCGAGATGAGATCTGGACAGACTGGGACAGACTGGAATCGGCGTAGAGAACTGGTAAGTAAACACAGGTAAGTTTAGTTAGTGAAACTCGCAGAGAGAAACACTATGAGTCCGCTTCGGATAAACGAGCCCGGACAATGAGAGGTGCGTGGTGTGTGCTTATGAAGCAGAGTGGTTGATGGGGTGCAGGTTAAAACTCAGGTGACTGTGATCGCTGGGTGATTGTGGTGGAAGAACCTGGCCAATCCGTGACAGTCCGTAGGAAGTTTCAAATTTTCTGTTAGCAACTGTTCTATAAAAGCCGTCATTGATGAGAGGTTTTTCTCAGATCCTTCGGGTACAGAGTAGATTCTTATGTTGTTGCGCCTGTCACGTCCTTCCTGGTCAATTAGCTTTGCTTCGAGTTGCAAGGTCCAAGGAATGCAAGAAAAAAAATTATAGAAGTGTTGATTTTGAATTAATATGTCTATAAAATAGTTTTAACTACTGAAGGTCGTTGGACATGGTGTTGGCTAAATATGAAAACAGCTTTTGTAGATTCAAGAAAAGTCTGGATAAAGGAAAATGGTCAAAGGTTATTGTAATGAATTTAATATTCTGTCAAAATTATGGTCTTAGGAGGCTGTTGAAAAGAGTATTTGGGTATAGTGAGAGAGACTGCTTGAGTGGAGGAAGGGATGGTACTCTGTCTGTCTTTCTCTTATCAGCAAGCTTAAACAAAATAATGATAATGGGGACTTTTCTGAAAATCAAATGAATAATGAACAGACATGATCTGAAACTGGTTAAGAGACTATGTAAAATTAGGTAAAACCGAAAGAAAAATGTGAAGTAAATATTTTTAGAGTTAATATCAAAAAGCGAACATTGAAAATGAGTAGTTAACGTGTGTCTAGTATGAGTGTGTGTGATGGTGACTGCACTGTATGTTTCGTTTGTGTTAGTTTGAGATTCTATTGTGTCCCTATTGTGTGCATATTGTGTCATTAACCTCTGGAATGAGTGTTTTATCATTACAGATGGGTTAAGTGAAACGACAAAACTTTAAAGAAGCTGATGATTCTGAGTGAATCTGATGAAAAGATGATGCAGAACATGGGACGAGCTTTAAATGGATTAGTTATCCAGCTCTGTCTGCTACTGGTAATTATGACTACTTATGTCATTTATGATGTTGATTTGAATTACTATCTGGATTTAATACGTTTAAGAGTATTTATGTAAACTGGAATTGTGAAGTTGAAGATTAAGTCCATTATGGGTTTAAGAACAGTTGTCTAAATTCAACTGAGGGTCTAAATATAAAGAGTCAACTATGTATGATCAGAATAGACATAAGACTTGAAAACTGTGGGAATGTGTCGGTTGTAGTTGGTTGACATCAAAGACAAAACAAAAGGCCTGAATTGGGCAAGATAGGCAGTGACCACTGAATTTGAAGTGTTAGTCTTAGGGCCGTTGGCATTAATTATTCTGTTTAACCCCCTGGGGTCAGCGGTATCTTTTTTTTTCAAAAGAGATTCATTTTGCTCTGTTGACTTTGATATTACAAACACGTTTCATACATCAAACGATTCTGTTAAATGTGTATTATTTTTGTGTATACTCACAATAAAAACAAAGTGTTGTGCTTTTACCAAATAAAGAAAAATAAACATGATGTGAGTTCTGCTTTTTCTCTGTCAGTGAAGTCCATTCTTAAACACGTCCGAAAATGAACAATAACTCAGCGAATACTCAGTCAAACAGACATACAGACACACAGGCATGAAGCTTGAATTCTCTTCTTTTAAATGAAGTAATTTATATAAAAAACAAATATTCTCAGTTCATGTAATCTGTAAGAAAAGAGCGAGATGTCAGTCGTTCTCATCTCATCTAATTATTTTTAATGTGACTCCGCCCACGGAGAGCACGCGCTATTCAAACGCAAATGACTGAGGCAATCCATGCAAACTGTGAACACCCCATATCAGCTCGAGAAAACACAAGTTTAATCAGATCATGGTACTTGTTTACACCGTCTCGCGCCGCTGTGAGGAATAATAATAATGGAAAATGTACCTCAGAAGTGCTGGTATTTCGAGGAGCAACGCATCCTGAGAATTTGTAGTAAGTTTTTTTTCCTTCTCAAGTGAATCGCGTTTCTGTGTGTGAATGAATGAACGGCAGAGATGCGCGCTGTTTACCACATCATTTTTTTACAAAGAAAGAGTACACTTGAAATATTGTTGAAATTGTAATTATTGTTGTAATTGTAACCTTTTTAATAAAATAGCAAAACATATTTACAAGATAGATGTAAGCAAAATCTTAAATGGTCAATATAAGTCTTCTTCTAAATATATCTTTTGTCCTTGCATTCATTCTTGTGGCTCAGTCAGTGTCACACCTGAATGAATGGCTTATTATACAAGACATTACGCATAATGGGGTGGGACATTGTATTCTTAGGTGTAAACCACTCCTCGTTCATGCCCCCCTCGCATATTGGCTTTCCAAGCAAAACCTGTTTTACACAATTTAAATCAATGTATTGTTTTATGTGAACGATAAAGCAAGACTATTTTCACATAATTTTGAAGCCAGAACTCGAAGCGACAACATCCATTAGTCAAAAGTCTTGTGGACACATATTTAGTATTTTAGAGTTTTGTGGTCTTATTTCAGCAACTTTCATTTTTATTTTTTTCAATAACCACGCATAAACATTCTCTTAAAAATACAAACATCTACATTCATGTTGATCACATATTATGGTAGCCCTGTTTGTGCTATATAGAGTGAATTTACACCTTTGCCATTATCATGTTTATAAATAACTGAAAAAAGCACAAATGTCAGGGCATGTCAAAACATCCCAAGGGCCCCAAAAACACCTTAGACCCCAGAGGGTTAAGGAGCTGAGTTTGTTAGTTTGGAGTTGTTTATGAGTTTATGATTTGGGGGCTGTGGTCAGATGGTCGACCTATCTTTCATGTTGGGTTAATATCAAATTTGTTGGATGCTATTTTTGTTGCCTGATCAAATTTCTATCTGTAAATGCGCAGCGCATACTAAAAAAAAAAAAAAAAAAAAAAAAAATATATATATATATATATATATATATATATATTAGGGGTGGAGCCGAACCCGAATACTGTATTCGGAAAGGCACAAATAATGTGTATTATTATTATTAAATAATACTTATTTCGAACAAATACTTTTTTTTTTCTTCTTTTTTTTTCTTTTTTTTGGCCTGTCAGTAACACAGATAACACATGACAGTACGTATGTGTAGCTATGCTATCATCATTCACTGCCTGTTTTTTTTCCTTTTCTTTTTCTTCTCTTTCTCTAATATTTATTTATTTATTTATTTATTTATTTTTCTTCTTTCTAATTATTAATTAATTTAATGTAGTTTTATATACCCTTTTATTTAATCATACTATGACAGACAAGACCAGGGGACAGAGAAAACAAGAGAGAGAAAGAAGAGAGAGAGGAAAGAAAAAAAAAGAGAAAAAAAAAAAAAATTATAACGACAATAAAAATAATTACAAAAAAAAAACAATCGAACAAATACTTAAATACAAATACAAAAATATTTGTATTCGGGAACAAGAAAAACTTTATATCAAAAAGCTGCATTTCCTCATGAGACATGGCGACCGGCGGCGCTGCTGATGTGGTGGCTGTAAATCCACAAATGTAGGTGCGCGGCAAGCGCGCTTGTTTTTCCAGGTGCGCCTATGTCCATGTTGCATAGAAACGACAGACGCCACGAGAGAAAAAGCGCTTGTGGAAAGGAGAAAGCGGTGCGAACTGCGCTCTCCATGATGGCGAGGAAGTATCAGCAAAGAATTAATTGATTCCAAGCTCTGCATTAGCTTTAGATATATTCATGGAGATGAGAAATTAAATAAAAAGCCGTCATTATGTCATTAATATTAGTCCGTCAGAAAAGCAGTTCTAGGCTTATTCTTGGCTGGATAACTCTTAGCAGGTTTAAAAAGCCCTTTAAAAATTAAATATGATTGCATTTTTGGATTAAATAAAAGTACAGTCAAGTCAAATAAAACACGTTTTATCTCCTGTATAGTTTGGTAACACTACAAAAAGATACCATTCATTAACATTACTTAATGCGTTATCTAACATCAACACATTGAGTGAACAATATATTTTTACAACATTAATGTTTGTGAATGTTATTTAATACAAACACTTGATTGGTCATGTTTGTTCACTTCATTCATTGTGCATTAAATAATGTTAAAATAAATAATGTTAACTTTTAATTTTAAAAATGTATTTTTAAATTAACCCCAAGGAGAATAATTGTGACAGTAGGCTATATAACTATTGCTTATTGTTAGGTCATTTTATCTAATGTTATCTAACAAATGGAATCTTATTGTAAAGTGTTTTTAATACTACAGTTTCTATCTTTGTAACCGTGATATACACTTTAATATATGTAAATTTAATCTAAATTAAGCTTTGGTACCGAAATTGGTACAGAGAACCGTGGATTTTCACTGGTATTGGTACCGAATACTGAAATTTTGGTAGCCTACCGTGACAACACTAGTAGCTCTGTTAGCTCGGTAATTTAGACAATAGGCTGTTGACAGAGTAACATTAACGTGTTCGTAGCGTTCCTTGTTACATGTTCATTGCTGGATTTATGGAAAAACATCAACCAATATTGCATATCCATAATTATTATAATGGATATAATTAAAGAATACTTACACTATAACGTAAATTAGAAGTGTAACGCAAAAAAACTGGATTTTTACACCTATTTTGAATTTTACTCGAATACAAATACTTTTCCCCCCTCAACAAATACAAATACAGATACAAATACCGGCTGCTTTGCACACCCCTAATTATATATATATATATATATATATATATATATATATATATATATATATATATATATATATATATATATATATATATTTCATTTCTATAGGAAATGCAGGGCAGACGCAGCTGAAAAATCTGATGTAACAGAAACGATGGAGATTGTGTACCATGTTATCTGAAAGTAACTATAATGAGGAGTCATCGGATTGAGGATCCATCTGCAGCTTTATTAACACAGAGTCGAAAACAGGTACAAACAAGGTCGAGGCAGGCAGCAAACATTCACAGAACAAAGGACAGGCAAGAGGTCTGGGCAGGTAGCTGACAATCGTAATCCAAAAGACAGGCAAAGGTCGAGGCAGGCAGCAAGGAATCAAACAACGAGAAACAGTCCGAGATCAAACACAGAAGATAATCCACAGTAGAAAACGCTCAGAAATGATCACCACGGCAAATCAAGACTTCGCAATGGTGGTGTGTGTGTGGAGTGTTTAAATAGTGTTTGTGAGATGAGTTGCAGGTGTGTGTGTAATCAGTCCCAGGTATGAGGGCCTATGGGATTTGTAGTCCGAATAGCAACATTTAATATTCTGGTGAGAGCTCCCTCTGGTGACCTAGAGGAGGCGGAGTGGAAGCCTCTCCTGTAACAGAGCCCCTCCCCTGTGAGCGGCTCCTGACGCGAGGAGGCAGGCGACGCCGGGGTCTTCCACGCGGTCGAGGGGCCGGTTTCTCCAGGTGCATCCTATGGAACTCCTCTGTGAGGGTAGGGTTGAGGATATCATCCATGTTGACCCAGGATCGCTCTTCCGGACGGTACACCTCCCAATCCACCAGGTATTGTAGCATAGCGCCCCGGCGTCTGGAGTCGAGTAACTCATGAACTTGGTACGCCTACTCGCCTTCAAACATGAAATGTGGGAGAGATATGATAGTTAGCAGGTAACTCTAAACGAAATGAAACTGGAGTAATTTGTCTAAGAATTTTAAAAGGACCCACATACCTAGGACTGAGTTTTCTGCATGGGTGTCTAAGGCGGAGGTCCCTTGTGGAAAGCCAAACCCACTGCCCTGGAGTGTACTCTGGACCTGGACGGCGGTGACGATTGGCCTGTTGTTCTTGTCTGTGTACTGCATGAAGTAGATGAGTGTGTGCTCGGTTCCAGACTTCCTCGCTATGCTGAAGCCAGTCAGTGACAGATGGTAGATCGGATGGTTCACCGGACCAAGGAAACAAGGGTGGTTGGTAGCCCAAGATGCACTTGAAGGGGGTCATCCCAGTGGTGGGTTTCTGCAGTGAATTTTGTGCGTATTCTGCCCACATTAAGTATCTGCTCCAATCAGATTGGTTGTGTTGGCAATATGACCTGAGAAAACGGGTGAGTTCTTGATTTAATCGTTCAGTTTGCCCGTTGGACTGCGGATGATAACCAGAGGTGAGACTGATGTTCACGTTGAGCTGTTTAAAGAAAGCCGACCATACTCTGGAGGTAAACTGTGGACCTCTGTCTGACACAATGTCCTCAGGTAATCCATAGAAGCGGAAGACGTAGTTGCATAGGACCTCGTCTGTTTCAAAAGCAGTGGGAAGTTTAGGCAAAGGAATGAGACGACATGCTTTGGAGAAACGGTCAATAACTCTCAGGATGGTGGTGTTGCCCTGGAAGTTGGGGAGGTCGGTCACAAAATCAATGGCGATGTGGGACCAGGGACGCTGAGGAATCGGCAGGGGTTGAAGTAGACCAGTGGGTAATTGTCGAGGGCTTTTGGATGTGTTACATATGGTACAGTTCTTTACAAATGTTGTGGTGGCTGTAGACATTGTGGACCACCAAAATTGGTTAGTGAGGAGATGGTGAGTTGCTGTGATTCCAGGATGCCGTGAGCTGAGAGTCGAGTGGACCTGCTGAAGGAGTCTCTCCCTCAGTAGTTCGGGCACAAAGGTGAGATTGTGTGGGCAGTTTGATGGTGGAGGATTTTGGGTGTTGTATTGGTTAATCTCCGTCATGATGTCCCACTGAACTGAAGCAACTAGCAGTGTTTCGGAGATAATGTTCTCGTCAGGGTTATAATGAACTGGGTCTTCAAGTTGTCGTGACAGTGCATCAGCTTTGGTATTCTTGTAACCAGGTCTGTAGGTGACAATGAAATTGAAGCGAGTGAAAAACATGGCCCACCTTGCTTGACGAGGATTTAGTCGTTTAGCTGAACGTAGATATTCCAGGTTCTTGTGATCAGTGATTACTGTAAATGGATGCTGTGCCCCCTCTAACCAGTGACGCCATTCTTCTAGGGCGGCTTTCATAGCCAAGAGTTCACGATTGCCGACATCATAGTTTCTCTCTGCAGTGGATAATTTCCTGGAGAAGAAGGTGCATGGAAACATCTTTGCTGGGGATCCATGGCGTTGAGAGAGTATGGCCCCTATGCCTGTGTTGGAGGCATCCACCTCCACGATAAATGGAAGATCTGGATCAGGATGATGGAGAATGGGCGCAGAGGTGAAGCATGTCTTGAGATCCTTGAATGCTTGCTGAGCATCAGGTGACCAGGAAAGGCGTGACGTGGAGCGTTTGGTCATGGTGGTTAGTGGAGCAGCGATCGTGCTGAAATCTCTTATGAATCTTCTATAGAAGTTCGCAAATCCAAGAAATCTCTGTAGCTCCTTCACTGTGCGTGGTTGAGGCCAGTCGAGCACTGATTTTACCTTGTTCTCATCCATTGCTACTCCCTCTCGACTGATGATGTATCCCAGGAAGGTTGTTGCCGTTTGGTGGTATTCGCATTTCTCTGCCTTGGCGTACAGTTGATGCTGGATTAGGCGTTGGAGTACTGACCTTACATGCTGGATGTGTTCTTCGAGAGAATTGGAGTAAATCAGGATATCATCAATGTACACTATTACCCATCTGTCGAGCATGTCACGGAAGACATCATTGATGAATGACTGAAACACAGAAGGACTATTTGCCAGGCCGAATGGCATAACCAAATATTCGTAGTGCCCCGAGGATGTTGAAAAAGCCGTTTTCCACTCGTCACCTTCTCTGATACGGATCAGATTATATGCACTGCGCAGGTCGAGTTTAGTGAAGTATCTAGCTTGACGTAGTTGTTCGAGTGCAGTAGGAACCAACAGCAAGGGGTATCGAAATTTAATGGTGATGTCGTTAAGGCCACGATAATCTATGCAAGGTCTCAAACCACCATCTTTTTTCTTGACGAAGAAGAACCCAGCTGATGCTGGGGATGTCGAGGGTCTGATGAAGCCTTTAGCCAGTTCTTCCTTGATGTAAGATTTCATGGATTCTGATTCAGGTTGTGACAATGGAAATATTCTTCCCCTAGGGGGAGTTGTGCCGGGTAACAGATCAATGGCACAGTCACTGGAACGATGAGGTGGCAATTGTGATGCTTTCATTTTACTGAATGCTTCACTTAAATCTGAGTATTCGGTGGGCAAGCCCTGAATTACAGGAGTTTGTTCGTAAACGTCCATTTCGTGCATTGGCAAGGGATTAATGCGGGTGAGACAATGTTCATGGCAGACAGGATCCCACTGGATGATTTGTTCCTCCTTCCAGGAAATATGAGGATTGTGTTGACGCAACCATGGCAGACCAAGTATAATGGAATTGTGAGGGGAATGAATTATATAAAATCGAATAGCCTCCCTGTTTAAAACTCCAACCTGCATACGGACCTCCTCAGTGATGTGTGTGATCCTCCCCTCTCCAATGGGACAACCATCTAGTGCCTCCACTGCCAGACCAGAGTTACATCGTGTTAGAGTGAGTTTATGTTGTTGAGCAAATTCATGTGACATAAAGTTGCCAGCAGCACCTGAGTCTAACAAAGCAGACGTGGAAATAGTTCTATCTTGAACCGTTATTTTCACTGGGGTTTTAACACATGAAGAGGAATAATTTAACTGTGCGCTTTCACTCACTGCTTTGGAGCTAGAAGAATTGGGCCGAATGGGGCATGATGTCTTCAGATGTCCGGCTTGGCCGCAGTACAAGCACAGATGGTGTTGAATTCTCTGCTCCCGTTCCTCAGGGGTTAAATGAGTGTAACCAAGCTGCATTGGTTCTGGATGGGGTGCTTCTCTCTCGGTGAACAGGTTGCGAGCAGGACGACGTGAGCGAATTAAATTGTCAATCTGAATTGTTAGTTCAATGAACTCATTAAGTGATATTCCCTCATCGCGTCACGCTAATTCAGCTTGGAGTTCCAGATTTAACCCCTTTCTGAACAGCAGTTTTAACGGATCTTCTCCCCAGTTGGTTTGTGCCGCGAGAGTGCGAAATGACAATGCATATTCTGCCGCCGTTCTTCTCCCTTGACTTAGAGCGAGCAACTGATCACCAGCACTTTTACCTCCAACCGGATGTTCAAATACTTCTCTGAAGTGTTGAAGAAATACATTGAAGGAAGGGAAAGCAGTCCCGTCATCTCTCCATACTGCGGTAGCCCAGTCTAAAGCCCTTCCGGTTAGCAATGAGTCAACTTTATTTATAGGAGTATCCAGCGTTGGATCACAATGAGCAAACGAAAGATATCTTGCCCGAATCTGCTGGGTACAAGGCAGGTTGCTTGTTTACAAACATATAGCATTGTAACAGGAATCCTTTGCATTTCGCTGGGTCTCCGTCAAATTTTTCGGGGAATGCAAGACGTGGGTTCACACTGGTGGAAGGAGTGGGAATGCTTTCAGTGGAAAGAGGTGACGGAGCTGCCGCGCCCTCCGCGGGTGTCACACGTAGCCCTTGTAGTGCTTTAACGAATTCTTCAGTCAAAGAGGTTAGATGAGCGAGTTGGTGCTGATGTACTGCGAGTTGGTGGGCTTGAGCTGATAGTTCAGATGTCAATTGCGTGATGGTTGCTGGATCGCTTGTTGGCGAAGTCTTCTGTAATGAGGAGTCATCGGATTGAGGATCCATCTGCAGCTTTATTAACACAGAGTCGAAAACAGGTACAAACAAGGTCGAGGCAGGCAGCAAACATTCACAGAACAAAGGACAGGCAAGAGGTCTGGGCAGGTAGCTGACAATCGTAATCCAAAAGACAGGCAAAGGTCGAGGCAGGCAGCAAGGAATCAAACAACGAGAAACAGTCCAAGATTAAACACAGAAGATAATCCACAGTAGAAAACGCTCAGAAATGATCACCACGGCAAATCAAGACTTCGCAACGGTGGTGTGTGTGTGGAGTGTTTAAATAGTGTTTGTGAGATGAGTTGCAGGTGTGTGTGTAATCAGTCCCAGGTATGAGGGCCTATGGGATTTGTAGTCCGAATAGCAACAGTCAATATTCTGGTGAGAGCTCCCTCTGGTGACCTAGAGGAGGCGGAGTGGAAGCCTCTCCTGTAACAGTAACCTTGATTTTTCTGACTGGTTACAGAGCATTAGTCTTTTGATTAATACACAGAGAAGTCTGTTTGGAGGAAACTTGCTGTATTAAATAAGCGTTTGGTTTAGTATTGATGGCAAACATTGTTTTGTTTACCGAAACATTTCTTCAACCACTATGATAAATGATGCACGGGTTGGACCATGCATCAAAAGGGGGGATGATAACATTTGTTTGGAAAAAAGAAAAGAAAAAGGTTTGCTTTGGATATTGTTTGGAAAACACATTTATGGGAATGGAAGGGGGTTAAACAACGAGTGCCATCAACCGAGTTGTGTGTGTGAACATGAAAAGAAATGTCTTCTCTCCTAACTAACATTTATGTTTAGGTGAAAGCAGCTCGAGGTAATTTACAAAGTTTAGGTTTATGTTCGTTTATGTTTTATTTTATATTCTATCATTTTATTTTTCATGTGGGCTATACTGTTGGCAATAGCGAACAGTACTGAGAATGATTTGACAATGGTTAATGATGAAATGGAAATATATATATATATATATATATATATATATATATATATATATATATATATATATATATATATATATAATAGATTACTGTAAAATGTTGGGATACATCATGTTTTTACATTCCAGACTATTGTGACGACATAACCAAACCAATATTATTGAGAACATGATAATGGCTGTAAAAGAAGAAAAGTGATAACTTATTGGTTTGAATGGTTCACCAACCTCTGGGGAGGGTGGGGCTATTAGATATGTCATACAATACTGCCAGTGATAATAATGGGATTTCTGGTGTTGATGTGCCTACCATGTGTAATGCAATGTATTTCAGCTTTGGTAATGAGACTGGTGACAAAGATAATCTCATACCTAATGATGTATGTCCAAAACAAACTAAATTTGATAATGACACAGACAGCGGAAGTTACAGTGAAATGTATTAATTGATTAAGATGTTGTTTTTCTTCTATATGTTTTTTTTTTTTTTCCTACTATGAAAATCTATACTATTTCTTGTTTATACTGAGGTGACAGAGGGTCTGATCTAGGTCAGGAGTGCAATGACAATGCTTATTAATTTAGCCCGGCTTCAGATAAAGTCTTTACTTGCTTGCTAAATACTTAAGGGACTATCCCTATAAAAAAAAAAAAAAAAAAAAAAAAAAAACAGCCTAAGCTTTCTTCTTTTAAAAACCTTATTTCACAAGTTTAAGAGGGTGATCGTTCATACGAAATTCAGAGATGAAGAGTATAGGTGTGATGTAATGACTTAAATTTGCTGTATTATTTTGTTTATCAATGAATGATAAAAAAGGGGAATTGTGGAAGAAATTTAATGTTCTATTATGTTTGCACTTAATTATATTCATAGAATCTTAGAAATATGATGGTAATTAGATTAATGTGGTGTCGATACATATTCTTATTAATAAAGTTATGTGTATGTCCTTGTATATGACCGGACAAAAGTTAATGTGACTGAATGTATGACTGAGACAGAGAGTCTCCATTCAAGGGTGTAATATGATTAAATATGATAGACAAATCTAAACAATATGTTAGTAATGGCTAAGATGTATCTTGATGTAGCCTCGGGAAAACAACCTTGGGGGAGGAACAACTATAAAGAATGAAGGATACACCCACTCGTAGTCACACTCTGCAGGCACTTTGTATGACTGTATGACTGCTGACCTTTCCTTGCAAGGGAATACATAATTGCAAGACAATTGATCCATGTTTGTCTCTTATTCAGTGATGTAAAATTGTTTGCCACTACAGCAAATATTGTAGCAAAATGATAATTTAAGTTATTTTTCCTAGCATTTACACTCAAAGTTAAGGCATTTGATGCAGTGATTGACTGGGGGGGGGGGGGGGGGGGGGGGGGGGGGGTGACTGTGTCTTAACTGTGAGTGTAAATTGCATTTAAATTATCATTTTGCTTCAATTTTAGCTTGAACATGTTAAAGGGTTAATTCACCAAAAAAATGAAAATTCTGTCATTAATTATTCACCCTGAAATCGTTCCAAACCTGTAAGACTTTCGTTCATCTTAGGAACACAAATGAAGATCTTAATAATGAAATCGGAGAGCTTTCTGATCCCCCATAGACAGCTACGCAACTACCACTTTAACACTTTAAAAAGTGCATAAATTGATTGTAAAACTAATTAATATGAATTTAATGGTTTAGTCTAAAATTTGTGATGACATGATCGCTTCCTTTATGATGAACAGGTTGAATTTAGGCTTTTATTCACATATTCACATATAGTTCACACATCAGTTACGGTAAACGGAAGCTCAAGCATGTTCGCTTGACATGCGAGAACAAACGAGGCTCATTCTCGTGTGTTGCGCAGCACATTTGAGAGAGGTTTGTTCTCACGTGTCAAGCATGTTCGGTTGAGCTTCTGTTTATGGTCGGTGATCAATGTTTAAGTGTGAAGAAAAGACTAAATTAAATCTGTTCATCATATAATTAGGGCTGTCGCGATAACCGCAATATTGTAGTAACGCGCTACTGACAAGCCAACCGCAGAGGAATGCCGCAGCAACCGCGATATTCGCGTGCTTTCTTTTTTCAAAAGGCAATAACCCTTCTTGTTTTGAACTTCGTGCATGTGTATTGAATGTTAAATAAGTTAATAATGATAACGAGACGGTTTTTATCATGGTGATTTGTATAGAGGCTTCGCTGATTTGCACTTAAGCCTAAACAGACAGTGAATGAGAGAGATCGACTGAGCGCGTGCGATGACCTGCGTCTGTCTTTGAGGTCAAGTCATCTATATTCGTGGAAAGGTTGCCGTGTCCAAGTGTGACCATATGACTCAATCAACTTACACTACTAAGGCCCTTACTCAAGACCCCAAATTTTCAAGCCTCCCCAAACAGGCTTTCCACTTAAGGAAAAGGATGAGCAGAGACAGAACCACAGACTACAATTTTATTTATCAATTAGTTACTAAAAACACCTTGAGCTCAACATCAATGATGAAAACACTTTAATCAATGTGAATGAATCAGCCCAATGGGCTTCGTTTAGTCTGTTCACATGGGCTTGCCACCCATACACTGGCCAAACACACAAAAAACAACAACAAAAAAACATATACTAACAAAAGAACAATTCACAAAAAAGGATAAACTAAACAAGTTGGTTTCTTTCTTTGGTATTATGTCTTTGTATAAAACATTTCACCTCTCAAATAATAAAACAAAAATAAATACAAATCAAAACATTTCAAACCAACCAAACCCAAAAATTATTATTTAATTATTTAAACCCACTCAACACCAACCAAATAAACCAAAGTCAAAAAGAACAAAAAAACAGATAACCCACAATTAATTAATTGAGCAGTATCAATGTAAAGCAAGACAAAGAAATGATACAACCAACCCAAATAACAAAATAAACAAACTAAATAAATAGGTTAATAAACAAAACCTAATAATAATAATAATAATAATAATAATAATAATAATAATATAAAGCAAACCAAAAAGAAACAAAACAATTTCAATTCAACTCCATTGCACACACACTTAAACAAAATACACAGACAACGAATAAACACAAATCAATGAAATTACACCAGCGAAGTGAGCGAACACCAGGTGGCGCCAGAATCAAAGGCCACGGGTCTAGCTGATATCTGAACCATTTATTTATTTATTTTTCAGATTGAAATGTTCTGTCCGTTTTGTGCTGCGAACCACTTTGGTATCAGAGCACATCGACAAGTCTGTCATAATAAAAGATAAACACCAGAGAATGTCTAATAAGGCCATAGACAGGCTCTGGAAACACTTACCTCTTGTAGCAGTCACTGATTACGGCCCCCCTGGAAACATTTCCATTGTGTCTTTGCAGTTTGTTTCCCTATTTGCTCGTGCTGTGAATATTTGCAGCGTACGTGATGTGAAATCGACAAAGTTGTTTTCTGAATATGTAACGTTAGTTGTTGTGGCGTTTGTATTTGTTTTCTGAATATGTAGTTGTTGTGGCGTTTGTTTGTGTTGTGACCCTTCTCGGCCACTGTAGGAAACACTATTTAAGCCACAGCAAAGCAGCAGCTGGCAACTTCTGCAAAACAAATAGGCAAGGCAAGTTGCATATTACAGCCTCCAATAACAACAGATTCAGCACCCAAGAATGACCAGGGAAACCAGGACAGCATATTACAGCCTCCAATAACAACAGATTCAGCACCCAAGAATGACCAGGGAAGCCAGGACAGTACATTACAGCCACCAGTAACAACAGATTCAGCACCCAAACACGACCAGGAAAGCCAAGACAGCATATTACAGCCTCCATTAACACCACAGCCACTCTCACCGCTATCACTATCTCCTACATCCCCATTGATGTGTTTCCTCTCACATTTTTAAATCACACAAACAGGGTAAGAGAACAACAAAATTACCTTTCACGTGTATGACACTCACATGCTCACTAACAATGCCTGGACGCACCTGACTAATCTAAAATTACACCAAACAAGCACATTAATCAAACATGTGATTTAAATTAAATTCACACAAACACCCATATTCTAAGTTTATAATTCCCTCCCATCTATGAGCCTCCAATTTAACAAAACCTACCTTTCCTGAGGATTGAATCATCGGTGGTTTCACTCCAGTGGTTTAACCTCAATCTAATGAAGAGATGCAAGTGCTTGTTTTGCGCAAAAAACAACAACATAATTTACCTCTATATTTACAAAATAATATTATCTAAAGCACATTCACGGAACAACTTCCGGTCTTGAGTCAACACAATTCGCATATGTCGCAGTGCTCCCCCTACTGGATTGCAGGTCAGTATTTTTTTGCAAAAACAAGCAAAGCACCGGCATCGCTTCATAAAATCAGTTAAACCACTGGAGTCACATGGATTACTTCAATGATGTCTTTCCTATCGTTCTGGGCCTTGAATGTGTTAGTTGCATTGCTCCCAATGGAGAGATAGAAAGCCCTCAGAACTTCATTAAAAATATCTTCATTTGTGTTCCGAAGATGAACAAAGGTGAACCGAAGTGGGAGAGGGAGTGCGCTGTGATTGGCTGGTGTGAGAACCTGGCAGATCTATAACCAATACAAATTGAATTTGAATCTAAAATCTTGTTCTGTATTGTTGATATATTTTGACATCCACACAGAATTGTCTATCCATGCACAGGTCTTAAGCATTACATTTAATGACTTTGGACAACTTGTGACTGGCAAAAATGTAATTTCTAATTATCATCTTCTTTAATACAGACAAGAGAGTGTGAAACCATCAGCTGTTTGCCAGGTAAATAGTGAAGTCATAGTGAATACCATTAATAAACATATAATGATTATATGGTATGTACTGTATATCTCAATTTTCTGTCTTTTAAAATAATTTTTCTTTTTCTTTTTTTTTTTGTCCCCAGCCTGCCAAAAAAACCTGTCCAATCTATACCAACATGAAAAAATAATTGTTGGACTGGAAGAAAGCGAGTTCTATTGGCAATTCAAGTGTATTAGTGGTAAGTACATTTACAAACCAATTAATTTTTGTATAACAAATGTCAGTATAACTCCCCAAATTAAATATGATAAACATTAGAGGGATAAATAACTTACCAAAAAAATATTTTATATCTGTCGTTATGTACTCTCTGGTATTTTCAGACTTATGACTTTGGAAGAATGTTCTGATTTGTTCTTGCCATGTAGTGGAATTTTATTTATAATTCATTTATAAGAGACTAGTACTTTTTGTTCTGTTTAACCGTTCAATAGTACAAGTAAAAGAGAATACACTCAGCTGATCATATAATGTACTTGGCTTTTGGAGCCCTAATAATTTATGGGTTATTTATGAAAACACTGGCTGGACATTATTGCACTTGGACATTATTACTCGGTTACCCAATAGTACAGTTGAGTATTCCAGCAAGCTGTTAAAGTGTGTGTATTCTTCTCATTTTAGCTTCTGCGTCCATTTGGGCTGAAGGTCGAGACAGAACCAAACCAAAGCTGGACTGTAACCTACTGGCCTATATGACAGACTTCATACTGACAACTACTGGCCTATATGACAGACTTCATACTGACTTCATACTGGCATGAATGCTGCATCACATGTTATTGAACAAAAACTTTTTCACCTAGAGTTTTCATCCCCCATGAGGAGACTCCATGTCTTCATCTCTTGTGAGTGGATATCATTTAAAATATTCTTCAAAGAACTGCTCGTTTCTTCTGAATTTATAGTAGTTATTGTTCTTGTTAAGTAATGTTGTTGTCATCTTGTTAATGTATGTACAGTATAAATTGCAAACATGCTTGTGTTGGACACGTGTTTACAGGTTACAGGAGGTAGATGCTGTGTATTTAAAGGGGCTCTAAGTCATGTTTATTTGTACAATGTTATTTTTGTATATAAATCATTATTACAATGGAACAAATTGCTATTTTTTTATTTGTAAATTTTCAACTGATTTTTTTAACCATTGCACTGTCACGGTTCATGGATTCATTGACTCTATCTCGCTATGTGTGTGCGTGTTGAGTGAATGGGCGCGGCTCATCAGCTGGCACGTTATCCACTGATGAGCCGATCAGCGCCAGCTGTTCTGAATGAGGATGTCCTATATATTGTTTGCTCACTCGTCTTGTCTATATGTTATTACATTAAGCACCAACACTTCAAAAGAATTGTATTTGAAACTAGACTTCTTAGTAATTCTGGATTGTGTGTGCGTGTAAGAGAGAAATGTGAAATATGTGATTTACTCACACAAGAGAACAAGGATATAAGAGAGACAATTTATCTTGTCTAGCAGGTAAATTTTTTCATTTTGTAATGAAATGAAAGAAAAATTGTGCTTAAATCCACAGACCAAACAAATCACATAATCAAGGACAGGTGATTATTAGAATCACCTGTTTATAGTCTATTTATATAGTCTATTTATAATGACCTGGCGATAATAAGAATCACCTGATTATAATAATTATAATTTACATATGAAATTATATTTAATATAATTAATGTGGGGTAAATGTGTGGTTTATACCCTACATGTTAAGGGGGGGAAATTGTGTGTGCGTGTGAGAGAGAAACGTGAAATACGTGATTTACTCACACAAGAGAACAAGGAAATAAAACTCGTCTAGCAGGTAACCCACAAACAGTCACATTTTGGTGATCTGCACAGACACGTTAATTCCAGCCAGGATAATGTAGGTAGATCATTTGTGTAGATAATGTCGGTAGACACAACATTTTAGACCCTGAGAAACAAAGTTGAGAATCTCCTTATGGGCATGCAGGTATGAGTACCAAATCAGTGTGATTATTCTTCTAAGTGTTAAATTGCCTTTTTTTAAATACATTTGTAGAAATAAATGCTTACCTTGACTTAGAAATGTACTGTTCAATGTTGTACTTCTGAAAGTTTGCTGTGAGCTTGTTATTAATGTAAAAGAGCAGAAATTCTTATCTATATTCAGTTAGGTAAAATTGCAGTTTGCAGTTGACTGTGCCTAATGTAAACATTTGTTGTAAGAATTAATGGATACACTATATATGTTTATATATATATAAAATAATATATTAATATATAATATATATATATATATATATATATATATATATTTCATGCTGTCAGGGTTATGTCATCAGGGTTATCCTTTGTTTCCATTGTAGCCTACCTTTTTCTCTCTTCTAGTTAGTTTATAATTATTTGATGAGTTTGATTCCAAAAAGCGATAAACGCCATTTAAAAAAAAAAAGAAATTGAGTTCCTGCAAAAATCTGTATTGTATCTGGTTGGTATTGAAAAGCCCAGTTTTATATTTTATGTAAAATGCGACATCCATCGTGTTATTCTGTCATGTTTTCTCCCTTTCTTTCCAAACCGCAACAAACGCCAGTCTCCCTTCTCAGAATGCGATACATCAGCTCAACCAATCACAGCGCACAATTCAACGCATTGTAAACAGTAACGGCGGCGCTTTAAATACACCTGGCTCCCTAGTTTTTCTTATTTACTCTGTACTTTTCGATCAACAAACAAACAAATTAATAATTTTTATGGCATTGATGAACCTGTCGTGGTTTCTGCTGTGGATAAGAAACGTAAGGCATCGAAATCATTTATGTGAGGAGATTAAAGCCTTGTTTAATACTTTCGCCTGGCTCTGCAGCACGATGCACCTATTGTTTTTGTTCGCGTTCTTATTATTATTAGGGGCCAAGCACCGAAGGTGCGGAGGCACCTATTGTATCTGTTCCCGTTCTTATTAGGGGCCAGGCACCTATTGTATCTGTTCCCTTTCTTATTAGGGGCCAAGCACCAAAGGTGCGGAGGCACCTATTGTATCCATTCCCGTTCTTATTATTATTAGGGGCCAAGCACTGAAGGTGCGGAGGCACCTATTGTATCCGTTCCCGTTCTTATTATTATTAGGGGCCAAGCACTGAAGGTGCGGAGGCACCTATTGTATCCGTTCCCGTTCTTATTATTATTAGGGGCCAAGCACTGAAGGTGCGGAGGCACCTATTGTATCCATTCCCGTTCTTATTATTATTAGGGGCCAAGCACCGAAGGTGCGGAGGCACCTATTGTATCTGTTCCCGTTCTAATTAGGGGCCAAGCACCGAAGGTGCGGAGGCACCTATTGTATCTGTTCCCTTTCTTATTAGGGGCCAAGCACCAAAGGTGCGGAGGCACCTATTGTATCCGTTCCCGTTCTTCTTATTATTAGGGACCAAGCACCGAAGGTGCGGAGGCACCTATTGTATCCGTTCCCGTTCTTCTTATTATTAGGGACCAAGCACCGAAGGTGCGGAGGCACCGATTGTATCTGTTCCCGTTCTTATTATTATTAGGGGCCAAGCACCGAAGGTGCGGAGACACGTATTGTATCCGTTCCCGTTCTTATTATTATTAGGGGCCAAGCACTGAAGGTGCGGAGGCACCTATTGTATCCGTTCCCGTTCTTATTATTATTAGGGGCCAAGCACTGAAGGTGCGGAGGCACCTATTGTATCCGTTCCCGTTCTTATTATTATTAGGGGCCAAGCACTGAAGGTGCGGAGGCACCTATTGTATCCATTCCCGTTCTTATTATTATTAGGGGCCAAGCACCGAAGGTGCGGAGGCACCTATTGTATCTGTTCCCGTTCTAATTAGGGGCCAAGCACCGAAGGTGCGGAGGCACCTATTGTATCTGTTCCCTTTCTTATTAGGGGCCAAGCACCAAAGGTGCGGAGGCACCTATTGTATCCGTTCCCGTTCTTCTTATTATTAGGGACCAAGCACCGAAGGTGCGGAGGCACCGATTGTATCTGTTCCCGTTCTTATTATTATTAGGGGCCAAGCACCGAAGGTGCGGAGACACGTATTGTATCCGTTCCCGTTCTTATTATTATTAGGGGCCAAGCACCGAAGGTGCGGAGGCACCTATTGTATCTGTTCCCGTTCTTATTAGGGGCCAAGCACCAAAGGTGCGGAGGCACCTATTGTATCTGTTCCCGTTCTTATTAGGGGCCAAGCACCGAAGGTGCGGAGCAGGCCCGGCTGTAGAATGAAATGACTGAGGGGGCATGTGAAATTGTTAAGGGGGCTTAACTTTATACCATCAATGAACAATACACACTGATAACTTGCTTAGTAAAAAAGATAAGCCAGCATAATTTATTATGCATATATTAACCCTTTCACGCTTAATTTTAATATTCTAACTGACTCCCCATAGTGAATTTTTTCAAGGCTGTTATTTTAGAACGTTCCCCCTTAATGTTTCCATGGCGACGCGTCATATTTGTCACGTGACACACCGCAGCTACAATAACACTGACAGATGTATCGCTTTTATTTCCTTTTCCCTTTTTTTATTCAAAATATTCACAAACTTGCTTACCATGTCATCAACTATCTAATATTACGATTCTCAAAAATGTGTATGTGAGTGTGTTTGGTCATTCAAAAACCTTTATAAATAATCTTGATCTTGATCTATAACGTGAGATGGGCGCCACAATGTGAATGTTTCTTTGCGCCGCAGTTCAGAGAATCCTGTGAGTCATCAGTTTCTCCCGAAATACATGCAAGAAAGTGGCCGGTGTCGGTGAACTGTGAGAAGAATAGAGTAAACTATTTAGTTACTTCCACTATGTTTGTCTGATATGAATAACACACGTCGGCAAATTATATTTGAATATATTGTTATTGCTGCTTCCACAGACATCAGTGTGTATTTTACAAACTCCAAATGTATTGTTTTACTAGTGGTTATGAGTATTTAAATGTCTGAAACCTAAAATAAACATTATGAGGTTGAAAACACAGCATAGTTGTGATATATGACAGCGCTGAACGCGTCCGACTCTGGCTCAGCGCCAGCCAACGCGCGAAAGCAGTTTGAATCTGGCAGTTATGTCGTCACTGAACATTCTAAATCCCATATGAGACTGTACCACTCAAAAGGTTAAAGATTTCATTTGTAACCATGAATACAAAAATGAAACTAAGGGGGCACAAATCAGATCTGAGGGGGCAATGCCCCCTTTTGCCCCCTCGTGGCGCCGGGCCTGGTGCGGAGACACCTATTGTATCTGTTCCCGTTCTTATTAGGGGCCAAGCACCGAAGGTGCGGAGGCACCTATTGTATCTGTTCCCTTTCTTATTAGGGGCCAAGCACCGAAGGTGCGGAGGCACCTATTGTATCTGTTCCCGTTCTTATTAGGGGCCAAGCACCGAAGGTGCGGAGGCACCTATTGTATCCGTTCCCGTTCTTATTATTATTAGGGGCCAAGCACCGAAGGTGCGGAGGCACCAATTGTATCCGTTCCTGTTCTTATTATTATTAGGGGCCAAGCACCGAAGGTGCGGAGGCACCTATTGTATCTGTTCCCGTTCTTATTAGGGGCCAAGCACCGAAGGTGCGGAGGCACCTATTGTATCTGTTCCCTTTCTTATTAGGGGCCAAGCACCGAAGGTGCGGAGGCACCTATTGTATCTGTTCCCGTTCTTATTAGGGGCCAAGCACCGAAGGTGCGGAGGCACCTATTGTATCTGTTCCCTTTCTTATTAGGGGCCAAGCACCGAAGGTGCGGAGGCACCTATTGTATCTGTTCCCTTTCTTATTAGGGGCCAAGCACCGAAGGTGCGGAGGCACCTATTGTATCCGTTCCCGTTCTTATTATTATTAGGGGCCAAGCACCGAAGGTGCGGAGGCACCAATTGTATCCGTTCCTGTTCTTATTATTATTAGGGGCCAAGCACCGAAGGTGCGGAGGCACCTATTGTATCTGTTCCCGTTCTTATTAGGGGCCAAGCACCGAAGGTGCGGAGGCACCTATTGTATCTGTTCCCTTTCTTATTAGGGGCCAAGCACCGAAGGTGCGGAGGCACCTATTGTATCTGTTCCCTTTCTTATTAGGGGCCAAGCACCGAAGGTGCGGAGGCACCTATTGTATCTGTTCCCGTTCTTATTAGGGGCCAAGCACCGAAAACCGTTTTCGTATAGCGCAGCAGCAAAGTTGAGGCATGATGCCAAAAGGACTATTCAGGCTTTATCTCTGCAATGCATTGACATATTGACACCAAACTTTGTATGTGTCATTGTCACTTCCCTCTGACCACATCACATCAGTTTTGTAACTGCACCACCTATTGGTCGAAAGTGATAATCAATTAAATCATAAATTGAATTAGTGTTTATATGATTTTTCATCCATTTCACCTAAAATCCTCTTTAAATGTCTTTAATTGCTCATTGTTGCAGTTGGTCTGACACTTTCAGCTATGTCTTGTCGTCTTATTCTGCTTGGCCCCGATAATGGCTGCTTGCAGCTATATTTATTCTTCCGCTTCTTCTTCCGCTCTTGGAGTCTATGGCAGCCCATAGAACCGCTTGCGGGACAGTCTGAACTATCAGCATAGCAATTTTGGAGTCTCCAACTCAATCCCTCTAGCGCCACCAACTGTCCAAATTTGCACTCATGTTTATGCTAAAAACTTTTGAACCATAAAGAAACAAATTTTCCTCTGATCCCTTGGCTCAAGATGATTCGATTGCATCCTATGACGTCATTTTCCACAATGGAAATTTTTCCGCCATTTAGAATTTTCCGAAAAACCTACTTTTTCGAATTCCTCCTAGGCCGTTGCTCCGATTTTCACAAAAATGTAACCAGATAATCACCAGACCATGCCCACAAAAAGTTATGGAATTCAAGTTGATTCGTCAAACTGTTTTTGATAAACGCAGGAACAAATTTTACGTAGCGCTTGCGAAAACAGACGTAAGGCTGTATCTCCGCAACGCTTTATCGGATTCAGACCAAACTTGGTACAGGTCATCACAAGCATGACCTGAGGCTACATGCTGCGTTTCGGTGCAGCGTCACCTACTAGTCCAGAGATATGAAAAATGGCTATTTTTGCTTATAACTTCTGAATGGTTTGTCCAAAAATCATAAAATTCCCGGGTTAGGGTTAGGGTCCCGTTAGATTCAGGGCATCATGCCGAGTCGACTGATATCCAATTTGACCATATCGGCCATTTTAGGCATCGGCCATTTTTAATTTTTGTGCTAAAATGCTGTATTTTAAGAACGCATGAACGGATTGTTACGAAACTTGGTATGGGTCATCAGCACGATGCCCTGATTGAGCCTGAGAAGTTTCGAACTTCTCAGAGATAGTATTCAGGACTCTCGCTGAGAGGTCTGCAAGTTCCCGTTGAGGGGCCATACAAGGGAAATAGCGGAAGGGACCCTACCTCTTACGAGGTATTGGAGTCTTGATCTCAGCATCGAGATGGTCATCTTCCCGCAGTGGGTGCATGACTCATCCACCAACACTACCTCAGCGTGCCTACGATCCAGAGTACAATTGCCCCCAGCTAGTGCCAGGAAACAACCGCATCCAGAAACGCACGGGTGGAATGACATCTTGAATGTCATGACCACACTCGAGATGAAAGCAGAGCTGAATCACTAGAGAAACGCTCGGCTCCACTGCAAAAACTTAGTGTCTGTCTCTCTGCATGCTTCCTATATACCTGCAGCACGGGTGTGGTTCGTAATACAAATCTCACTTGCCAATGTCCATTGGTTGGTTCTGTTAACACTCAAAGGTGATAGAGCTCTCAGGTTCGTTTAGGGAACGAGGGGTTACAATAGGTTACCTAGATGTTCCCTATCGGTATGGTTCACTCATACTGCGTGGCTAAACACATTGGGAAAACTCATTTTTCTCCAATTTACTGAAGCCTTATAAAATCATGCAGTGAAACGGTCGTGTTTACGACGGAGTTGCATGAACCAATGGCGTGAAAACCCACCAGAGCCTACAGAAATGGTCGGGGCTAGCCCTCTATATAAGCGGTCATTCTGCTGTATGATTTCAGATCTATTCTCCTTCAGCGACAAACATCTTCTCTTCGCTGATTCCGGGACAGAAGAACCCTTCTTGCCGTTGAAGAGCCTTGCAGCGTATCAAGCTGGTTCAGTGCGTCGGCAACCTGCTATCAAGCTGACCAATTGGCGCCCTGCAAGCAAGAAAAAATACTTTACAAAAGCACAGAAAAGAACCATCACTAAACATTAAATGTAGAAAACTTTATTGCACCATTTAACAAAATACACAAAAGAGTGACCTGAGTATTCAGGGCCATCTGAGTTTCAAGGTAACGGAGCAGAGTCGTGACAGCAGGTAATAAAGGGCACAATAAGGCCTCCACAGCAAGCCACCATTCCTGTACACCTGTACATAAACACACTCACGAACACGTACAGACACCACCACTCACGACACAGCACTCCTAATGGAAAGACCGCCACCAGAAATCCACCCCTGCCTTAGGCACTATACTCTTGTAAAAAAACTGAATTAGGTTCTGTACCGAACAAAACAAAAACTCACATTAACAATCTTTACATTCTAATAAACACACTATTTGTAATAAAGATAAAAAGAAACACATTGTCCTCCAGTCTATCTTGAGGACAATGTGCCCGCCGGAGGGACAGAAACGCGTCCGCACTGTAATGCAAACACCCATATTGGCCGTGCCTCAATCAGTCTCACCCGAAACTTTGACTATAGACCCCTTTTGCGCCAACGTCACAGTTACGTCCCAGCGTAAGCTGGAGGCAAAACAAACGGACAACTGGAGGCGGCCAATACAAACCAGCACAAACTCGGCTACATAATAAGGAGCTTAAATTGTTATTATTGTTATTAAATGTCATCTTGTTGTGTTGTTGGGTGCAAGAATCGACTGAGTACAGGCTCCAATTTGAAATTTGATCGCATAATGTTTCCTAAATGATTGTGTGATTATTTGTGAATCATCTATCATTGTATACATTGTTTTGATTGATTGTGACTATACTTTTTGAAGAACCTGGTAAGAAAGTGTAATCAAATGCATAGTTAAAAAATGAATTTGCTGTATCTGTAATTTTTATTTCTAGAAAATATTCACATCATTAAAATTGCACCGTAATGTCACTCTTTACATTGTTGTCTTCTGTCTGGCCTTGGCGCTGGCGAGGCAGAACTGCAGATTATAGGCTACCACACAAGTCTTGTATGTGACCATTTAGTACAATTATAGGCATCTAAATATGTATATGCCCTCAATTTCTCTTTACCCTCGGTTTCTCTATCGGGTAGGTGTAGAAGTCAGGCCACTCAACCGGAGGTAGCATTTACGTTAATCCTGTCAGAACGTCCATCCATTGAATGAGCGTGTAGGCCGGGTCAGCTAGTCTGGGATGTCCGTTAAAATTAACATTTGCAAATAACAATCGCGGTCCTGGATGGTGAGTGACCTTGCACATTAAGATAAAATCGGATTTTCTCCAGTCATTGTTAAAAAACAAGCTAACAAAAGTTGCAAACTAACATTAGTGAAGCGGCCAGAGGAATCTTTCTGCCTCCAGCTAAGCCCCGCCCACACAAATACGTCACAATGTTTACCAACTGTAAAAGGGTCTATACACAAACAAAGATGCCGCTACAATGTGAGTGAATACTTGGACAAAACATCATGGATGATTTTCATCTACCAGAAGAGGGGAAACCTCAACCAAATGCTAGCCACAGGACTTCATCCACCATGCCCCTCTGAAAATAAGCTAACATTAGCTACAATGTGCTAGTGTCAAACCAACCAACATCACCCAACATTCCTGGACAGCGACTAAATGACGACACCGGAAGGGGCGGTGACTAGTGATGCCAATCCAACTAAAACATCTCTCTCTATATATACATATATATATTAGGGCTGTCTATCGATTAAAAAATGTAATCGCGATTAATCACATGATTGTCATGAGTTAACTCGCGATTAATCACACATTTTTTATTTGTTCTAAATGTACCTTAAATTAATACTTTTCAAGTTTGTAATACTCTAATCAACATGGGCATGGATAAATATGGATGCTTTATGCAAGTGTATGTTTATTATTGAAACCAGTCAACATAGAGCATGAAGACGAGACATGTTTCAAAGGTCATAGATGTTTTTCAAAGAACTTGTTCATGTCTATTAGACACATGTAGAAAGAACAAAGAAATACCAGGTTCCCATTACTTCTCTTTCTTTGCACTGAGCAATTTACTAACACAAACATGTTAAGATTTTTGCATGACAGGGCAGCTCTTCTGAAAAAGCTAAATGTACATTTATTATTTATTATTACATTAGTTGGTCCCTCTCTCTGTGCCCATTTTGATGAAGCTAAATTCTCAGTAAAACTGTTTTCATTGGTATATTTGACTGTTTCTGTTGTCAAACAATGGAATGAATATGAAGTAGTGACTGAAACGCGACCCATTAAGACATAACCAGCTCTCTCTTCCAAGATGTTAATCTGCACTAAAATCCTGATAATCGAGCCGTCATCTGATGAAATCAAATACACATAAGATAAAGAAAATATCTGTGCTTTGATTTCGGCTATACTTGTATGTAAAATTAGAGAAGCAACATAATATCTGTGTTTAACTGAATTAAGTTAAACACAAAAAATGCGCGTGAGGCGCAGAGAGAGAGAGAGAGAGAGAGAGAGAGAGAGAGAGAGAGAGAGAGAGAGAGAGAGAGAGAGAGAGAGAGAGAGAGAGAGAGAGAGAGAGAGAGAGAGAGAGAGAGAGACTTTTGACTTTTAGGGTCGCTTTTATTTTACAAAAACATATTTTCCTTCATATATATTTTTTCATATTTTCACAATTACACTCTTAAAAAAAGAAAAAAATTCTATATACCTTAGATATTAATTTGCAAATTACCATCAATATCAACTTCACACACACATTGATTAACTTCCCATTTACATTTAAAAGTCTCAAGACTATCAACTAGCTTATAATAAGCATACTCTATTTTAACACGTGTTTTTATCAGTCCTGTCAAAATTGATAAAACATCAGTGGACCCCGTGTCATTCATTTTTCCTTTACGTGACAACCAAATTGCCATTTTTGCCTGTCCAAATAAGAAATTTTGTAAAACAAGTACTTTCCTTTTACTTCTAAAATATTTTGGCCCATAAATAAAACCCATTGGGGTAAAAACAATGCCCAACGTTTGGCACCACTTCTCTAATTCAGAAAATAATATCTGCAATCTCCCACAATTAAGAAACAAATGGAAAACTGTTTCCTGTACCCCACAAAAAGGGCATCCCTCCCCTACCTTTTGATCAAGGTGTGCTCTGTGTCTGTTTGTAGCTATTATACCATGCACAATCCTCCACTGAAGATCTCCAGTCCTTTTCTCAGTAGGAGGCTTGTACAGGGTCCTCCAGCCTCCTTTAGGGGAAGCGTCTGCTCCAAACACTTCCTGCCATTTAGACTCCTTTGCTCTGTCCAACGTTTGAAGGTATAAAACTTTTACACACAGTACATAAAGAGACTTTTTTCCAACATCACTGAAAAAAACAAGTTGGGGTGTCCCAAAAGACAGCAGTCCACCCTCCAATTCATTCCATGATCTAGTCTCTGCAGAAATAGTCAATTCTGGGAGGGAAAAAAGATCCTCTTCACCATCATGCGTTTCCAGAGACAGTCTGTAATCCACAGGTAGAGCTTTACTTAACTGAGTCAGTATATTCTGGGCGAGCCGAATTAATCTTATACCCAGTTTTTCAGCCAAAACACCAGCAGATATCCATCCTTCCTCAGATAAAAATTGTCCAACTTTTAATAACTTTGCAGTCTTTAGAGTATTTCTTAGAGATATTGACTTTAGAAAATTCAAGTCCAATGCAGGATTGAAAAGAATCGGTTCTTCTTTCAGCCACATTCTTTGCACACCATTTTGTTCTCGGGATACTCTGCAAACTGTCCAAGATGTTAAAATTGACCTGTAGAAAACTGTTAATCCAGACAGGTCTATCTTGTTAATGTCCATGAGGAATAAATGGCGGTCTAGTCTCATATTACCTGCTCTCCTCAGTAGGGTACAGGCGACTTCAGCCCAGATCACATCTTCCTCATACAGGAGTTTCTTCATGGTCTGGAGTCTGAAGGCTTTTACTCTTGATCTTATGTCTACTAGTCCTTGTCCTCCTTCTTGCAGAGGTAGATACAGAAGATGCCTTCAACCAGTGTTGTCCCGACCAGAAGAAATCCATCAGGCACTTTTGTAATCTTCTCACTATATCCTCTGGAGGTTCCAGAATCCTCATTCTGTGCCACAAAGATGCTGCAGCCAAATTGTTACAGACAAGCACTCTTCCCCTGTAGGACAGCTGGGGCAGCACCCATTTCCAGTGAGACAACCTTGCACACACTTTTTCCACTAAACCCTCCCAATTTCTTTTTCTAAATTCTTCTGTCCCTAAAAAGACCCCTAAATACTTAAAACCTGCCCTCCCCCATTTTAAATCACCCGGGAGTAATGGACTTTGAGGTTCTTGACCACACCACAGGGCATCGCTTTTACCCCAATTGACTTTAGCTGAACATGCTTTTTTATAACACTCTAATGCCTTTTCTAACAATTTAACATCATTTTGATCTCTAATTAGAACAGTAATTAGAGACTAATTAGAACAGTAATTAGAACAGTAAGCAGCAAGTTTGATAGGTTGCTGAAAAAATTATGCATTGACATTCAACCCTTTTAACTCTCTTCTCAGTCTGCACAACAGAGGCTCAATTGCTATACTATAAAGAAGGCCAGACAGATGACAACCTTGCCTAATTCCCCTCTGTACTTTTATCGGAAAACTGATGCCACCAGCCATGTTTACCATACATGTGGCCTCAGTATATAACATTTTTACTGTAGAAATAAAATTGTCCACAAAACCAAAAGCTTTTAACGGCTTAAAAAGGAAAATGTGATCAACCCTATCAAAGGCCTTTTCCTGATCTAAAGACAAAAAAACAACATTAGTACCATTTATAACAGCAAAATTTATAACATCCCGCACTAAATGTAAATTTACACGAAAAGACACCTCTAAGTTACGTTCCGGCGAACTCAAAAACATATAAACCTGTCTTCTAAAGGAAAGCACATGTTTTAGAGTTTTTACAGCCCAGTGAAATAAGTTTCACAGGGCTTGCAATTTTTCCGAATCTTGGCAATTCCTTCATGATCACATCATTAGAGATAAACGTCGGAATGTTTGAGATTATTATTTTCGTCACCGGGGCAGATAGTGGGGTTACTGTGACAAAAGTGCGTTTTACCCATACTCCGCTCACAGTCAATTTATTAATCAGCATTTCCGTTTTTAGAAACACAACCACAGCTTTGTTCATACGTGAAGCCGAGATGATATTCTCAAACCCTACCTGTTCTCCAACGACTAGGAGCAGTTCTTCCACTGTCACCCCAGGTTCCGGTACACACCTGCACCCGTTCCGAAGCGACAGGCCTTGTGTTCCTTGACTGGGAACAGACGCCATATCGGCGAACGAACAACTTTTTTTTTTTTTTTACCGAGGGGAAACTACAGAGGGGAAAAATGTAACTAAGAAACCATTTGTATTAAATAGAGAAACCACTTTTTCCGCACTCACTCTGAGCAACGTGCTCAGCTCTCACACGCACACTCCCAACACGCACACCGGAAGTGAGAGAGAGAGAGAAAGAGAGAGAAAGAGAGAGAGAGAGAGTGAGAGAGAGGTGCGCACGCGTGCTCGGAGAGCAGTACCGGCGATTCTCAGAAACTTAATAAGGTTTGGGCGCTTTTTTGAAGGGAAAAAATCACTAAAGGGGTCTGCAATGTCGCTAAGTTGGCAACACTGTGTATCTCCATTTCTCCAACTAGGGGTTGGGCCACGGGTCAAACAGAAAATACGCGCTGCGTTAATCGCGCATTAAAAATATTAGTGCCGTTAATATGATTTTGCGTTAATGCGTTATATATACGACGACTCACCTATGTTCCTTGACAGTTTTCTGCATTCTCTTGCCCACCCCTCTCCTCACTTTCGGCTATATATATATATACATTATGACAACATTTCTGATTCTACAGATGCAAGCTGTCTGGATGAGCCATACCTGTAAGAATGTTCAGAAGAAATGATGTTTGACTGACATACATCAGTGAGAAACATGGCTGGTCAAGGTACAATACATTACAGACCACACATTATTTTTGGTTCACTGTGTTCGTTGGGAACTCCACAGGGTTAATATTCATGGTCAGTCCACTTTGGCACTTGTGCCAGTGCAAATGTTGGGGCTTGTGATGGAACTGCAGGGGTTTGTGAGTTTAACGGGCATTTTGCAGGTTAGAGTACCCAGTCAATGTATAGAAAAATAATGTAGGAACTAGATCTTTATATATAGATTTCTTTATATATATAACTATAAAATGCTATTAAGGCTTCTGGAGTCACTTTTGTGAGAAAATGCTACTTCCACATCTGAAAAATGCCAAACCGGAAGTGATGTAACAGGGGTGGGGTGGAGTGCGGCCAATTTAACCAATAGGAAAGCAATGGATTGCAATGACAGTTCGGACGCTGGGGAAATTGTAAATGTTTACTCGTATGACAGACCGTAGCAATATAATTATGAGCCTGAGTAATTACAGGCCAGGATTAGACAAAACAACGGTCAGAGGAGACAAATTGAGCTGTGGCGTGAGGAGAACAAGGCAGGGGTCTTGCTGAGAGACCAGTGTTAGCTTATAGATATATACACGTTAGCTGACGATATGTAACACTATGTTCAGATCAAAATATTGTTACAGATTATTATTATCACGTATCAGGCAATAGCAAAGCTAGTATTGGACCCTTACCTGCATGTGTTGTGTCAGCCATTAGGAGACAGTTTCCAGAGGAAGGGGGACTTAATAAAGGCTTTGAATGGTCCCATTTTGGTGACATAAAAAAAATAAATCACAATCACAATTGTCTTACTGTATAAAAACTTTATATGTGGTTTTGTACAGCTTGAAAATTAATTATATAACTATTTATGATAATAATAAGTTTCGGCTGCAGACTTATAAACACATAAATGCATTACATAAAAAGTTTTTGTAGGATATGTTCATTAACCCTCTGGGGTCTGAGGTGTTTTCTGGCCCTGGAGGTGTTCTGACATGCTCTGACATTTGTGCTTATTTCTGTTACTTGTGACATTTTCATGGCTAAAGTCTGATTACACTGTATTCAGCACAAACTCTGCTACAATAATATATCAGCAGCATGTATGTAAAAGTTTGTAGTTTTGAGATAATGACATTTATGTCACTGCATGAAAAGAGGTGTATCCGGACCAGTATACTCCTGTATACACTGCTGGAATTCGGAAGAATCCAGGAGTATACTGGCCGGATAGCTCAAATTCCATGGGTCTGTATATATCCGTATACATCCGAAATGATACCAAATCGGATGTATGTTGTGGACGTATACTTCCGTGCTACAGCCATTTGTTGCCATGGCAAGTAATCCCATCAAAGGTTTTTACAAGAGAACATTTTCACACCTTTGTGCACCTTTTGGCCTCCCCCTATTGGTCCTTTTCTTTTAAAACCACTCCCATTACCCAGACCACTATTGGAGGACAGGACACATTGAAAACCCAGGAAAGTGATTTGATTGGTTACTTTTAGAACATAGCCCACCCTAGGCCTTATCGCACAGTGATTTGATTGGTTATAGGCCAGCTATGCAGATATTGCTCAGTATACACTAAACCCCCCTTCCCCCAATTTTAATAAATTCAAATATAATTTTAAAAACACACACAAAGAACAATGAGAAAGTCTGACATTTTTATTAAGGTAAATAAAACATTCCAAAGAGCATTATAAACAAGCATTAAAAAGGAATGGGGGAACAAAAATATTTGAAGGGATGAAAATGTAAAGGAACAAAAACAAATATAACATGAACATTCCAAAGAACATTATAAACATACATTAAAATGAATGGGGAAAAAGAAATGTGAACAAAGGTGTAAAGGAATAAAATACAAAACGTGGAGATAAGCAACATGCACATCAAAAAGGAACAAATATACAAAGTATACAATATAAAACAAGATCAATAAATAAGAAATATCGAAATTAAAGTGTATATAAAATATATGTAAATATTCATTTTTCAAACTGCCATGATGCACTGGTGGTGTGACGTAGCGTGGGTCAGCCTCTAGTCTGGTTTGTAGTACCTGGCAGAGAGCAGATAACTCTGTGGTTCTGTTTGGTGGAGACCTCACCATCCACACTGGCCTTCCATCAACAATAGCATCTTCATCAGACATCAGATCTATTGTTGCAGTCTTCCACAGTTCCCTTTCTGTGTTGGTTTGTACAACACTGGACATGGTCTCCAGCAACTGCAAAACATGACAGTAATTTAACCACTAAAACACAGAGAGGAGGACAGTTACATTCTGAAGAAGAAAAAACAACAACTGCTTAACCAGTTTCTTAACTTACCCATCTCTTTCTTTGACGGTTCTTTGCAATGTTCCTCATAGTGTTTCTTTTCTGGGCCTTTTCAGGCTGAGCCAAAGAATACTTCCTCCGCAAAGTCTCAAAATACGTCTTGCAACCTGTTGAATAAATCATAAATAAATGTAATTCCAATAAAACTAAGTAAAACAGAGGACATTAAAATGATTACAACATCTTTAAGATTACCTTTTGCACATTCAGGGTCAACGTCTGTAAAAGTTGTCCTTAATTCTTTGAAGAGATAAGTGGTCACAGCCAGGTTATGTGATGAATTTATTCTGGGGGGAAAAGTTGCAGGCATCATTAATGAAATTCAGTTTTGGTATTTCAAATCCATATAGTAGTAGATTAAACTAACATTTACAGTATACAATACGCAGTCTTACGCAGTTTGTTGATCGTATTTGTGTGGGTTGTTCTCTGAATTATGGAGGCGCTTTACAGATTCCTGTTAAGTTTGAAATTAAAAAGCGTTTAAGTGGATTCACAATCTGCAAGAACCACAAAACTGAATTTTCAGTTTGAATAAGTTGGCCATCACAGTAAACATAAGAGACAAAACATATCAGTTCATAAATCTTTAAGATGTCACGCAGCACCTCTGATATCTTACCGGTTCGTGCCGCCTTCTGCCTATACAAGGCCACCAGTGCAGGTGTATGTTGGTCAAGCACAGCACAGAACTGGTTCCGTATGTTGACGTTTGTGATGCGTTGGAACTCAGCACAAAGCTACAAAAACAAAAACAAACAAAAATAATTATATAAAAAGACTAATACTCGATTTGCAACAGAAAACACATTTGTGATGCAACATGTTCCATTAAAATACATTGTTGAGCAACATGGTCACATGCAAAGTGATAGTTCTTACACACAGTGAATAGTGGCATTTGCTGTTCCATTTGAATGTGATACATATTAAAAATTTGGCATAGAAATATGTGTGAAGAGTGGCAGAAAAGAGAAGTGAGTCTGTTTTACCTGTGATTCAATCCGAAGAGCCGGCCATTTCCCCAAGAAGTCCTTCACCTGCACAGATAAAACAATCAATATGAAACCAGTCAAATTATGCAATCAACCTCTTTAATGAGAAATTAATTATACAAAATTTCAAGTTAACCCTCTGGGGTCTAAGGTGTTTTTGGGGTCCTTGAGATGTTCTGACATGCCCTGACATTTGTGCTTTTTTCAGTTGCTTATAAACATATTAATGGCAAAAAAAAATTACACACTATTTAGCACAAACAGGGCTACCATGATATGTGAGCAACAAGAATGTACATGTCTGCATTTTTGAGAGAATAATGTTTATGCATGGTTATTGAAAAAACTAAAAACTAAAGTTTCTGAAATAAGGCCATAAAACACATTCTAAATATGTGCCAATAAGACTTTTGTCTAATGGATGTCATCACCTAGTGTTTTTTCTTCAAAATGATGTGAAAATCACCCTGCCTTATCATTCACATAACACAATACATTGATTTGAATTTTGCAAAGCACTTTCTGTTTGGAAAGGCAAAATGCAGAGTGGGCGTCAACGATCATGCATATTTAGTGGTTCACACCTTATTGTGCTTGCAATTTGGCCTATAATATCCAAGTAAAACATGTCTAGTAATTGTGCAGTTAATTCTCATACTGTATTTTCAGTTTTGGAAAATTTATCCTCTCCCCAAATTTGTCACTAATAAAACACAATAAAAATTATTTAAAGAAAAGGCTTATATTTACCTTTTAATAGTTTGTTTACATCTACCTTGTAAATATATTTTTTTATTAAAAAGGTTACAATTACAACAACAATTCAAGTGTAATCTTTCTTTGTAAAAACTAAAGTATACATTTTATCATACATATTTCAAAGTTAAGGATTTGATTGATTATTTGATTACTTTATTTTGACAAAACATACTATATTTAACATGAGCAAATATTGGCAAACAAAAGCTTATTTGAGGTGGCAGATATTTTACAGTAAAAATGTATAATCTATCCAAAACTAATCAACGAAATGTTGTCTTTCATATGTCTGTAACATAGGTCTTTCATTTTTATTATAAGAAATATAAATGTTAATTTGCAGTTTAATACGTTGCTTATACAAATACATTTTATTTCAACATATTTCAGTCGATTTTTACTCAGTATAGCAATACAGTTTGCTAAAACCTAAACATTCATGCACAAACAGAAACGCCTGACTGTAATGTTGTTTTTATGAAATATTAGGGCATATAAATGTTAATTTTCAGTTTAATACGTTGCTTATACAGATAGCCTACATTTTATTTCAACATATTTCTGTCGATTTTTACTCAACTATATATATAAGTATAGCAATACAGTTTGCTAAAACATCATCATTCATTCACACAGAGACGCAATTTAAATTTAAACTGTCTTTTTGCGAGCTGTGATAAACAGCGCCCATCTCTGCGGCGGCCGTTCATTCATTCACAGAAACGCGATTAACTTGAGAAGGAAAAAAAACGTACTACATATTCGGATCCTCTCTCCTGCAATACCCGCACTCTGAGGTCGATTTTCCATTATTATTATTATTCCTCACAGCGCTGCCAGATGGTGTAAACACGAAGGCTACAATGGTCTGATTAAACTTGTGTTTTCTCGAGCTGATATGGGGGCGTTCACAGGTTTGCTTGGATTGCCTCAGTAATTTGCGTTTGAATAGCACGCGCTCTCCGTGGGCGGAGTCACATTACATTTGAATTAGCTCTAATGAGCTCGACTGGAATCGCTCTCTTTTAATACAGATTTCAAAAGATGAGAATATTTGTTTTTTATATAAATTACCTCATTTAAAAGAATAGAATTCAAGCTTCATGCCTGTGTGTCTGTATGCCTGTTTGACTGAGAATTCGCTGAGTTACAGTTCATTTTCGGACGCGTTTCAGAATGGTCTTCACTGACAGAGAGAAGGCAGAACTCGCATCACGTTTATTTTTCTTTATTTGGCAAAAAGCACAACACTTTGTTTTTATTGTGAGTATACACAAAAATAATACACATTTAACAGAATCGATTGATGTATGAAACTTGCTTGTAATATCAAAGTCCACAGAGCAAAATTAATTTCTTTTGAACTGAACTGAAAAAAAGCAAGCTGGTATCGCCGGCGATACCGTCGACCCCAGGGGGTTAATGTAACGATAAAGTTGCTCTCTGGTGACAATGTAGGTCTGCACATGCACACAAAAACAGACAGCAAGAGATTTAATTTTTAAGAGACATTTGATTGATGCTAATGAATTAGGCTCCAAATAAAAGAAATGGTGAAAAATAGTTACAGCCTAAATTAACATTTGAGTCGCCTTGATTTTGGGGGATGCTCACTGCACTCCTTCCACTTAAACCTATAATGAAAAGACGTTTGTAAAGGTTTAATAAAAACTTGCATAGTTCATTTGGTAACTATTATGTCCATAACCTTAACTTTGTTTGAGTAAAAGTTAACATAACCGCTAACGTTTGCCACTAGCTCATTTGGGTGCATGTAGATAACATCACATTGAACTTGCCAGAGCAGGGCGCTTAACACAAACAGCAGCAACACACTCAAAAACAGAAGGACTATCGCTTGCTGAAAAGAGTTATTGACTAACGTTAACATTATTGCCCTGCCACGACATTAACAGTAGCTGCTAACGTTACACAGGATATTCTGTCACTAGCAGGCGGACTGACGGCAATCGCGCCCGCGGCACCGCGCTTGCAACTTAAAAATAGCCTCATCTAACAGTCAAATATCACGTGTAATATGATATTCTTACAATATTACAACAAGCAAAGTAGTTTTGAAGTGTTTTGGTTTACTTACAAGTTGTTTCATTCTTGATACCACGTCACTCAAGAGGGTAGCCATCTTGGATATATTTTTCAGGTAACGTCAGCTGCACGTCATGACGTCAAATCACGTGATCAACAGTACACTTTAAAATAGTGAGTGAACCAGCGGTGTTCACTCAGAAATGCTGAGGCACACAAACATAAAAATACATATTTGTTCATAGACATTAATAGTTTAAAGGTGGATTAACTCAGCAAGAGATTGTAACTGTAGTGACCTTAGTCTTCAATTCAGTGGAGTAGAAAAGCTCAGGTTCCTTCTACCTTTTTAATAAATATCAAGTCACCTTTATTTATACAGCGCTTTTTACAATACAGATTGTTTCAAAGCAGCTTTACAGAGATAACAGGAAAATAATGCAAGAAAGTTTAAAAAAAAATAGCTTCACAGTCCAGCTTAAGTCAGTTCAGTGGTGATTCATTTTGTTGTATAAATAAATAAATAAATAAATTTATGTGTAAATATAGCCACTTTGGAGAAAACCGTGATGTCATCGTCCAGCTCAGTTCAGATCTCATATAATAGTGTCAACGCAGGCAGATCAATAATATTGTTGAATATTAAATTAAATGTCCCCAACTAAGCAAGCTAAAAGCCAATTGTGAGATATTCTGAAATGTTTGGTTCATTTTTCTTTATTTGTTCCATTAAATTTATTGCTGGGAAAAAATTAATCGCGATTAATCGCATCCAAAATAAAAGTTTGTGTTTGCATAATATATGTGCGTGTACTGTGTATAATTATTTTGTATATATAAATATACACATATGCATGTATATATTTAAGATTTTTATTTATTTATATATATAAATAATTTATATTTATATATAATATAAATTATGTATAAATGTATATACAGTATATACATGCAAATATTTCTTAAATAAATACATGCACATGTGTGTATTTATACATACAAAATAATTATAGACAGTATACACACATATATTATGCAAACACAAACTTTTATTTTGGATGCGATAAATTTTTTCCCAGCACTAATTAAATTCCTTTGTTTATTTCATTAAATATTCAGATGTTTTTGTGGACGTATATGTTCAGACTGGGTGTTTATTTTGTCCTGTTTTTATAAAAAATATTTGATTAAGAGACTTTTTTTCATGCAGTGGTTTTAAGGCCCTGACACAGGCGACGTGAGTCAACCCTAGAGTCGGCTTTAGTCATTGCTAGTTCTTTGACGTCGGTTTTGTGTTTCAGGGCCTTAAGAATTTATTTATTTTTCTGTACAAAAAGCTTGTTTGCTGTAGCCTAACCTAGTAGTCCAGAGATAATTCAATCCTGAAGTCCTCCCTGGCCACCCCTCCCTCTGAGAACAGCCAGCACAGTGTCAGTCATTAACATATGAAAGGTCTTCACACCTAACAGTTGTCAGTCCTCTCACACCCAGCAGTGTTTCAGCTGTATATGTCCGTGAAATTTCACGGATTCCTGTATATGTCCGCATATGTGAGGTTTCCGGGTTTATCTGGAAATATACTGTTCCATGTTACTCTGATCCGCTTTTTCCCACATTCATCCGGCAAACATCAAATTACACAGGAGTTTACCATGCCCGTATTTTGCCGGATTTGAGTCTTTTCATGCAGTGTGTGTGGTTTGTGAAAATACAAAAAAAATTGTCACTGAAATAAGGCCATGAAACCCATACTGATTATTTCTTCACAAGACTTTTGAAAATTGTATCACGTAGCCTAGAATATTTGCTCCAAAACTATGTGAAAATCATCCTGACTGCTCATTCAGATAAGACAATATATTGATTTAAAATTTGTAAGACGTGTTTTGTGTAAGAAAGCTTTATGTGAGTAGGCGTAAACACATCATTAATATGTATGGTTTTCACTCCTGAGAAAGACAAAGACCCTCCCCTAACGGCCCTATTAGGAGCTATCAGGAGCTGTCATTCTGAGCAACCTTGCACAAAGAATGAGGAGATTTAAAAAAGAATGGCTTTTTGATTGTTTGGATTTATTTACAACACAACATAATCCAAAGATACACAACAAAGGACAAAAAAGCACATTATTTAACACAGATCTAAAGACAGAGACTTGAACAGTCACACACCTTTGTGCAATTCCTGAAACATAGTACATACCTGTCATTTCCAAGGTGTTTGATTTTTCATTTACCATGTTCATGTACTCATGTGAATGTTGAAGTCAGCAGGACTCATCAGTGGGGCATCTGGTCCATGTATAAAAAAAATAAAAATAAAAATAAACATCTGTGAACATGCTGATATCAAGATATCAAGAGAAACTATAGGGCTCCCATATGGAAAAGGTTTGCTAAAAACTCCTGTGATTCTTATATGTTCCAACAGAATATTGTAAGGGACATATATGCTGCAAAAACCACATATATAAATTGCATAATATTAATGTATTTTCAATCATATTATGTCATATATGTCCTACATACAACTGAAGCCATATAGATTTTCATGATGTAAAAACATAGGAAAATAATGCTAATTTAATATGAATGTCCAGCATGGACATGTATAAAACACAGTGCAGTTTACCAATCAGTATTAGGCTGTACTTGACTCATGCTTGTTCTTATCTTCTCCTAAGTCGAGTCCTATGCCTGTAGTCAATCATGGTTATAATCAGCCTTAGATGAAACACAACATTTAAACTACACACACAAGCACACATTTTAATTACAAAATGATTTATTAGAGTGTGTTCTACAAGATACAGTTGCTGTATTACTGTAGGCTACTCATCGACAATAAAGGCCAATGTCATGTAGTTATACCAGTGGTTGTATGGAATATTTTTACAAAGGTTTAGAGGAAATAAAAAAGTTAATATTACTGGCATATAAACACAGTTAATATTACTCATAAATATTTGTTTTTAAATGCCCCCCCCCCCCAATTATTTCTACTCAATTTTATTTGTTAATGTACCAAATGCAGTTACTCAGTTCTATTTAATTTGTTTTACTTACATTTACTCAGTTAATACAGTGTATGTAATTGATTTTACTGCTTAAAAATCTAATCAATATTCTAAGTGTAAAAATGTTTCACCAAAAAAATTGAGTAAATCATATTAAAAGTTTTTAGAGTGCATCACCACCAGAGTTCATACAAAAACATATTCCAGCCAATTTTCAACATTTTAATCACTGTTCTAGAAACATATTTGAATCAACTTTGTTCATTTGCAATAATATGTTATGATTTGTTCACAAACAACAGGCCCAGACAGTTCACAATTAATGTAAATACACGGTCTTGCAATGTCATTGCTTTTCAACTGCTCTTTCAAATCCTATAGGAAAATGAACAGTCTTCATAAAGGTCAGTGATATTCTGACAGTAATCCTCAAACCGGCTTCTGCACTGTACAATTTAAAAATTTGCCAACTGCATACAAGTGAATCAGATGTTGGTCATCAAAACATGAAATATGTATGAAACACATAAACAAATGACACAAAATGTGTATAAATTCTATATGACTTTAATTTGACTAGCATATGATTCAATATAAGAACTCTAAATGATTTATACATGAACTGTATATGAGTTTTATATATTTCTACTAATACCATACACATTTGCATACTTTTGTCATGTAAAACTCATATAAGACTTTTTACAGTATTCATATATAACGCAAAAATCCCCTACAAGTTGTGTGTGTGCTATTTAGTATGAAATGGGCCATAATCGGTCTGATTTTGTATAGGACATGTATTGGCCTTATATGAAACACAGAAGGTAATTCTGGCCGATTTAAGTAAGGAAGATATATGGTTGCTGTATATGAACCATGCAGGTTTTTTCATATGGGCTGCACGATTTATGGAATACATTTTAGATTTTTCTGGTTAAAATTGCGATTTAAAATGTACAAAATACACACACACACACACACACACACACACACACACACACACACACACACACACATATATATAATGAACACCAGGTTTGTTGTGCCTTGTAGGCATAGGCTGCAGTGCTGCATAAAATAATATTAACAATAGCCTATAGCAGGCGGCCTATAAATCGTTAAAAAGGAACATATCAGTAACACTACACTAGATACAAATATATTGATTATCATATGTCACTTCAAATGTTTCCATTCGTTATGACGTTAAAATGAGATTGGAGTAAAAACATGAAGCCTAATGCACAACGCGACTGACTCATACTCACAGTGTGTGCATAGAACATTTACTGAAGCGATCGAGCCGCTCCAAACTATGAAACATTATTGTTACCATCTACGTTTGAGCAGATATCCACAAATACAGTATTTAACAGTAAACACGGATATAAACATTATAATAATCACCATATTAGAGTAAACACTCATACTAGCCTACTTTTATCATGCTGTGTTTTATTATTGAAAAACATCCTTGTGTCGTACATGTACAGTATATACATTTAGCATTGAAAGGTTGCCTCTAGTTCACATTTCACATTTCTGTCTATATATAAATACATATACATGTACGACATAGGCTTCATGTTTTTACTCCAATCTCATTTCATAACGAACATTTTAGTCTGGCACCAGTTTAATTAGTTGCTACAATGTAAAGTTTATACAACAATAACATGCTTACTATTATGAGTGGAAATGTCTTACCTTAATTACCTTACCTCTAATCTTCTCATCTTCAAATCGAGTTCTTCAAATTCTTCTGAGGTAAATCCAAGGTAAACAGCACAGCACAAACACAGTCTCTACGAAAAGCAGAGAAGTGCGTTACTGTAGTCTCTGATTCTTTGTTTTGAGGTGATGAGGGCGTTTACAGGCCCGCGTGGACTATTTGCATGTCAATCGCTCGTGCGCTTGGTCACATTAGAGTTAATTAGCTCAGACTGGAGAAACTGTACATGTCGTTGCTTTCATACAGATTACTTAAACAGAGAACATTTGTTTTTGATATGATTTACATCAAATGGAGACTTCAAGCTTTGTAAAGACATACGTTTCATATCACAGTGACAAGCAGCGAATGCTGAGTTACAGATAATGTTCTGTCGCGTTTCAGAATGATCTTCACATTGAGAGAGACGGGAGAACGCGCATCATGTTTATTTTCTTTATTTTACAGAAAACACAACATTTTGTTTTTATTATTAGTGTACACAAATAAAAGAAGACATTTAACAGTTTTGAATGATGTATAACACTTGCCTGTATGACAAAAATCGAGTTATTTGAGTCTCTTTTGCACTGATAAGTAAAAAAGCTGACCCCAGGGGGTTAAGAATAAAGACAAGGCACATTTTGTAAAACAGATGTATACTAAGTGATCTCTGATGGATCATTGACCATCAGGTTTCTCGCTGACGGCCGAACCATATGCTGACGACGGACTGTACAGGTTCGATGAAGGTGCTGTGACAGTGTGCACCGAGGGAACTGCACCAGCCCGGAGTCTCAGTTGATTCTTGCTTTGGCATCCCATGTTGAACTCGATCATATTGCCGGGGTTATAATCATCCGGTCTAAAATGAACGCTACACACTACTGCGTTTTTCGAAGCAGATACAGAAGTGAAGTCCTGTCTCTTCATCTGCACAAAACGCACCCAGAAACGGAAGATAGCCCCGTCCTTTTTCTTGTTCGGAAACCTGTGGACTCGATGTCCTGACAGGCTGTAGTTTTTTTGTTCAAATTTGAGCAAATTTCAGCGGCGTTGTTTCAAATGCCACTCCATGAGTGTGGCTTCTGCAGGGCCTCTAATGAGCACAGTGAATTTGTCGCTTGTCTTGGGAAATCCCACGCAGAAGCTGCACTCACCGAGACAAGCTGTTTGTTAATGTGTTAGTTGCAAGCACTGGGCCCGTTCATGTTCAAGCTCCCATGCAACTGACCACTGTTATAGTAAAAAAACACACAAAGAGAGCAAATTTTCTCTTACAGTTTCTAAGAGCACCAGTCCCCTGTCACAGCAAGGCGGCCATTGCCGGAGTGTCAAGTTGGGTTTTGAACATAATCAAACAAGATTACTCACTGCAGTTTGCTCGTAGACCTCCCCGGTTCCGCTCACATCCTCCGGACAAAAGTGATGAATTTGCTAGCAAAAGGGGCTGTAGAGACTGTTCCTCCGGCCCACAGTGAGTCAGGTTTTTAGAGCCGCTACTTGTGCTACTTCATGAAGTGCATGGATGCAGTTCTCTCCCCTCTGAAATAGAAGGTATGTGTCCTGAATTACCTCGACGACTGGCTCGTACTGGCTCAGCCATTGACCGAGCTAGAGGTGCACAGATCCTTAATCCTCAGCCATTTGAAATGCCTGGTACTCACGATCAACATTGCCTAGAGCTTACTGTCTTCCGATCTCGTTCCTGGGAGCAGTCCTCGATTGAGCCAGCTTGCGCCGTCTTTCAGGGTCGGGGTCTCATCCCCCCACAGAACGTTTCAGAGGATGCTGGGCCTCATGGCCTCCATATAATCTGTATTTCAGCTGGGCGTGCTACACATGCAGCCCCTACAATACTAGCCAAAACCCCATGTTCCAGCCTATGCTTGGCGTCATGGACGCCTCAGTATCAATGTGGACCATGCCTGCACAATGGCCTTGGCCCCTCAGAGGGACCCTCATCGTTCCAATCTGCCGTGGATCTGGGAATGGAGGAAGGTGGTTAACCCCCTGGGGTCGACGGTATCGCCGGCGATACCAGCTCGCTTTTTTTCAGTTCAGTTCAAAAGAAATTAATTTTGCTCTGTGGACTTTGATATTACAAGCAAGTTTCATACATCAATCGATTCTGTTAAATGTGTATTATTTTTGTGTATACTCACAATAAAAACAAAGTGTTGTGCTTTTTGCCAAATAAAGAAAAATAAACGTGATGCGAGTTCTGCCTTCTCTCTCTCAGTGAAGACCATTCTGAAACGCGTCCGAAAATGAACTGTAACTCAGCGAATACTCAGTCAAACAGACATACAGATACACAGACATGAAGCTTGAATTCTATGCTTTTAAATGAGGTAATTTATATAAAAAACAAATATTCTCATCTTGTGAAATCTGTATTAAAAGAGAGCGATCCCAGTCGAGCTCATTAGAGCTAATTCAAAGGTAATGTGACTCCGCACACGGAGAGCGCGTGCTATTCAAACGCAAACTACTGAGGCAAACCAAGCAAACCTGTGAAACGCCCCCATATCAGCTCGAGAAAACAAGTTTATTCAGATCATTGTAGCCTACGTGTTTACACCATCTGGCAGCGCTGTGAGGAATAATAATAATGGAAAATCTACCTCAGAGTGCGGGTATTGCAGGAGAGAGGATCCGAATACTGTAGTAAGTTTTTTTTCCTTCTCAAGTTAATCGCGTTTCTGTGAATGAATGAACGGCCGCCGCAGAGATGGGCGCTGTTTATCACAGCTCGCAAAAAGACAGTTTAAATTTAAATTGCGTCTCTGTGTGAATGAATGATGATGTTTTAGCAAACTGTATTGCTATACTGAGTTGAGTAAAAATCGACAGAAATAGCCTATGTTGAAATAAAATGTAGGCTATTTGTATAAGCAACGTTTTAAACTGAAAATTAACATTTATATGCCCTAATATTTCATAAAAACAACGTTACAGTCAGGCGTTTCTGTTTGTGTATGAATGTTTCGGTTTTAGCAAACTGTATTGCTACACTCAGTAAATATCGACTAAAATATGTTGAAATAAAATGTATTTGTATAAGCAACGTATTAAACTGCAAATTAACATTTATATTTCTTATAATAAAAATGAAAGACCTATGTTACAGACATATGAAAGACAACATTTCGTTGATTAGTTTTGGATAGATTATACATTTTTACTGTAAAATATCTGCCACCTCAAATAAGCTTTTGTTTGCCAATATTTGCTTATGTTAAATATAATATGTTTTGTCAAAAATAAAGTTATCAAATAATCAATCAAATCCTTAACTTTGAAATATGTATGATAAAATGTATACTTTAGTTTTTACAAAGAAAGATTACACTTGAATTGTTGTTGTAATTGTAACCTTTTTAATAAAAAAATATATTTACAAGGTAGATGTAAACAAACTATTAAAAGGTAAATATAAGCCTTTTCTTTAAATAACTTTTATTGTGTTTTATTATTGACAAATTTGGGGAGAAGATAAATATTCCAAAACTGAAAATACAGTATGAGAATTAACTGCACAATTACTAGACATGTTTTCCTTGGATATTATAGGCCAAATTGCAAGCACAATATGAGGAAAAATAAAAAAGAATTGAGATGCTTCCAACTGTTGCTCTTGCATTCTTGTGGCTCAGTGACTCACCTGAATGAATGGCTAATTAAGTATGCAGGCCCCATTGTCTCCTCAGGTGTGAACCACTAAATATGCATGATCGTTGACGCCCACTCCGCATATGGCCTTTCCAAACAGAAAGTGCTTTGCAAAATTCAAATCAATGTATTGTGTTATGTGAATGATAAGGCAGGGTGATTTTCACTTTATTTTGAAGAAAAAACACTAGGCGATGACATCTTTTAGACAAAAGTCTTATTGGCACATATTTAGAATGTGTTTTATGGCCTAATTTCAGAAACTTTAGTTTTTAGTTTTTTCAATAACCATGCATAAACATTATTCTCTCAAAAATGCAGACATGTACATTCTTGTTGCTCACATTTCATGGTAGCCCTGTTTGTGCTAAATAGTGTGTAAATTTTTTTTGCCATTAACATGTTTATAAGCAACTGAAAAAAGCAAAAATGTCAGGGCATGTCAGAACATCTCAAGGACCCCAAAAACACCTTAGACCCCAGAGGGTTAAGGAAGGTGGTGTTGACAGGCACCTCCAACACGGGTTGGGGAGCTCTGTGCGAGGGCAGGCCGACTTCCAGCTCCTGGTCGAGTGTGGTGAAGCGGTGTAGCATATGGACAGGACTCATGATTACTTGTCATTATAAATTTTAAGGAAGCTTTTAACCCTTAAACTCATAATTGTAAATTAAAGCATGGCGCCATGAGGCTTGACTGAAGTGATCTCTTTTGACGCGTTTGTTACCAAGTGATGCTTAACAGAGAACATCTCAGAACTCGAGCAGATGGTTTCAAAGAGATTCTTATCTGCTCCCATCTCTCTCTCTCCAAGCCAGAGACCCAGGTGGCCAGGAGATCTCCACACACCCACACACACATACACGCAAACATCCCTTTGCATTTAATTCAGAATACAAATGATTCAGAGTCTGTAGATGACATATTAAAGCATGCATGCTTGATTAGTTTTTGTTTATTCTATAGTGTGATTCTCTAGTGTATAGCTTTGAATTCTAAATGTTTATTGTAAGAATGTTCCCCAATATTGTCGTGTAACCCTACCTCGTGCTAGGTCATAAAGTTTATGACCACCAAGCTTCAGCAGATCATCCAGTTCCTCTGCAAGAGAGATAATGGAGAGCGCAACGCGACCGACATTCCAACACACACATTAACGCACACACATACACGGACTTTGAACATTAAACTTAGAATATAAGCATGTCATATTTCATATACTCCTGTGTGTTTCCCAGTTTATATTCACTTCGTTTATGACGTTTGTTTGAAGGAACGGACTTTAAAATGCTTGTAATATGCATATCTTATGTAACTTTGTATTCCTATAATCTTCATATGACGTGTTTTATATCTCTGTAATTCTCTCAATCTAACGGAGTCGAATTCCGATAGCAGAATGCAGTAATGTGCATTGTTTTTCACATTTCATATTTCTGGAGCTGAACGGCTCAATCTCATCTCCTCATGACTCATTCCAGTGGGCGTCGCATACAGGACAAAGGAACCTCTTCCCGTTCGAAAATCTCAGGAGATGATTTGCTTTCCCCACAAAAATGGCCGTGGGCGGGATTCCCTCAAAAGACGGAACTTACCCGTTTCTCGCTCTCTTCGGTCAAAACTTCGGGAAACACCAACTTCGACTTCGGCCACCGTCTTCGGACGCGCACCTCCGCGTCACTCCCGACCTTTCTTTTCTTTTCTTTACTAAGTTTTATTTTCATATTCGCCTCTCCCTCCACGAGGGAGATGAACTCTGAATTGTTTCTTTGGTAACTTCACGTTCGGTGAACCTTTAAATCTTCCCGCGAGTCTGCTCGCCCCGGAAGACACGAGAGAACACGCCCAGCTCTGAAAGAACGACACACGCGTCTTCTTTCCTCAGCAAATACAAAGAGAACCATATGAAAGTATTGATTTTTGATTTGATTGATGTGATTTCTTGTTGTCTCTCTCAAAGGTTACATTTGTCTGTGATTTTTGCCATACTGCAATCTCTCCCTATTTTGCTTTCACTTTCGCTCACTCATCCTCTCTCCTTCTCTCTCACCTCTCTCATCGTCTGATCTCTGTAATTCTCTCATCCTCTGTTAATTTGTGTTCGTAATGTTTTTCGTTTTGTTTGTTTCGGGTGTATATACAAACATATATTCTGTGTGAATTGTAGTTCGATGTGTTATTAGTTCAATTATTAAAACCATTATATTCTTGATTGCTTCTGTCTAAAATGCTCATATTACAAAGTCAATGAAATGTTTGATCTTAGCTACAAAGCTTATTTGTTACTTTTCAGTAACCTAAAATTTATAAGGACAGGAGAATAGTTTCATGGCCAGAAACTATTTTTCCTGAAATTATAAGAAGTGATAACTTTATTGAGAAGTTGATAAGTTAATCTTACGGCCGTTTGCTGGACAAACAACTGTTTGATAATTACATTAATTTCCATTAAGGGTTATCTCATAGAATCGATCTGAAATAAGACTATTGATATATGAATGAGGAATTATAATTCGTTGTGATTGATTATTCATATATACAATCAATCTATTTTCAACCTCGATAATTTAATGTAACTGTAATATGCAATATATTAATCATATTCATGATTAATTTTTTTTTTTCTGTGTGAATAGACTTTATTTTTTTTATTTTTTTTTTTTTTTTTTTAAAGTTATTAGAATTTTTTTATTTATTTATTTTTTTTTTTTTATTAAACAAACACAAAACAAAGTAACAAATCGCCCGACATACAACAAATATAAACACAAAAGTATACATAACATAAGGCATTCTACAGTGAACAGAAATGTGCAACAGGACCAGAAGAGTAATAGATCATCTGAAGGCACTATATCATACCAAACCTCAGAATATCAGAAATAGAGGCATTTATGCTGTCCAAATAAGGTGTCCAAGTGCGAGTAAAAGTATCAGTCGTAGAGTGAATAAAAGATGTTAGGAGTTCCAGAGGAATAGTCTCTCTAATAACTGAATGCCATCCCTTTATAGAGGGGGGTTTATCGCTGATCCACGACAAAAGTAAATTCTTCCTGGCAGCAAAAGTTAACAGGTCAAAAAGACGTCTTTTATGCTTATTAGAAATAAGCTTACATGGGAAACCCAGGAGAAGAGACAAAGGGTCAGGATCCAAGGCCAAACCTAAGATATTATTCAATTGAGCTATGATTCTGGACCAGTAGGTCTGGATAACATGACAATCCCATACACAGTGAATATAATCTCCTATGTTAGATTTACATTTGGGGCAGAGTGGTGAGTGAGCGGAGTTGAACTTGTGTCTTAGAAGAGGCGTAATGTGTATTCTGTGGAGAATCCTAAGCTGAATGGCTCTTACTCTATTGCAAACTGAAAGCCTATTGGCTAGAGACCAAACCATCTCCCAATCATTCTCCGAGATAACCACCCCAAGATCTCTTTCCCATGTTAATCTGAGGTGCGAGGTATTAACTGTAGAATAGGAGCACAGGGCTTTATAGAAGAAGGAAATCAACTTTTTTGTAGGAGGGTTTAAAAGCATCCTCTCAATTACTGAAAGTGAATATTTGGAAGTGAGTGTAGTATTTTTGAATATGTAATCTCTAATTTGCAAGAATCTAAAAAAATGTTGCCTAGGTAAATTATATTTTGAGGCTAAAATATCGAAAGACAATAATGATCCCTCCTCAAATAAATCACAAATCCTACGTATACCATTAGCCAGCCAAAGGTTAAAACCAAGGTCCATAGTACTTGGCAGAAACTCTGGATTGTTCAGGATTGGCAACAGAGGAGAGGTTGTGTCGATCTTGTCTTCTAATCTTTGAATAGCACGCCATGCCTTAAGAGTATTACATACTAAAGGGTTATCACACATAGCTCTCCTCAGCTTAGAATCACGGATAAATAGTAAGTTTTGCAAAGGGCATTTAGACTGTGAAGATTCAAGATCAAGCCAAACTGATTTAGGATCTTCATTAAGCCACTCAACAATGAATCGAAGCTGGCAAGCCAACTGATACAGTTTAAAATTTGGGAGATCCAAACCACCCTTTGCACCAGGGAGCTGAAGCTTTGATAATTTCAACCTGGGTTTTCTTTTGCTCCAGATAAATGAACTTAACCACCCATTAAGCTCTTTTATAACCTTATTAGACAGTAAAATAGGAATCATCTGCATAGGGTATAGTAACCGAGGTAGGACATTCATCTTTATCATGGCAACCCGTCCCAGCCAAGACAGAGGGAGAGTCATCCACCTGGTCAAATCATCTCTGATTTTTTTGAGCACTGGCGTAAAATTAGCTTTGTATAATTTCCTAAAAGTAGGGGTTATATTAATACCTAAATAAATAAAACCTTCCTCGGAATATTTAAAAGGAAAAGAGGGAGGTTGATTTTGGGATTTCTTATTCCCTATAAATAGGGCAACTGATTTAGAAAAATGTATCTTGTACCCGGAAAATTGTCCAAATTCCTGAATGAGGTCAACAACCGCTGGTACAGAGGTCTTGGGGTCCGAAAGAAAGAGTAACACGTCATCTGCATATAAGGAGATTTTGTGCCGCCTACCCCCCAGAGACACCCCCGATACAGCTGCACTCTCTCTTATCCTCTGAGCAAATGGCTCCATTGCTATCGCAAAGAGCAATGGAGAGAGGGGACAGCCCTGTCTTGTACCCCGGGATAAGGAAAAATTAACAGATCTATGACCATTGGTAATAACCGCGGAAAGGGGATCTTTATAGAGTATTCTCACCCACTTAATGAAATATTCACCAATGCCAAATTTTTCCAGTGTGTAAAACAGATACGGCCACTCCACAGAATCGAAAGCTTTTTCCGCATCTAGGGATAAAATACAAGAGCTAGTACTGAGGTTATGGGAAAGCTCAATAATGTTTAAAAGCCTCCTGACATTATGGGTGGAGCTTCTGCCTTTAATAAACCCTGTCTGGTCTTCATGAATGATATATGGCAGAACCTTTTCCAATCTTAACGCTAAAATTTTAGATAACAATTTTAAATCTGAATTAAGTAAAGCAATTGGCCTATAGGAGCCACAATTTTCTGGGTCCTTGCCTTTTTTTAAAATGAGAGAAATATTTGCTTCGCGGAGCGAGGGGGGTAACCTGTCAGTCAAGAATGAATGATTGAGTATAGCTAAAAGAGGGTCTAGAAGCACATACTCAAATTCTTTATAGAATTCGCATGCAAGGCCATCAGGCCCAGGAGATTTACCAGACTTCAAGCTATGGAGTGCGACTATAGCTTCCTCCCTTGAAATAGGTGCATTGAGAAGTTCCCTCTGTTCTTCTGAAACGACAGGGAGGGTTAGGCAGTCAAAGAAAGATATCATGTAGTCATGTTTTTGGGAAGAATGATGAGACTGATAAAGAACAGAGTAGAACTGTTTAAAAATATTGTTAATAATAATAGGATCAAAATAACGCACTCCCATGGGGTCTACTATAGAAGTAATAAATTGTGAGTCAGAATTGGACTTTGTTAAATATGCTAGATATTTACTAGGTTTATTACCCCATTCATATAATTTTTGCTTTGAATAACATATATTTGAATGAGACTGATAAGTTAGCAATGAATTTAAAGAGGTTCGCACAGCACTTATTTTTTCTAACAAAGTTGGGGAGGGATCGTTCAAGTAGCTACTAGTGGCAGTATTTAATTCTGACTCCAGGTGTTTCTCTTTCTCTAACTGCTTTCTTTATTTGGTTGCAAAGTATGAAATGGCAAGGCCTCTGATGTATGCTTTAGTCGTCTCCCAGAGAAGTGAGGGATTGTTTGTAGATTCTGAGTTAATAGATAAAAATATCTTAAACTCTGAATTAAAGTATGAGAGAAATGTATCATCTTTGAGTAATAAATTATTAAATCTCCAACTTCTAACAGGTCTAAGAAACCCCCTCACACAAATATCTAGCACCACTATAGCGTGATCCGATATAACAATATCTCCTATGTTGCAGCGTGTAATTGCATGCATTATAGTCTTAGGCGCAAAAAAGTAGTCGATCCGAGAGTGACACTTATGTGGGTGAGAAAAAAAAGTGAATTTATTTTGATGCGGGTTGAGAGTGCGCCAAACATCCAAGTATTCTAAGTCATCACACAGTGCAGCAAGAGCTTTGGACTGTTTGGTGTAGAGAGAGTCCCTGGGGGGAAAGCGGTCTAATAATGAATTCAATAAACAATTAAAGTCTCCTCCAATAATACACAATCCAGATGCGCGTTCTTTAAATTCAAGAAAAGTTTTTGTAAGAAATTCTGAGGAGTAATTTGGGGGACAATATATGTTTAAAAGTGAAATTTCCTCTGCGTTCAAAGTCCCCTTAATAATGATGTATCTTCCATGTTTGTCCTTAATACTCTCTGTGACATTAAAAGGTATACTTTTACTTATTAAAATTGCTACTCCTCTACTACTTTTTGTAAAGGATGAGAAGTGAATTTGACCAACCCATTTATAATGTGTTAGATTCAAATGTTCGCTATCACTCAAATGGGTTTCTTGTAATAAAGCTACATCTATATTTTCCTTATGAAGTCGTGTGAGCACTTTACGAATTTTAATTCGCCCGTGTAAACCCCTTACGTTCCATGTACAAAGTCTTAAGTTACCAGCCATTACTTAAAGAATAGAACAGATGGTGCTCTCCCCCTTTCAAACATTTCCATATTGTCATTAGGTCCAGTAAACAGATATGCGTGTGTCAGGGCATTACAGTAAACAATAACATAAATCAGAACAAGCCAAACTGGCAACATGAAAGGAAAAAAGAAAAGCAAAAAAAAAAAGCACAGTACGGAAATAAAAAAATAGGAAAAAAGGGGCTGTTTCCCCACGTCAAGGGGAACATTCTTCATCCCAAAAACAGTCAGTTACTTCTCCAGTAGCAACGATACAAAAAAGTACACTCAAAATACAAAAAAAAAAAAAAAGTTATCGAGATAACTCAAAAAAAAAAGTCACTCAAAAAAAAAAGAGAGAAATAGAAAATAAAGTACGCAAACTAAAACTCACGTCGCTATTAGAACTCAAGAAGCTAGATCCGCCAGGCACTCCTCTGGTCGAAAACCCAACACGGATCAGGTGCTCGTGCTGGAATTTGTATCACTCTTATCCAGGTACTGCGAGACAGCAGCCGCCGTCTCGAATACTTTAAGGGTACTTCCTATGTTGACTCGTAGCTTGGCTGGATACAGCATCGCATAGCGAGCACCCATATCTCGGAGTCGCTGCTTGACCGCGTTGAAATCCTTGCGCTTCCGTATCACTGAAGCCGAAAAATCCTGGTAGCATGATATTTTGCTGTCCTCATACTGCAAATCCCCATCCGCTGAACGTTTCCTGCAGGCATCGAGAACCCTCTGCTTGTCACCATAGTTGTGGAACCGGACAATCAGTGGCCGTGGCCTATCCTTAGCACCCGGTTTTGGAGCCAGCGTACGATGCGCCCTTTCAATCTTGATGCGACCACTCTTAGTATGCAGGCCAAGAAATTCGGGGATCCACGATTCAAGAAAGGTAACTGCATTGGTACCCTCTACCTCTTCGCGAAGGCCCAGGATTCGGATATTTTTGCGCCGGCCTCTATTTTCCAGGTCATCGATATGTTCGGTAAGCATGGCAACTTGTTTTTCAAGAGTGAAAACGCGAGATTGCGCGTCCTCTGAAAATGCCTCAACTGCCATGATTCTCCGCTCCGCCTCATCCAATCGACCATTAACACTTTCCAGCTGCTGGGTATGATTATGCACTGTTTCTGCCAACGGGCCAAGTTTTTCATCTATTGCATTAGAGATCTTCTCAGTCATAATTTGAAGTGCTTTTGCAAGCGCCGGGCTAAGGTCAGTCTCGCTGCCAGCATCTGCCTGACTCTGTTCGGGCTCGTCGGCCGATCCCTCAACGGCCGAGTCTTTTTTCGCCGTTTTCTTAGCAGGTCTTGGCATTTTCGGCAAAGATTGCGGCCAGGAAGTCTCTAGCGACATACTACAGAAGATTTATAATTGAAATCCAGAGTTTGCGTACCTTATTAATAGAAAATAAATAAGCGTGACAGGAGCAACCTTAAACTGCTGCTACTTCCAAGCCGCCATCTTGCGCGCCCCATGATTAATTATTAAAATTCCCTATAGATTCCCTCCAACTGGCAGGAAATGCTGACAGTCTTTCTGGCCCTAAGAACCTTCCTACCAGACCTGAGGGGGCACCATGTCTTAGTCCTCTCAGACAACATGGCAGTGATGTCCTACATAAACCACCAAGGTGGGCTCACATCGAGCCCTCTGTACAAGCTAGCCAGACGCCTCTTCTTATGGGCACAACTCAACCTGCGCTCACTGAGAGCAGCATACATGCCGGGCAGACTGAACCAGGGGGCAGACATGCTGTCCACGAATGGCCCAGCCTTCCCCTAAACGCCTTCCCTCCGGTCGCGCTGGTCCTTCAGGTAATCAGATGGATCAGTGAGGACAGACGCACAGTCCTTCTGGTGGCCCCCTTCTGGCAAAACCAGTCAAGGTTCCCAGAGTTGACGCAGCTCCTCTCAGCCGCCCCGTGGCCAATTCCCCCGAGGAAGGACCTCCTTTTACATGCGAATATATGATCTGGCACTCCCAACCAGAGTTGTGGGCCCTTCACCTCTGGCCCCTCGAGGAGAGCCTATGGACCTCTCAGAGAGAGTCCTAAACACTATTTCTCCAGCTGGTGTTCAGACCCGACATCCTATGACATTTCACTAGTACTGTCTTTCCTTCAGGAGCTGTTGGACAAGGGTTGCACCCCTTCCACATTCAAAATCTATGTGGCGACCATAGCAGCATTTCATGTACCAGTCCGTGATAAGAACAACCTGGTTGTTTGCTTTCTGAGGGGTTCCAGAAGGCTAAACCAACCTTGGCCCCTCATGTTCCTGCATGGGACCTGTCAACGGTCCTTAGGGCCTCCCCTTGTGCCGCTCCAGTCGGCCGAGCTGCATTCCCTTTTCGCTAAAGACCGTCCTCCTGCTAGCTCTATGATCAGTCAAGCAAGTGGGTGACCTGCAAGCACTCTCTGTGAGTGCTTCTTGCCTTGAGTTTGGGACTAACGAGAGTTTGGGTCTTGCCTTGAGTTTGGGTCTCTCTACATTCAGAGCACAGGTTATTACTCTCTCTTTTTGTTTTAAACAAATCAAATTTACGCAATTTGCCTAAAAGGTAAACAAATATTTTAGAATGTTTATATATACAGTACTGTGCAAAAGTCTTAAGCCACCACCAGCTTTGTTGTTTTAGCAATGTTTTAATGACCATCAATATTTATTTTTAAGTCTCTTTATTATGATGAAACAGAAAATACAGGAAATATGTACACAAAATGTAAAAAAATTAAATAAATCAGAACAAATGAAAAGCTGCTATAGAAAGCTGTTTTTTCAGATTTTTCTGTGTTTTCTGGTTATATTCTAATAAAGACTGAGAAATTATATATATCTCAATTATACCATTGCTAAAACAACATCTAATGGTAGCCTAAGACTTTTGCACTGTACTGTATTTTAATGGAAAACATGCTATGCCTTAATTTTGCATTGTAAATTATTGTCTAACTCACCTGGTCAATGACAAAAAATAATCTGTGCATATCTTACCGTTTCCTTCAAACTCTATCCTTCAAATACAATGGTGTTATTCATTATATTGCAAAGACCATGACAGTGGATTCTGTCAGGTTTCGTACAAACGAAGCAGGCAAGATGGTAAGTTTGATATTTTAATAGCAGAATGGATCAGAAACAGCTTGAAAGGTGAGTACACAGGAAGTAAATAATTGGATGAAGCTTAACTGAATGAAAACAAAGTCTCTTTCTCTTGCAGATGCAGATGATGAAGATTCTCTGAAGATGGACTGAAGACAGGCTGAAGAAGATCGGGATCGACGGTAAGTATGCCGGTAGGTGAAGTAGAGAGTCTGTGAGTCATGAATAGATGTGTATCGACGAGACCAGACAAAGAGTGAGTGACTGAGTGCTGCATATAAAGGTGAGCTGGTAATGGGATCCAGGTGACGGTGATTACTACTTAGAGGAGAGTGAGTGCAGGTGTGCGCCAAGGAGGATTCTGGGGAGTGTAGTGCAGAGACAGATGAGGAAGACAGACGGTGGATGTGACATTATGCATGTGGGCATCCTGGACGGACTCCAGGATGGTGGTAGAGCAGACTGAGGAGGAGACCACAGCCTTGCAGGCTGAGCAGGGGACCACGTGGTGCAGGACGAGGGGGAGACCATGGCGGTGCAAGCTGAGGAGGTGGCCATGGTGAAGCAGGCTGAGGAGGTGGCCATGGCGAAGAAGACCCTTCGGGCGGCCACGGCGGTGAAGACCATTCGGGCGGCCACGGCGGTGAAGACCATTCGGGCGGCCACGGCAGTGAAGACCCTACGGGTGACCATGGCGGAGAGGACCCTTCGGGTGGCCATGGCGAAGAGGACCCTTCGGGTGGCCATGGTGGAGAGGACCCTTCGGATGGCCAGGACGGCATTGGGAACCGTGTCGGTGAGGCCTCCACGGTCCCCCCAGAGGGAAATTATCAGGCTCTGGTTCTAAGCTGGATGAGACAGGGGGCGAAGGCAGCTCTGGGCTGGACAGGACCAGGGGCGAAGTCTCTGAGCTGGGCAGGACCAGCGGCGAAGAGGGCTCTGAGCTGGGCAGGACCAGCGATGAAGAGGGCTCTGAGCTGGACGGAACCAGCAGCGACGAGGGCTCTGAGCTGGACAGGACCAGCGGCGAAGAGGGCTCTGAGCTGGACAGGACCAGCGGCGAAGAGGGCTCTGAGCTGGACAGGACCAGCGGCGAAGAGGGCTCTGAGCTGGACAGGACCAGCGACGAAGAGGGCTCTGAGCTGGACAGGACCAGCGGCGAAGAGGGCTCTGAGCTGGACAGGACCAGCGATGAGGGATCTGTGCTGGGCAGCGATGAGGGCTCTGTGCTGGGCAGCGATGAGGGCTCTGTGCTGGGCAGCGATGAGGGCTCTGTGCTGGGCAGCGATGAGGGCTCTGTGCTGGGCAGCGATGAGGGCTCTGTGCTGGGCAGCGATGAGGGCTCTGTGCTGGGCGGGACCAGCGATGAGGGCTTTGAGCTGGACGGGACCAGCGATGAGGGCTTTGTGCTGGACGGAACCAGCGATGAGGGCTTTGTGCTGGACGGGACCAGCGATGAAGAGGGCTTTGAAAACTCTGGCTCTGGCTCGGGGAGAACGACGCTCACAGACTCTGGCTCAGGCGGGCAGGCGACTGGCTCTGGCTCTGGCGGGCAGGCGACTGGCTCTGGCTCTGGCCCGTCAGGGCCAATGAGAGGAGGAAGATCGCTGAAGTCATCAACCTCGGACATAGGCTTGGCGGGCACGACGCTGTCAGTCACAGGCGCGGTGGGCATGACGCTCACAGTCTCAGGGGCGGCGGGCACGACGCATACTGCCTTGGTCTCGGCAGCTCTGGCGTGAAGTGCGGGTTCGGCTGGACTGGCGTGAAGCGCAGGCTCGGCTGGACTGGCGTGAAGTACAGGCTCGGCTGACTTCCAGATGATGAAGGGTGGCGTGGTGAAGATGGCTGGCTCTGAATCGGATGGCTCAGGCTCTGGATCGGATGGCTCGGATTGGATGTGGAGATCTGGCTGGACGATTCCCATGGAGAGAGAGGAACCGCACACCCATAGCGTGCGATCAACGAATTCCATGAATGTCCGGTGGATATCGTCAAGCAGTAGTATCTGGGCGAGAGGATCCTCTAGTCCACCCCAAAAGTGCAATTTAAGATCCTCCTCCTCCCAGCTCACATCCTGATAGAGATCCAAATAAAACGCTGCATATTCCTCAAGAGATCGACCATTCTGGAAAAGGTTAGTAGTTTCCGTGGGGCTCTGCATTATGGTCTGGTCTTCTGTCAGGTTTCGTACAAACGAAGCAGGAAAGATGGTAAGTTTGATATTTTAATAGCAGAATGGATCGGAAACAGCTTGAAAGGTGAGTACACAGGAAGTAGATAATTGGATGAAGCTTAACTGAATGAAAACAAAGTCTCTCTTTCTCTTGCAGATGCAGATGATGAAGATTCTCTGAAGATGGACTGAAGACAGGCTGAAGAAGATCGGGATCGACGGTAAGTATGCCGGTAGGTGAAGTAGAGAGTCTGTGAGTCATGAATAGATGTGTATCGATGAGACCAGACAAAGAGTGAGTGACTGAGTGCTGCATATAAAGGTGAGCTGGTAATGGGATCCAGGTGACGGTGATTACTACTTAGAGGAGAGTGAGTGCAGGTGTGCGCCAAGGAGGATTCTGGGGAGTGTAGTGCAGAGACAGATGAGGAAGACAGACGGTGGATGTGACAGATATCATTAAGCTACTGTCTTTCTGTACATGAAACCAACAGCACTTGCATGTTGCACAGGTTTTACAGTAGCCTACTGTGTCATCATTGACCTAGTTGACAGGGGACAAAGGACTGTTCAAACACAGAGCGAGTCCTTCAGTATCTGTCATTATGCCATTATGTTGCTAAGCCATCCGCTAAGACAGAGTCAAGAGCACATCATTGATCAATATTCACGTAAAAGAATCTTCTTAAAACATTAGTTCTGCTGTTTAGAACACAATTTAAAGCAGACTTATCATGTGTTCAAAAGCAGCGCATCAACTACAAATTTTTCTATTTAAATTCATATAAAAATTTTGTAAATTCTGGATAATGGTTTCATGTAATTTCAGAGCTTAATTCCATTAAAGAGAGTGACATATTTAATCTAAATGTGGAAATGGAAATTTTAAAATGGAGAACAGTTTAAAATTATTCTGTTTTACTCCTGTATAAGAGAACGGTACTCATGGTCTATGCACATATTTAGTTTTTTATAAATCTTGATTTGTGCCTGGATATTTGCATACCCACATTTCAATACCTTTTTTATGTGTAGGCCTACACAATGTTTATACATCATGCCCCAGGGGCCTTATTTATAACTGTATATAACTGAAAGAGGCGTATGCCATTTCCGACGCATAAGTTATGATTTATAAAAACAAACTTGACAGGAATATTTGCACACCTGCAAGCAAACTCTGACCGATGCATACGAACATTTTGGAGACGGAGCAGTTTGGCGACACCAATGGTGAGCTGAGGGACTGACGGCAGAAGAAGGAAAACCACTTTAAATCTTCATTATGAGTCCTAATCATAAATACAGTGAAGTTTAAATAAATAAAGGAATGATGTAAACTATGTTTTACATCTGATATAAACATTTAGACTAAAAATATAATTATTAAGCACTTAAATTATATGAAATCATTACTGAGAAGTTACAACATTTTTGATATTCTAATAAATAGAAATATTTGTAGTGGATGCAATGCTTTTGAACACTTTTCCTGTGACATGCTGTGTTTTAATGTTTTAACTCAAGGATTGCATTAGCTCATGATAATAGTCAAAGAAAATAAAAAATATATATCTATATATCAAATAATGATCAATAATGCACAATAAGGCCTATCTGTTTCCATTTAAAAAAGTGGACAGTGGAAAAGATTGAGAAAAAATTTCTCTGAAATATATTTTATACTATTTGATTTATTTATTCAAAAACAAGGCAAGGATAGGGTACAATGTAATGTGACGGCACATGAGTATCTTATATTTTCCCAATGTCTTACCGTTAAACATGGTATCACATGGATGAATATGCATATGCAAATGATGTGCAGGTGAAGATATGAATAATAAAACTAGGCATTGTAAGCTCCATATATGGTTATTTCTGAGAGGAGACTGGGGAGACGCACAGTTTTATAAATGAGACCTCAGGTGTTTCGATTTAAAAGTTAATGTATGTTCAACTATTTTTGTGTAATTTGTGTGTTTATATATTTCATTTCTCACTTTTTCAGATACTGGACAGATATTAAAGTACTTCACAGGAATCATTATGGCTTTCCTGCTGACCCATCTATGTGTTATCGAAACATTTGATTTTGCAGAAACAAGTATAGATATAGAGGTAGGTTTTATTTATACTGCAGGAACATAAAAACAAATTATACAATGTGAAAAACAACCAATTTCTTTCATTTTTAGATGAAAGAAGAAATAAGATATTCATTTTCATTTAGAATATTAAAAGCCCTGAGCCCTGATCACATAATCAACATGATAAAAAAGATATATATATTTTTTCCAGTTTAGCTACACAGATGGGCAACTGCATCATAGAATACCAAGAAGCACAGGTCTGATTCACTGTTTTTTCTTCTACTTATACACACTGTCCTACTAATAGTTTGATGTTATTAACATTAAGGTACATTAACTTAATATGCTTTTTTTTTCTTGTCTATTCGTGATTTTGTCTTGTCCTTTAATTGAAGAGTACAGACCTCCTTTTGCCAACATGATTATTAAAATCACATTAATTTTCCTATATGTATAGTGCAACTGGAGTTCATTGTGGTTGTGGAAGTGAATGTATCTCAAGCTGTGATGATCGAACAGATCAGAGCGTCATTGGCCTCCATCACATTCCCTCTTCAATTGGACAACAGTACTGAAATTACTGCTGCAAACATCATAACAGGTAAAACCGATGATCAAAAGCTCTTCACTGTAGGTCATTCTTACTGCTTAATTTTTATATTTAATGTTGTGTAAACATTCTGATTGTTAACCAGTTCTCTTATATTGACATTAGTGTGTCAGCCTAATGTAATCGAATACCAGTGCGTATGTGAAAATGGTTATGCATGGACATACAACAACTGCAAGACATATGAGGCCTGTGATGACATCAGTTTGGGCTCATGTGGATGTATCAGTGGTATTCCGAGTGATGGAGAGATGTGTGTGCTGGAGAGTGGTAAGAATCATGACCAAACAAGCCAACTACAAATGTAGTCTAAAAAGCTGTATTAATGTTTATGTTAAAAATGCTACAGTAAAAATACCCTGTTAATTGGTATACAGTAAGTTACCTTAACATATACAGTAAAAGTATAGATTTGCATAAAATTTAGTGAAAATCTATATTTTATTTAACAAGACAATATACTGTTGTCAGGATTACACCCTCAATCAGTCCTCAATCACCGTCATCATTCACTCCGACCACTCGTTCACAATCACCAGAGTTCTAATCACCACCACCTGGATCCCATCACCAGCTCACCCTTCATAAACTGCACTCACCCCTTCAGTCCTCGTCTGGTCTCGTCTCTAAATGGACACACAGACTCACCTCTCTCATCCCGTTACTTACCTGTATACCCGACCTTCTTCAGCCTGCTGTATTCTGCTCCAGATCCAAGTCATCGTCACCTGCAAGAGAGACATTGTTACTTTACAGCTAAGTCTTCCTAAACTGTCTATAATCTGCTTACTCACCGTTATCTCTGGAACCGATCCATTCTGCTGAATAAATCACATTATATACTTTCCATCCTGTTTGCGTCTTGTCTGAAACCTGACAGAAGACCAGACCAAAGATGCAGAATCCTTCGGATTCACTGGCGAGTCCATCTGTCGCCCCCACAACCAGCCCACAAACAGCATAACTATCTGCACTTCCCCGTTCATCGGCTACTTCGTTCACTGTCTCTGCCAGTCCCATGGCCCGACCAGCGACATTCACCGGTGAGGCGGAGGAATGCAGTGGGTTCCTGCTACAGGTATCGCTCTATTTCACTATGCAACAACATAATTTTACCAACGACTCAGCCCGTGTTGCATTCATCATCTCCCTCTTGTCCAGACGAGCACTCCAGTGGGCGCAATCGCTATGGAATTCCAATTCCGATGCAGTTAAGTCAACGGATCAATTCATTCAACATTTTAAAGAAGTTTTTGGCCAAGCAGCAGCCGATCTCTCCGTTCATGACCAGCTCTTCAATCTTCGACAAGGAAAAACTTCCGTGAGTGATTATGCTTTTCAGTTCCGTACTCTGGCGGCATCTAGTGGTTGGAACGAAGCAGCGTTGATTACAGCTTTCCGTCATGGTCTTAATCCCAATATTCGACAACTACTTGTGGTCTACGATGACAACATGGGAATTGAGAATCTTATCCAAAAGACCATCCGCGTTTCTCAGCGCTTATCTGCCTGCGATCAATCTGAACCCACTGTAAGTCTTCCACCTTCGGTTCCATCAAGCACTCCTCCAGCACCCGAGCCCATGGAGATTGGCTCCTCACATCTGCCTACTTCTGAACGCCAAAGACGCATACTTCATTATCTATGCCTATATTGTGCTTCAGATAAACATCTCCTCAGCACTTGTCCAGTTCGACCTCCTCGCCCAGCGGTAAGCTCCATTCAAGTTCATCCTAAAATTGAAATGTTGAATCGTACTACTGTGCATCTCCTGACCTCCCGTGCTTCTGTCTCAGCACAAGCCCTCATCGACTCTGGCTCTGCGGGGAACTTCATTTCCACAACGCTTCTCCAAAAGTTGAATCTCCGTAAACGCCGTAGTCAGCAAGATCTTCAAATCCATACCATCCTGGGTAAACCGCTGGGCAGAGGTCACATTCGGTATCATACTCCTACGTTAACTCTTCGTATTGGATGTCTGCATTCTGAGGAAATCTCTTTTATGGCGCTGGAGGAGTCCACCGCTGAGCTCATCCTGGGACGGCCGTGGCTGGTACAACATCAACCGACCCTCCACTGGAAATCCACCTACCTCCCCTGCCGCTTCGAGTTTCTTCTTTGTGGGTAAAAAGGACGGAGGCTTGAGGCTGTGCATCGACTACAGGAACCTCAACTCTCAGACTGTCAAATTCAGCTATCCCCTTCCTCTGGTCCCAGCAGCTCTGGAACAGCTGCGCGGAGCTCGTATCTTCTCTAAACTTGATCTCAGGAGTGCCTATAACCTCATTCGTATTCGTCATGGAGATGAATGGAAGACGGCGTTTGTGACCCCTTCAGGCCACTACGAATATCAGGTTATGCCCTTCGGGCTTTCCAACGTTCCCGCTGTCTTCCAGGGGTATATGAATGAGATCTTTCGTGAATACCTCAATCGCTTTGTCATAGTGTACATCGACGACATTCTCATTTACTCATCTACCCTCTCTGAACATCATCAACACGTCATCAAGGTACTGGAAACATTGAGAAAACATCAACTGTACTTGAAACTGGAGAAATGTGAGTTCCACACCACCACTGTTCAATTCCTGGGCTACATCATCGACCAACATGGCATCCAGATGGACCAGAGGAAGGTGGAAACCATTCAGAACTGGGCAATACCATCATCCGTAAAAGAACTTCAAAGATTCGTTGGTTTCGCTAATTTCTATCGAAGATTCATCAATAACTACAGCTCCATCAGTGCACCACTCACTTCAGCCCTGAAAGGCCGGCCCAAGTCTCTGTCCTTGTCACCCGATGCCATTCAGGCATTCCAGCGCCTCAAAGAAGCCTTCACGACCGCTCCAATCCTTGCTCATCCCAATCCAGATATTCCATTTGTCGTCGAGGTTGATGCATCTTCCACAGGGGTTGGAGCGGTCCTATCTCAGCGGCAGGGTGAGCCTCCCAAACTCCTTCCATGTGCCTTCTCAAAAAAGCTGTCCCTGGCGGAGTGTAATTATGACATCGGCAATCGGGAACTGCTCGCTATCAAACTAGCCCTTGAGGAATGGAGGCATTGGCTGGAGGGAGCCAACCATCAGTTCGAGGTCATCACCGATCACCGCAACTTGGAATACCTCAGAGAAGCTAAGAGATTGAATCCTCGTCAAGCCCATTGGGCCCTCTTCTTCACTCGATTTGACTTTATAGTCACCTACCTACCTGGGAGTAGAAACTGCAGAGCAGATGCTCTCTCCCGTCTCTATCATCCTTCCACCGACGATCAGACTCCGGAACCCATTCTCCCTCCAGCCGTAATCCTCAGCCCCATCCTCTGGGATATCGATGAGCAGATCACCCAGGAGAACCATCGCCATCCTGCTCCGCCTGGAGGTCCAGACGGGCTCACCTACGTTCCCCAACATCTGCGCGCTGCCCTTCTGGACTCAGCTCATACAGCTCCGGGCTCTGGACATCCAGGTAGCAAGCGTACCCTCTCGCTCCTCAGTCAACGGTACTGGTGGCCGTCCATATCCAGGGACGTTTCCCGTTACATCAAGGGATGCTCAATCTGCGCCATCACCAACACTCCCCGTAAACTACCTGAAGGCAAACTGGTACCACTACCCATTCCCAGACGTCCATGGTCGCATATCGGTGTGGATTTCATGATCGATCTTCCTTCCTCTGTAGGAAACACTTGTGTACTTGTCGTATTTGACAGATTTTCCAAGGGTTTTCCAAACTCATACCCCTACCTGGTCTTCCCACAGCTCTTGGTACTGCTGAAGCTCTATTCCACCATGTCTTTCGTAATTTCGTAATTCCTGAAGATATAGTTTCTGATCGAGGACCTCAATTCATCTCACGTGTCTGGCATGCCTTCTTCAAACTCCTAGGAGTGACCGTCAGTTTATCATCCGGATATCACCCACAGACCAACGGCCAGACTGAGCGGAAGATCCAAGAGATCGTACGTTACCTAAGGACCTACTGCCACCAGTACCAAGACAGCTGGAACCGATACCTCCCCTGGGCGGAATACGCCCAGAACTCCCTCAGACAAAACACCACCGGGCTCACCCCCTTCCAGTGTATCCTCGGATATCAACCTCCTCTTTTCCCTTGGTCGGGTGAGCCCTCGGAGGTTCCAGCTGTCGATTTCTCGTTCCATCAGAGCGAGGGGGTATGGGACTCAGCTCATGTGCACCTCCAACAGGCAGTGCGGAGGCATAAGGATCAAGCGGACCGTCGGCGAAGTGATACCCCTCAGTACCAGCCAGGACAAAAGGTGTGGCTTTCGACGCGGGATTACACCCCCAATCAGTCCTCAATCACCGTCATCATTCACTCCGCCCACTCGTTCACAATCACCAGAGTTCTAATCACCACCACCTGGATCCCATCACCAGCTCACCCTTCATAAACTGCACTCACCCCTTCAGTCCTCGTCTGGTCTCGTCTCTAAATGGACACACAGACTCACCTCTCTCATCCCGTTACTTACCTGTATACCCGACCTTCTTCAGCCTGCTGTATTCCGCTCCAGATCCAAGTCATCGTCACCTGCAAGAGAGACATTGTTACTTTACAGCTAAGTCTTCCTAAACTGTCTATAATCTGCTGACTCACTGTTATCTCTAGAACCGATCCATTCTGCTGAATAAATCACATTATATTCTTACCATCCTGTTTGCGTCTTTTCTGAAACCTGACAACTGTATGCATGTTTACATTAAAATATATTTAAGAATTGAGTCACCTTCTAATTTATGGTGAAAAGCCATTCAAGAACATTTCCAAAATTCCCTGTCTTGCATCAATTCTATATATATATACAGTATATTTATAGTTATGATCAATTATGTAAACATGGGTGTTATTGTGGTGTTTTTTTAAGTTACAAAATAGATTTAATGTAGGTTTGTTACATTCAAATTATATCAGTTAACAAAATGTACAAATCTTTACAGTGAAATTGCTCAGTCGCTTGTTTTGTACTGTAAATGTAACATTTTGTATAGTCTATTAATGTGTAGGAACTACTTTTGAATTTTTTTGATGTATTACACATTGCTATTGACAATATAATTAATTACATAAACATGTATTTTGTAACCACCAACAGGTACATAAAAACATCTGATTTAACCCCCTGAGGTCGGCTATCGCGCCGGCGTGATAGGCTCGTTTTTTTCCGTATGAGTGCAAAAAATAAATAAAATAAAAATATTAATTTTTATCTTATATGCTTGTGTTATACATCAATCGATCCTGTTTAGTGTGTATTTTTTTTTGTGTATGCTCATAATAAAAACAAAGTGTTGTGCTTTTCGCCAAATAAAGAAAAATAAACATGATGCGAGTTCTGCCTACTCTCCGTCAGTGAAGTCAATTCTGAAACGCGTCCGAAAATGAACTGTAACTCAGCGAATACTCAGTCAAACAGGCATAGTCACACAGGCATGAAGCTTGAATTCTCTTCTTTCAAATGAAGTAATTTTTATAAAAAACAAGTATTCACAGTTTATATAATATATATGTAAAGAGAGAGATGTCAGTCGTTCTCATCTCAGCTAATTAAGTTTTAATGTGACTCCGCCTACGGAGACCGCGCTATTCAAATGCAAATGTGAGGCGATCCATACAAACCTGTGAAACGCCCACATCCGCTGGATAAGGCCGGTGAAACACTGGATGCGTGGCGTAAGCGTCTCAGCTGCGTGGCGTGTCCGTTTTTATTTCGGCTCCCATCCATGTTAACAGTTTAGAGTTTGCATACTGCCTGTGTGAGACGCGCGTCTCAGGCGCGGCACGAGCCGCGTGGAAAACGTGTGCATTCTAGAAATAGAACCGACGCCTATTTTTCACGCGACACGCAAGCGTCTTGGAAGCGTTTCCATGCAAAATTGAATATGAAAATCTGTTTATTTGTCATTTTGACACGAATACATATTAATAAATGTCCTTTTGATGTTTAAAAGTGTCTAGGTTTTGACATAAATGCAAATATAAATGTAATTTTACAAAATATGATCGATTTTCAAATACTGCTGTATTGAATGAACAGCTTTTAGCAAACTCTATTGCTATACTGAGATGAGGAATATATACTGTATGTGTTTTGTCAAAAATAAAGTCATCAACTAACTAATGAATCCTTTACTTTGAAATACGTATGATAAAATGTATACTTTAGTTTTGAAAGACGTTGACAAGTTTTGAAAAGATTATAAAGTATGTATGTGCATGCATATATATATGTGTGTGTGTATATATGAAGAGTTCAGATGCAAAAGCCTCTAAATGCCATCTGAAATTTTCTCCTAGAATGATCATTTTTATGAAGCTTGTATATTTAAGTTAGCTATAGGTGACACACCTGAATGAATGGCTCATTAAGTATGCAGGGACGTAGTCTCACCAGGTGTGAACTACTAAATATGCATGATGCTGTTGGAGCGTTTACGCCCCATCCGCATATTGGCTTTCCAAACTAAAAGTGTTTCACAAAACTAAAATCAATGTATCGTTTTTTTGTGAATGATTAGGCAGGATGATTTTCATATCATTTTGAAGAAAAAACACTAGGCGATGACATCCATTAGTCAAAAGTCTTATTGCCACATATTTAGTATGTGTTTTGTGGCCTTATTTCAGAAACTTTAATTTTTAGTTTTTTCGATAACCATGCATAAACATTATTCTCTCAAAAATGAAAACATGTACATACATGTGGCTCACATATTATGGAAGTCCTGTTTGTGCTATATAGAGTGAATTTACACCTTTGCCATTAATATGTTTATAAGCAACTGAAAAAAGCACAAATGTCAGGGCATGTCAGAACATCTCAAGGACCCCAAACAGAGGCGGCCTTACCTATGTTTCACCCGTTTCAATTGAAACGGGCCCCGCCCTCCAAGGGGGCCCCCAACAGAACAGGAAAATCCCATTCATTTTCTCCCTAGGATATTTATTTTCAGACATAATGTCTAAAGTGGTCTCCAACACGTCACTCGCGAGAGTAGCTCGTGGCCTGATTGGAGGTAGCTCGCCAAGGGCCGTTCACATCGCGTCTTTTGCACGCTCAAGTTCGTTATTTCAAATAATTGAAGCGACGCGCTCATTTTTTTCCAGGAGCAACGAGTCAATATGAAGGATGGGGGTGCACCCAAACTACGGGTGTTTTTTTATTCTCCGTAAATAAATCTTCTAGCAGAGCTACGCAAGCGTTTATCGGTAGTGGAAATCCATTAGCTATTAAAACTTCTCTGTCGTTGTGGAGAGCGCATGGTAGGCTATAGCAACGACAGACGCCACGGGAAAATCGGACCGAATTTTACTATTAATAATAAAAGATAAGCTAATGTGTATTGTAAATGTCAGTATTTTGTCTTTTTTGAATCATTCTTTTTATACAAATGATTTAAAGGCTGAAATATGCGAGGTTTATCTTTTTATAAAAACTTTTTTGTCAAAACTTTATTTGAACTTGTACATGTTAGTAGATAACATGTTGCAAGACACTCCTTTCAAATGTGGCCATCATTTTTAATGTTACTATTTTAATGTTTATGTAAACAAAAAGTGCATATTGATGGTAAGTTTATTTGTTATTTGCTGGTTTTCGACATAAAACTTGGTGAATTGATTTTATTGTGTATAGTATTAGTACTTTTTGAACAGGACTATGTGATAACCATGCTCATTTTGCTCACTATAATCATGCAATTACATTTTCATACCATTTCATCTCTAGTTATGATGCACTATAAAATTAACAATAATTATGTGTTTTTACAGTATAATATTTTTTTTTATGTCAATTAAGGGTGACATATATAGGCCTACAATAACTCGTTTAGGTCTAAAACAGTTAGCATAGTTGTTAATATGAGAGTTATGAGACATTATTTAAGAGTTTAATTATTGCATATAGCTCTCGGCCACTTTCATTTTTAAAAAGTAGCTAAAAAAGGTTGGAGACCCCTAAACCATCCAAGTTAGATTGACCACGAGCTACGAGGTTGTGAAAAGAAAGTTTCTGCTCCTATAAAAGCCACAAAGTATAAAAATCAACCTTGTTTTTTGCGATCTTCTGGAGAAATACTACACTACCCATAATTCTAAGCAAAACACTGACGTCTCTGATTGGTCGAACTTGAGTCGCGCCGCGGTTACCATGGCGACGTTTACCGCCCCCGCGAACGGTGATCTGAAGTAAATAAATACCGGTAGTTTATGTGTTTATACTTTGCCTTTTTTCCGTAAGGTTAAAACGTTGTTGTTTTTTTGAGCAGGGAAATAATTTGAATAGGAAATGAAACGTAGGCTACATGCCAGTGGTGCCTGTTCATGAAGCTGAAAGTGCGCGTAATAAAATATGATGCAAGCCAACAAGAATCCTTGCTTTTTCTGCTCATGTTTACATTTTATGTGGGCAGGGCCCCATATTAGTTATTGAAACGGGCCCCCAGATGCTTAAGGCCGCCCCTGACCCCAAAAACACCCCAGACCCCAGAGGGTTAAATTGCAGCATTTTCATGCATATTGGAAGAGAAGAGTGAATATTCCTAACTCTTTTTATCTTTCCTACGTTCACTCCAGTTCCATCTGAATATATAACTGAAATTCAGATAAATGCAGAGAATACTTCCATCATTGATCAGCTAATGAGCTATTTGATGGCTTTCAGTTTGCCCTACAAAATCAGTGACAGCACTAACATCACAGAAATCAACATAACTACTGGTATGATCTCTGTCTCTGCTTTGACTTGATTTTAATATATATATACAGAGGCGGCCTTACCTATGTTTCACCCGTTTCAATTGAAACGGGCCCCGCCCTCCAAGGGGGCCCCCAACAGAACAGGAAAATCCCATTCATTTTCTCCCTAGGATATTTATTTTCAGACATAATGTCTAAAGTGGTCTCCAACACGTCACTCGCGAGAGTAGCTCGTGGCCTGATTGGAGGTAGCTCGCCAAGGGCCGTTCACATCGCGTCTTTTGCACGCTCAAGTTCGTTATTTCAAATAATTGAAGCGACGCGCTCATTTTTTTCCAGGAGCAACGAGTCAATATGAAGGATGGGGGTGCACCCAAACTACGGGTGTTTTTTTATTCTCCGTAAATAAATCTTCTAGCAGAGCTACAGCAAGCGTTTATCGGTAGTGGAAATCCATTAGCTATTAAAACTTCTCTGTCGTTGTGGAGAGCGCATGGTAGGCTATAGCAACGACAGACGCCACGGGAAAATCGGACCGAATTTTACTATTAATAATAAAAGATAAGCTAATGTGTATTGTAAATGTCAGTATTTTGTCTTTTTTGAATCATTCTTTTTATACAAATGATTTAAAGGCTGAAATATGCGAGGTTTATCTTTTTATAAAAACTTTTTTGTCAAAACTTTATTTGAACTTGTACATGTTAGTAGATAACATGTTGCAAGACACTCCTTTCAAATGTGGCCATCATTTTTAATGTTACTATTTTAATGTTTATGTAAACAAAAAGTGCATATTGATGGTAAGTTTATTTGTTATTTGCTGGTTTTCGACATAAAACTTGGTGAATTGATTTTATTGTGTATAGTATTAGTACTTTTTGAACAGGACTATGTGATAACCATGCTCATTTTGCTCACTATAATCATGCAATTACATTTTCATACCATTTCATCTCTAGTTATGATGCACTATAAAATCAACAATAATTATGTGTTTTTACAGTATAATATTTTTTTTTATGTCAATTAAGGGTGACATATATAGGCCTACAATAACTCGTTTAGGTCTAAAACAGTTAGCATAGTTGTTAATATGAGAGTTATGAGACATTATTTAAGAGTTTAATTATTACATATAGCTCTCGGCCACTTTCATTTTTAAAAAGTAGCTAAAAAAGGTTGGAGACCCCTAAACCATCCAAGTTAGATTGACCACGAGCTACGAGGTTGTGAAACGAAAGTTTCTGCTCCTATAAAAGCCACAAAGTATAAAAATCAACCTTGTTTTTTGCGATCTTCTGGAGAAATACTACACTACCCATAATTCTAAGCAAAACACTGACGTCTCTGATTGGTCGAACTTGAGTCGCGCCGCGGTTACCATGGCGACGTTTACCGCCCCCGCGAACGGTGATCTGAAGTAAATAAATACCGGTAGTTTATGTGTTTATACTTTGCCTTTTTTCCGTAAGGTTAAAACGTTATTTTTTTTTTGAGCAGGGAAATAATTTGAATAGGAAATGAAACGTAGGCTACATGCCAGTGGTGCCTGTTCATGAAGCTGAAAGTGCGCGTAATAAAATATGATGCAAGCCAACAAGAATCCTTGCTTTTTCTGCTCATGTTTACATTTTATGTGGGCAGGGCCCCATATTAGTTATTGAAACGGGCCCCCAGATGCTTAAGGCCGCCCCTGTATATATATGCTATGAATATATGATTAACTTGTGGATTCTGTTTTCCAGTGTGTTCTTTGAATGAAACACAATATCAGTGTAAATGTGAAGGTCTGTTTTTTTGGACAAATGACACATGTCATTCATACGAGGCCTGTGATGACATCATTGATGGTTCATGTACATGTATCAATGCACTTCCAGTCGATGGACAGTTCTGCCAGTTAAAAGAAGGTGAGCCATTACATTCATAAATCTGAAAAACAACAGTATTCTCCCATTACCTCTTTATATTTAACATTTGATTTAACACCACCTCAATGCAACTAAATATCATGGACAGTGATTTTACATTTTAATTTAAACACACTTTTGGGTTCGAAAATCTTCATTATTGTAGTATTAGGTTCCCTTTTAGTCGAGAACATCAGACGTACTCAATGTAGACTGACTGGGATCACACTAGAGAGCCTGGATTCTTCGAGTACTATTGTACGAGCCAATGCAAATTGGCGTGCGTGATTCGCATCACATGGAAGTGGATGCATGCACTAGTTGCTTTTTGCTTTCGGAGCCGATCAGTTTTGATGTCTCTGAAGAGTATTGTTGTATACAACGAGCGATGTTCTTCTGGAAAAGACTCTCCCAGTGTTGGTGATTTCTATAGCACAGTGCAGCGGTGGTCACGAGCTTTTGAGCTTTCAACTGCTGTTTTAACAGCATCAAATTTCTGTGTTTGTTGATGGCTGGTTAGAGGGCGGAAAAATGAATGCTTCACTGTTTCAGTTCACTGTTCAGTGTTGCCGCGGTCATTCCCCTGTGTGCTCCGGCACTGGTGAGAGATTTTCACTTCCTGAAAGAGCAACACGGGTGAGTTTGCGTCTCTTTCAAGATGCCTTTCCACCCGTGCGTTTCTGGATGCGATCGTTCTCTGTCCCCCCATATTGGACAGTCACAATGGTTGTATCACGTGTTTGTATTATATATGTGTATATAATGTATGTGTATCAGTGATCCTCGGGTTGATCCAAAATGAGCGGGTGCCTGCGGTCACCCGCTGTTACCCGTGGTTACGAGTCATCCAAAAATATTTTTAATGATATTCGGGTCGCGGTCGGTCGGGTCGTTTGAAATAAAGATGCCAATTAAACCTTTGTAATTTATACTAGACACAATTTTCTATGAAATACATAGGTCTACACTTTATTGGCTGAATAACTGGCGCGAAGTGGGAAACCCTTATTTACCTTTTGAATGTTGAGCGTTATTAACTTTTGTATAAATGCTGACGCGGGACAAAATGCCCAATTTCCCAACACGTTGAACTGAGCAATGCCATTGTACCATTTTAATAGGCTACTTTTAAACGCATATAGCTCATTAATGTCAGTTTTATGTATTTTCTGAGAGGGGGCGGGATTTTTGTTGGGAAAGTCGGGGGAGAGAGGTACACTTCGATTAGACTGGATAAACACATGCAGCATCTTAATTGTTAAGAAAATGAAACGAAATAAATGAATAAATCAAGCCTTTATTACATAACACTAGTCTATATCATACAGCATTCAGAAAAAGAACAGTTTGCGCTCCTAAGGGCTTTCACACTTTTCCAAAAGTGGGCCTTCTCTCAGTTGACCTGCTGATGAATTCTTCAAGCAGGGTCGAAACATAAACATTGCATTCATCAATAATATGCATCTAGACAGCTGAAATGGAAAATGATGGGCCGCCTCAAGAAATGCCTGCTCTCTCCGCTGCACCTCTGAGCGCACCACGTCAGTCTATGGCCCAATGACGCTACGATGAGCATTTACTACTTTTTAAAAATGCGGGTCAGGAAGCGGGTCGGGTACAATATTTTTTTTTGTGGTCCAAGTTGCGGGCGGTTAAGTTGAAAATGTCGGACGGGTGGATAGTTTGTGTTCTCATTGTGAGGATTACCACGCCCCGCTATGTCGCTGTGTGTGATGGGTGATCAGAGGATCATAGTGAGGCTCCCCGCCCGGTAACCAATCCCTGTGGGCCCCTCACTCCTCTATCACATCGCAGCCGGTGGAGCCCCGATGAGCGTGCTGGTCCCTCTGTAATGGACTGACCAGCCGTTTTCATTCGGGGCCTCTCCAGAGGACAGGATGCCGATTGCAGCATCAGAGGATGAGCTGACCTCTGGAAATGATGCACCTGTGTCTGGCGGTGTTGTAGCAAATTCTAAGTCCTCAAATCGGGTCTCGAAGAAATCTCTCAAGAGTCGAATTTCCAGGTGTCAGAAGAAGTAACTTTATTGACAAGCAACAAAGTGAGATGCAGCTGTTCATCTGATCTGCAATGGTCAGAACCTCAGGTTTTATACCTTTTCTTATCACTAGGTAGCCAATCAGCTATCGAGATCTCGCTACCGTTAGCGTCATCTTTCCGGAGACATTATTCTATTGGTGGAAAAATCTTTGGTCATACCCATTTTCTAGAACATCTTTGGTCACATGATTCAATGCACCTGCAGTGTTGTCATACCATCCATCATTTTTAATTAACGTTTTTAGTACCATCTTATCAGCTACCTATACACATCTTCTCTCTGAGCTTGTTAGGTACTCTTTCATCCTCACAGACCACTTGACCTAATTCAACCTGATGTATCCTGATTTAACCTGGGTTTTGACTGAGACACAGAAATACAAACTTTTACATGAGGCAAAGGAAAATCTCCAACAGCTGCCACTGCTTTTTGGACGGGGCTCCTCGTTTCCCCCCTAAAGCCGGTGAGTTCTCGCCCGTTCTGACAGGCAGAGCTTAGACGGCCTGTGGGCAAGACGCCTCCTCTTGCATGCCATGGCACTACTACAAGTCTATCAGGCCAGGGCACTCATGGACATACACGAGGGTAGCCCAGACCGTGTGCTCATAGGTGAGCTCCGCACCGCATTCCAACCTCACCCTCTGGGGCACGAGTGTTGTGGCGTGCGTGATCGGTCTGTCGTTGTCCATGTTAGTGGTCCAGGAGCGCCATCGTTGTTACCCACCAAGCCATTAAAAACTACATCTTCGCTGGTGGGTAAAGCATATTCAGCAGCAGGTCAAGCCACGGCATGCTTACATACTGTGTCTATTTTACAAGCATACCAGGCTGACCTGCTGAAAGACATGGACAGTTGTGAGGAAGTCAGCGCTGACACAATTCGAGAATTGCTTCGCGCAACAGATCTATCTCTCCGGGCCACCAAGGAGACTGCCAAATCTGTGGGTCGATCTATGGCAGCCCTGGTGGCCACGGAACGTCATTTATGGTTAAATCTTTCAGATATAAAAGATAAAGATAGGTCTGTTCTTCTGGATGCGCCGCTTTCGCCTACAAGTCTGTTGGGCGATGCTATAAATTGAGTCGTCGATAGGTTTCAAGAAACGAAAAAACAATCTGCGGCGCTCCAGAGGTTTCTTCCTCGCTGGTCCAATGTCTCCGTCTACGAGCTCCTCACAGCAGCACAGAGTGCAACAAAAGCAGAGCGTTTAGTAGCGTGGAAACTTCTACCAAATATTTCGCAGTGGGTCCTGAATGTAATAGAAAAGGGTTACGGGGAGACTTCCTGGCGGCAAGATGAGGTGGTAGTCGCTTTTCGTTTGCGCTCTCACATAATCTCATTTTATTTGCACTAAGATAAGTTTAAATATACTTTGGAAAGGGATAACTTTGTTTCTAATAACAACCTGCATCTACGGTCAACCGAGTTTATTCCAAAATGACAAGCAAAAACGTGAAAAAATCGACGACAAGACAGACATGGCTCGACAGTCCCAACTTAAAGCAAGCTAACATGGAGGCCGCCGCTAGCAACAACACAAGTCACAGCCGCGCGGAGCAATCTTTGACGCCAGAGGACAATACACTTCTTCAGTTGGTTAAAACCGAACTGATATCCTCCCGCAGTCAGATGGCAGATACTATCAAAACAGAGATGGCTAGCTTTCGTTCAGAGATTGGACTGATTGTCGAATCCTTTCGATCGGAGGTCAAAACCAAAATGGATGCTCTACAACTGGAGGTAACAGGCCAAGTTCATTCCATTCAGACTAAGCAAACCATTATGTCTGATTCCATAGATAATATAGAAACAACGCTCAATTCACACCATGACTCGCTAGAAACAATGGAAACCACAGTTTCAAATTTGAAAGATCAAATACAGAAGTTACAAGAGCAATATTGCGCCGGCGCGATAGCCGACCTCAGGGGGTTAACTCCGTGAAACAAAAGCTTAAGCAGGCTGGGATTTCCTACGGCATTCACCATCCGGCAGATTTACAGTTCACTTTTGAAAACACTAGACTTTCTTTCAAATCACCATCCGAGGCGGAGGATTACTTTGAACTACACATCAAACCAAAAAGGGTCACACGCGTTTCTGAATAGTTTTTCTGGATCATCCGGTGATGTCTGCCTCCAGCGTGTTTGGTGTTTACTCGGGAAATAAACGTTAGCAGTGCTTGTTCACCTTATAGATTTTTTTTTGTTTGTTTTTTCTCTCTCGCTTTTCTTTTTTCCTTTTTTTACCTCGACAGTGGGGTCGTCTGGTTAAAGACTAGAATGTCTTATGAATCTCTTTTCAACAAGACAAAATAACAATTGCGTTAAAGGATATTTTGGACGTTGAGCGTTTAGAAGTCCAATGCGTTTGGGAACGTTGAAGGTTAATTACATGTGGGATGTTTGCTTGCTTCTCAGTTGGGAGGCTGCGGGGTGGGTGGGTTTGGGTCAAGGTGTTTGTTCGTCATTCAAATTCGTTCATGTATACATGTGCTATCGTGTTCAACTGATAAGTAAATTTCAGAAAGGGGTTGATACATCAGTTTTTTGCCTATTAAACAATACTGTAAAACCGGTATAGCAGATCACTAACAGTGAACTTTGTAAGTTGGAATGTAAAAGGGGTTAACCATTTTATAAAGCGCAATAAGATCTTTACCCATTTAAAGAGGCTGGAGGCAAATATAGCATTTCTCCAAGAAACTCACTTCTTATCAGCTGATCACTATAAACTTAAAAAATCCTGGGTGGGACAAATTTATCACTCTGATTTCCAGTCAAAATCCCAGGGGACCGCGATTGTTATTAATAAAAACACACCATTCTACGTGAGTAATGTTCAAACTGATATAGGGGGAAGATATGTTATAATAACTGGTACATTATATAATGTTCCCCTGATATTAGCGAATATTTATGCACCCAATTGGGATGATGTATCGTTTATAAAATCTATCTTAACCAATCTCTCCAATTTGACCACACATAAATTAATACTAGGAGGAGACTTTAACTGTGTACTCCATCCCACTATGGATCGGTCTTCAAAAACACCCTACAAATTAACCAAATCGGCCATGTTTATTAATACTTTTTTAGAGACATACAAATTCTCAGATCCCTGGCGTTTTTTATATCCAAATATTAAACAGTTCTCTTTTTTTTCCCCAGTGCATCGTTCATATTCACGAATCGACTACTTTTTAATAGATTTTTTTAATAGAACTTTTAACTTCTCTAACTGACTGTAAATATGAATCTTTTGTAATCTCGGATCACAGTCCAGTGGTTTTAAAATTAGCTTTTCCCAAATTGCCAATTCGGAAGACATGGCGCTTTAATAATTTAATTCTTTCTGATTCATCCTTTGTAGATTTTATTAACAATAGAATTGATCTTTTCTTATCTATCAATGATACCCCAGATATCAGCAAAGCCACACTTTGGGAGTCCTTAAGAGCCTATATTAGGGGGGAAATAATATCTTTTTCATCGTGGGAAAGGAAAAAAAAAGCCAGCAACTAAATGACCTAATTAATCAGATTAAACAAGTGGACTTGAAATTTGCAATCAACCCCTTACCCGAAGTTTTAAGGGAAAGAACAAAGCTGCAGACAGAGATTGATCTAATAACATCCGAACAGGCAGAAAAACTTCTGCTTCAATCTCACTCTAAATTATATGAACACTCAGATAAATCTGGGAAAATTCTTGCACAACAAATAAGGCAATATTCAACTACAAACATTATAACATCTATTCGTAGAGATGATGGCAGGGTCACAAAGAATGAATTAAAAATCAATTCGGCCTTCGAACAATTCTATACAGCCCTATATTCATCCCAAATTGATTATAACCCTTGTGAATTTAACTCTTTTTTTAATTCCATTAAAATGCCACAAATCCCCTTTAACGATAATGCTGAATTGGAGAAAATTCTAAACTTAGAAGAACTTAATGCAGCTCTCTCAAACATGCAAAACTCAAAAGATCCAGGGCCAGATGGCTTTACGGTAGAATTTTTAAAAATGTTTAAAGGGAAACTAATGCCTCTGCTACTTGCTGTATTTGAGGAATCATTCTCCATAGGCCGCCTCCCGCACACGTTTTATCAATCGACAATTTCGGTTTTACCTAAGAAAGGAAAAGACCCTCTAAGCTGTAGCTCATTTCGGCCTATATCTTTACTCAATGTGGACTGTAAAATATTGGCAAAGATTCTAGCCCGAAGACTGGAGAACATTCTCTCTACTATTTTGGCTCCAGATCAGACTGGCTTCATTAAAAAACGCTTCTCTTTCTTTAATATACGCAGAGTATTCGATATTATTTATTCTCTTGACTCAAATAAGCATATACCTGAAATTTTAATATCTTTAGATGCTGAAAAAGCATTCGATAGAGTGGAGTGGAGTTATCTTTTCAGCTGTTTAGAGAGATTTGGTGTGGGTCCAAATTTTTTGTCCTGGATACAACTTTTATATGCTTCTCCCTTTTCTTCCGTTATTACAAATAACACTAGCTCACAATATTTTCCATTGTATAGAGGAACTAGACAGGGTTGCCCTCTGTCCCCCTTATTATTTGCAGTGGCGATTGAACCTCTAGCCATCTTGCTAAGGTCAACTTCAGTTATCCAGGGTATATCCAGGGGGGGCAGTGAGCACAAACTGTCGCTCTATGCAGATGATCTGCTACCATTTATCGCAGACCCACATAATTCTATCCCTCATGTCATGATGGCACTTGAGCGTTTCAGTCGCATTTCGGGATATAAACTCAACCTCTCTAAAAGTGAACTATTTCCTATTAATTGTGTAGCAAAAAATTATTCTTTTTCTGCTTATCCATTTACAGTAGCTCCTGATAAATTTACATATTTAGGTGTGGTTGTTTCGAGAAATATTTCTGAGCTGTTTAAGCTCAACTTTACTCCCCTCTTGGAACAAACTAGGATATCCCTCGAGAAATGGTCTAAGCTTCCCATCTCTCTGATTGGTAGGATCAACGCAATTAAAATGAACACACTCCCTAAATTTTTATATTTGTTCCAAACTATTCCTATTTATATTAAGAAATCTTTTTTTACTCATTTAAATAAGATAATATCATCTTTTCTTTGGAACAAGAAACCCCCTAGAATATGTCTGTGTTTTCTGCAAAACCCTAAAGAACAGGGGGGATGGCTCTCCCAAATTTTCAATTATATTATTGGGCTTGTAACCTAAGAGCTCTGACTTACTGGCAAGGGTCACATCACATAAATCACTTACCAGACTGGGTCCAGATGGAATCCTCGGCCTGCCTTCCTTCCTCACTTCCAGCCCTCCTTTTCTCACCCTTACCACTTGGTCTAGAATCTCACTTGTTGCACCCTATGGTTTGGAACTCCATCCAGATTTGGGCCCAAATTCGCAATTTTTTTGGATGGCAGAGAGGTTCAACTTGTGCCCCAGTTGCCAGAAACCATCGATTCACTCAGCCTCTAAATGATCAGGCATTCTTGCTCTGGCAAGAAAAAGGAATCTTAACATTCAAAGATCTTTTCGCTGATGGTTCCTTCTTATCTTTTGTGCAATTGGAATCTCGTTTTAAATTACCTAAAACCCACTTTTTCAGATATCTACAGGCACGCGATTTCACACGCAAGAATTGTATCTCTTTTCCTTCCCATCCCGATCCAAACCCTATTGACCTACTCTTTCCTGATGACCCGGAAGCAAAGGGGAACTATTTCTAGCTTATATATAAAACTTATATCAATATTATCCACTTCTGTTAATGCACAAAGAGATTCCTGGCAACTGGATCTCAATATTTGTCTGACAGACAAGGAATGGAATGAGCCTAAATATAGAATTCATGGCTCTTCTATCTGTGCTAGACACAGCCTTATTCAATTCAAAGTGGTACACAGGCTTCATTTATCCAAGGCCAAGCTGGCAAAGATGTATTCCTCTGTTGACCCTACCTGTACAAGATGTAAGCAGTCCCCTGCTACCTTAGCTCATATGTTCTGGTTATGTCCTAGGCTGTCCTTTTTTTGGTCGCAGATTTTTGTATCTTATTCTAGAATTTTTTGTAAAGATGTTTGTGCAAATCCTTTAACTGACATCTTTGGTATTGTGTGTGAAAAAAACACTTTGTCAAAAAACGAATTGGACTGTATAGCCTTTACTTCTCTACTGGCAAGGCGCTTAATTTTGATTAATTGGAAACAGTCCTTCCCCCCTTCTTTTAAACAGTGGGCCAGAGATGTGTTACATTTCCTGAGTTTTGAAAAAATAAGACTTAATTTAAGGGGCTCCGGGCCTAAGTTCACTGTCATATAGCGTCCTTTCATAAATTATCTCCAAAACCAATTATAACTATAACTGGACGAATTGATGCTGTCGTCAGGTTTTGCCTTTGATCTACTGATGTTATTATTTCTCCTTACTGTTTTCTTTATATACACGATGTAAAAGCACAATGTATGTCTGGATGCATGTTGTGTTGTTGGTTGTGTTGTTATGTGAATATGTATGTTGATTGTTGTTTAAATAAAAATGTAAAAAAAAAAAAAAAAAAAGGGTTACAGAATTCAGTTCGATTCTCGTCCGCCCAGATTTCAAGGGGTACTTCCCACAGTGGTGAACTCCGAGCAGGCTCTGGTTATGGAACAAGAAGTACTGACGCTTCTAAAAAAGGGGGCTATAGAAAGGGTTTCTCCTCTCAGCAGAGAGTCAGGGTTTTACAGCCGTTATTTCATTGTTCCAAAAAAGGATGGGGGGTTGCGTCCTATTCTAGATCTGCGTCAATTACACAGCAGAGTTCAGAAACTCAAGTACAGAATGCTTACGCTCAAACAGATTGTGTCACAGATTCAGTCCGAGGACTGGTTTGTCACAATAGACTTGAAGGACGCGTACTTCCATGTATCTATCCATCCTCATCACAGGAAGTTCCTGAGGTTTGCTTTCAGGGGCGAAGCATACCAGTATCGGGTTCTTCCCTTCGGCCTAGGTTTGTCACCCCGCACCTTTACAAAATGCGTGGATGTAGCTCTGGTTCCTCTGAGACTCCAGGGCATTCGCATATTAAACTATCTAGACGATTGGTTGATTCTAGCTCAGTCAGAGCAGATGGCAGTTCGGCATCGAGATGTCATTCTGTCTCACATAAAGAGGTTTGGGTTTCGGCTCAACGCCAAGAAGAGTGTGCTTTTCCCAGCTCAGAGGACCACTTTTTTAGGTGTAATTTGGGATTCGACAATAATGCAAGCACATCTATCTCCTGCACGTATTTCTGCGATTCTCACGGCCGTAAAGGGGGTAAAACTAGGCCAGTCACTTGCTGTGAAACAGTTTCAGAGACTGTTGGGGCTCATGCTGCGTCCAACGTAATCACTTTTGGCCTTCTGTACATGAGACCTCTGCAGAGGTGGCTCAGGACCAAGGGGTTTTCTCCGAGGGGAAATCCATTAAGGTCACGTGGCGATGCCTTCGTGCCTTGGTCATGTGGAAGAAACCTTGGTTCCTTGCCCAGGGCCCAGTGCTGGGGGCTTCTTGTCGACGCGTAACGCTTTCGACGGATGCTTCCCTCACGGGATGGGGGGCGGTCATGAGTGGCCACTCGGCGAAATGTCTTTGGCAGGACCATCAACGTTCTTGGCACATAAATCGGCTAGAAACGATGGCGGTATTCCTGCCAGACCTGAGGGTTACCATGTGCTTGTCCGCACGGACAACACATCGGTGGTCTCTTATATCAACCATCAAGGGGGTCTGAGGTCACGTCATTTATGCAGGCAGGCCCATCAGATCCTGCTATGGGCCCAGGGGGAATTGCTGCCACTGAGGGCGGTATATATTCCGGGGCATCAGAATCTGGGAGCGGATATCCTGTCGAGGCAGGGGCTGAGGCCCGGGGAGTGGAGACTTCACCCCGAGGTGGTGGAGCTCCTTTGGGAGAAATTTGGTCAAGCTCAAGTCGATCTGTTTGCATCATCAGAGACGTCACATTGTCCCATGTGGTTCTCCCTAACACACCCAGCTCCTCTCGGACTGGATGCGATGGTGCAGGTGTGGCCGAGGTTACACCTGTATGCATTTCCCCGATATCAATGCTTCCGGGTGTTCTGGAGAGGGTCCGCCGGGAAGGGGTCCATCTGTTACTGGTAGCCCCTCACTGGCCATCTCGAGTGTGATTCTCGGACTTAGTGTCTCTTCTGGACGGCTCTCCCCTGGAGATTCCTGTCAGACCTGCTGTCCCAAGCAGGGGGCACAATATTTCACCCCAATCCGGAGTTGTGGAAACTGTGGGTCTGGCCTCTGAGGGGGCCCAGCTTTTAGAATCTGGTCTCTCAACTGAGGTCGTTGAGACCATTCTCCATTCCAGAGCACCTTCCATGAGAAAACTTTATGCACTGAAATGGAAATTATTCTCTACCTGGTGTGGTGTACGTCACATAGATCCTGTTAACTGCCCTGTTGGTTCAGTTCTTGATTTTTTGCAAGACCGTTTCTCTGCTGGATTATCACCTTCTACCTTGAAATTATATGTGGTGGCTATATCGGCCTACCACACCCCTCTGGGGGGCACTTCTCTTCGGAGAGATCCTCTAATTATTCGTTTTCTCCGTGGTACATTGAGGTTGAGACCTGCATTGCACTCTAGAGCACCGGCTTGGGATTTGGCCATTGTACTTGAGGGTCTGGCCTTGGCTCCCTTCGAGCCCACTGAAGAGGTTTCAGAAAAGTTCCTCACTCTAAAAACTTTATTTCTTCTCACTATTTCTTCTATTAAGAGAATTGGAGATTTGCAAGCCTTGTCGGTTGCTCCTTCATGTTTGGAGTTTGCACCTGGTATGGTGAAGGCATTTCTTCACCCTAGAACGGGTTACATCCCTAAGGTCCCTACTAATGTTGCGGGGCCAATAGTGCTGCAGCCCTTTTATCCTCCACCATTTAATACCCCAGATCAGGAAAATCTTAATCTGTTATGCCCTGTGCGGGCTTTGGATGCTTACGTCCACAGAGCTGCCCTGTGGTGTAAATAAGAACAATTGTTTGTCTGCTTTGGGTCAACTAGGAAAGGTTGCCCTGCATCTAAACAGGTAATGAGCAAGTGGGTAGTTGAGGCTATTTCACTGGCTTATGAAGCGGCCGGACAGCCTTCACCTTTGGCTGTTCGGGCTCATTCTACGAGGAGTATGGCTGCCTCTAAGGCTTTAATTTCAGGAGTTTCTCTTCAAGATGTTTGTAATGCGGCGGGCTGGTCCTCACCACATACATTTGTCAGATTTTATGATCTAGACCTCTCCACTCCTGGGGCCAGGTTGCTTGCTTCTTAGTGTGTGCAAGGACTTCACACAGAACGAGCATTTGGCATTATGGCGTAGTGGGTATGGGGTTCCCACCGTGTCTCAAACGCAGCTTGAGTTCCCTTGAAAGGGAACGTCTCAGGTTACGTATGTAACCCTGGTTCCCTGATAGGGAACGAGACGCTGCGTTCGCCTGCCATACTTCCTGCATGCCCTGACGGACTTGCTTCAGGCTTTTCAGAAGCTAACGCGATCTGTGTCAGTCGGGCTGCCTTATAGTTTCCTGGTCGATGACGTCACCCGCCTATGACGTCTCGTCTTTCCATTGGACTGATTATACACGTGCTTCACGACGCAATCACGCAAGGCGTTCCCACCGCGTCTCAAACGCAGCGTCTCGTTCCCTATCAGGGAACCAGGGTTACATACGTAACCTGAGACGCTCTCCCAGCTCCCCTCCCTGTGTCTAAAATATGATCCATAAACACATGTGTCCATGCAATCTATAGTCTAGCTCATGTATTTTAAACTTTATAAGATGATACAACTTATTATGAATACTAATAAAGAATAATTAAACGGATACATAATATTAAATAATGAAATTATATTAAAAGATGAAATTTTAGTCTTCATCTGCTTTGATTTTACTGCGTTTTGTTACTGGGATTGCAGACTGATTATGTGCTTGTGTATTATTATTATTATTATTATTATTATTATTATTATTATTATCTTTTTCTTGCAAACAGCTGTAAGACTCATGAGCTATTATGGAGTTTTGTACACAAGTACACAACAACTCAACCTATTTCTGTTTGTTCTTGCAGTACTGCCTTCTAAGTACGTGATTGACATTGATGTGAGATTCTTTGACTTGTTCCTGGTGAACTACTTACGGAATCTCGTCAGAAATATTAGCCTGCCTCTGACTTTGAGCAACATCACAAATATCACAGATATCGACATGACTACTGGTGAGAGCAGAACGTTTTATCATGTCACATACTAAGATGAGTTCAGTATCAGGACAAATTGACAGTTTGAGCACAGATTAATAAATCCTATTCTATTACAGTGTGTGGGTTGAATGGAACACAATATGAGTGCAAGTGTGAGGAGCGTCATGTTTGGCCCAATGACACCTGCAGGGCCTATCATGAGTGTGATGAGATTGTGGAAGGCAGTTGTGGATGTATTCAAGCTCTCCCTTCAGAGGGTCCGCTTTGCCAGAGAGGTGAGACATTGTTGAAACAAAGCTAGCAAGCAAAATAATTATTGAATTTTAATGTTTATGTATCTGATTCACTGTGTTTGCTATCGTCATTATAACAACAACTTTATTTCATTTAAGCTGTCAGGATAATTTCTGTAATTTTTACTCAGTTTTTAGATTAGATACAAAAATAAAAATAAATAAATTCTCCCATCAATACACAAAATAATACAATTGTATTCTGCATCACAATTTACAAGTATTCTTTACATTTAAAACTTTTGGTCATTGCATATTTGAAATATATACAGTGCAATGCATAAGTGAATATACCCATGCTAAAGTTGACTAAAAAGAGGAATAAAAAATCATATTTTGGAAATTGAACGTAATGCCTTAATTAAAAAAATTAGGAAAAATCCAACCTTTAAGGACACCAATTTTCTTTGTGAATGAATAATGTATCGTAAATGAATAAATGTTCTTCCTTAAAATACATGGTGCATAAGTGAGTACACCCCTATGTTAAATTCCCATAGAGGCAGGCAGATTTTTATTTTTAAGTATTTTTAAAAAAATTTTTTTAGGATACTATGCATCCTGATAAAGTTCCCTTGGCCTTTGGAATTAAAATAGCCCCACATCATCACATAGCCTTCACCATACCTAGAGATTGGCATGGGGTACTTTCCATAAGATCATCTCTCAATGCAAATCAAACTAGCTTTTAGGCTAACTGAAATAAAACCATGCCAATCTCTAGGTATGGTGAAGGCTATGTGATGATGTGGGGCTATTTTAATTCCAAAGGCCAAGGGAACTTTATCAGGATGCATAGTATCCTAAAAAAAAAAAAAAAAAAAATACTTAAAAATAAAAATCTGCCTGCCTCTATGGGAATTTAACATAGGGGTGTACTCACTTATGCACCATGTATTTTAAGGAAGAACATTTATTTATTTACGATACATTATTCATTCACAAAGAAAATTGGTGTCCTTAAAGGTTGGATTTTTCCTAATTTTTTAAATTAAGGCATTAAGTTCAATTTCCAAAATATGATTTTTTATTCCTCTTTTTAGTCAACTTTAGCATGGGTGTATTCACTTATGCATAGCACTGTATATATACAGTATATATATATATATATATATATATATATATATATATATATATATATAAGATTAGTTTCAGAATAGTTTTAGAATTCAGAACTTTTTAAAAAGCTTTCTTTTTCTTTTTTTAATTTGTTAACTTAATTTGTATACTCCTTTTTATAGATGTCTTTCATGGCTATTTTTTTTATTTTTTTTAATACATCAGTTTTTAAATAATTTTTCATTTTTCCCTCCACAGATATAAATGAATGTCTGGTCAGTCCATCTGTATGTGGTCCAGATTCCAAATGCACAAATGAAATAGGAAGTTACAATTGCTCATGTTTGGATGGATTCATTGCAACAAACTCAAATCTCACCATCAGCATCAATAACACATGTAGAGGTACATTTCATATTCAGATTTGCATTTACTCTAACCTTGTATAAAGAGCTAGAATTTATCCATGCAATTTTTACTTTGCATTCAATTTTTGTAAATTAAGCATTTTATAGATGGCGATTAATAATGTAACTTTCACATATGTATGAGTGACCCAAACTGCTCTTTCCTAACTTCAATTTAATAAAGATATGGATGAATAGGTAACACTTTATGGTACAGGAGCACTATTATGCATTAATGTATGCTTAACTAATGCACAGATAATGAGTTAATGTGTGACACATGAAGAATTGATTATTCATTCATTAATGATTACTGCATCAGCAACTAATATAGAGGCTATCATATTAATAGATTAAGTAATACATGAATTGCTATTAAGTAAATGTGGCATCATGTATTTATTCCTCAACAACATATAGTATTAACAAATTGTGTAAATTAATGTTATTTCCCACAATGGGTCGAAGCTATGTATTTCAACTTTCAATTGTCTGCTTTAATTAATCAATAGCTAACGATTTTCAAAGATATCATTATGTTAGCTCAATCTGCAACAACACTGTTGGGAGTTACAATTGCTCATGCATGAGTGGATATAATGTAACAGACCCAAACCTCCCTATAAACAGCAGTAACCCATGCAGAGGTATGATTGACAGCTAAAGAAATCATTAAAAATAAAGGAGTACTAAGAGGCTCATAATTTTTTGTTACTTTGTTTTAAGTTTTGCTCAATACAGTTGCAACAGTAATATCAGCAATATGTATGTATTATATAAAAATAAAAAAATTCTTAAATGTCGCTTAAAGATGTAAATGTTTTAGTATGGTCTGTTGTGTGAAGATTCACAAAGAACTTGGAGTTCCCCATATTTCCCCATAAAATAAATATTAAGTCAGTGTGACGCACAGAAATGAGGATGCAATAATGCAAGTAAAATGGATTTATTGGAAGTCAGAAGTTCACAGAAAAGTCAGATTTTTTTTTTTTTTTTTTTTTTTTTTTTTTAAATATGTTTATTGTGCAAACTTCCAAGCATGTTACAGACAATAAACAGGTCAACTGTAAATAAGAAGTCTGGCATTTTCCCATTTTCTTTTCCCTGGAGGTAGATCTTTTATGTAAAAGAACATAGATGAAAAAAAATAAATAAATAAATAAAATAATAATAATAATAATAAAAAAACAACAACAACAACAATAATAAATAATAATAACATTAGTAATGAAACACTCAAAAACAGAAACAGAAAAGAAAAAGGTATTCGATCAAATTTAAAAGTCTAACAAAGTTAGGGAGTTAACATAAGAGAGAAATGGGTCCCATGTACTATGAAATCGTTTCACAGATCCTCTAACTGTATGTTTGATTTTTTCTAAATGAAGAAAAGACATTAAGTCTTTTAACCAAGAGGTTGAGCCAGGGGGATTAGGACTCTTCCAATGCAGCAATATGCGTCGCTTGGCTATGAGGGCAGAAAACGCAATAAGGTCAGCTTGATATTTATTAAACCTGCCCACAGGGGGCACACCAAAGATAGCAATTAGAGGGCATGGGGTCAGGGGGATGCCCAGAATTACAGAAAGGGAGTTGAAGAAAGACGACCAGAAGGAGTCGAGCTTAGGGCAGGAGAAAAACGTGTGTGTGTGATCTGCAGGGGAAAGGGAACATCTAATACAAGAATCATCCGTTTCAGGGAATAATCTCTTTAGCCTGGCCTTAGTGTAGTGGATCCTATGTACCACCTTAAACTGAATAAGGCTCAAACGAGCACAAGTGCAAGTGGAACTGATCCTAAGCAGTGACTCTCTCCACCAGTCCTCGTCTAGTGCCAGCCCAAGCTCTTTTTCCCATGTATCCTTTAGCCATAAAAGGGAAGATACTTGCGAAGAGAGTAAAAGATTGTAAATTGGTCCAATGCTGTTTTGTGACGCTGATGAAGACATTATATTATCTAAAAGAGTCTCCTCGGGTAGGTTAGGAAAGGATGTAAAATTAATTTTAACAAAACTACGAAGTTGGAAATATCTGAATCGACCATGAATAGATAAGCTAAATTTAGTAACAAGGTTTTCCCAACTACCAAATATTTTGTCTAGGAAGAGATCACAAAAAGAGACCAGACCTTTCTTTTTCCATAATTTAAAAGTTGGGTCTAACAAGGAAGGTAGAAAGAGGTGGTTATTGCAAATAGGGGAAAGGACAGAAAGAGATTTTAATCCAAAATGTTGCCTGAACTGTTTCCAGATTTTTAGCGAAGAAAGTACAACAGGGTTATTAGTATACTGAGAAGGTCGCGTTGTAAGTGGAGCAAAAAGCAGTGCGGGTAGAGATGAAGTGCAAGAGCTGGCTTCTATAATGCACCAGTTAGTGTCAGGGGAATGATACCAAGTTTTAAGCTTTTGGAGATTAGCAGCCCAATAATACAACTGAATATTAGGGAGTGCGAGGCCTCCATCACGTTTGGGCCTCTGGAGAATTGATAATTGAATTCTGGGGGGCTTGCCCTCCCAGATGTATGAAAGTACAGTGGAGTTAAGTGATTTAAAAAAAGATTTAGGGAGAAAGATCGGGAGAGTCTGAAAGAGAAATAGAAACCGAGGTAATATGTTCATTTTAATTGTTTCGATGCGACCCACTAGTGAAAGAGGTAGTACCCTCCATCTTTGAAGATCTGATTTAATCTTCTCAGTCAATTCCATAAAGTTATACTTATAAAGTGAGCTAAAGGAGTGTGAGATGTTTACACCCAAGTATTTAAAGCCACTAATAGATAAATGGAAGGGTAGCGCGTCAGGAGGAATCAGTTTCGCTAACTGGTTAACAGGGAAACATACACTCTTTGCGATGTTCAGTTTATAACCAGAAAATACTCCGAAGGCCTCTAACAGATTTACTATACCGTCAACACAATTTACTGGGTCTTGAACATATAATAATAAATCATCAGCATATAGTGCTACTTTGTGTTCGATACCTCCTCTAAATATGCCTGAAAATAAAGTGGACCCTCTCAGGGCTATAGACAGAGGCTCTATAGCGAGTGCAAAAAGCAATGGTGAAAGGGGGCATCCTTGGCGTGTGCCACGCGAGAGAGGAAAAGGAGGCGAGGTTTCGGAATTTGTTTTAACTCTTGCCACTGGAGCAGAGTAGAGAAGACGAATCCATGAGACAAATCTAGGGCCGAATCCAAATTTTTGGAGGATTGTGAACAAGTAATGCCATTCCACCCGATCAAATGCCTTCTCCGCGTCGAGCGAAATAACCATCTCAGGATTTGGAGAGGCAGAGGGAGTCAGAATCACATTTAGAAGTTTACGTACACTAGATGACAGTTGACGGCCCAAAATGAAGCCTGTTTGGTCCTCTGATATAATATCAGGGAGGCAGGTCTCAAGTCGGCATGCCAGTATCTTTGCCAATAACTTGACGTCATTGTTAAGCAAGCTAATTGGTCTGTAGCTACTACATAGGTTTGGGTCCTTATCCTTTTTTAGTATGAGGGATATCAGCGCCTCGTTCAGTGTTGGTGGCAAAACTCCCTGTTCTAATGAATCACTGAAAACATCTAATAATAAAGGAGCAAGCTGTGCAGAAAACTTCTTAAAAAACTCAGCGGAGAAACCATCTGGGCCGGGGCTTTTGTTATTCTGCATCAAAGAAATGCAAGAAGTGATTTCTTGTAGACTGAGTGGTTTATCCAAATTTTCTGCTGTTTCCCTACTTACCGATGGTATATCTAAGTTATTAAGAAAAATTTCCATGACAGAGGTATCAGGGGGAGGTTCTGATTTATAAAGGTTAGAATAAAACGAAGAGAACTCCAAATTTATGTTTGTTGGGTCTGTAGTCAGTATCTGGGAAGAGTCATATATTTGGGAAATAAAGTGAGAGGCATGCTGATGTCTCAACTGCGAGGCTAGAAGACGACTGGCTCTGTCCCCATACTCATAGTAAGTTGCTCTTGTCCGTTGTAATAGGTGTTCTGCTTTATTTGTTGTCAGGAGGTCAAATTCGGTTTGTAACTGCAGACGTTTAGTTACCAGAGCAGGATTTAGAGAAGAGGCATGTTGTCTATCAATGGCTAAAATAGAGTCAATAAGTTGTTGCTGCCTCAATCTTCTAGATTTAGACAAATGCGCACTAAAAGAGATAATACGCCCCCGTATAAAAGCTTTTAATGTTTTCCATAGTAGCGACGGGGAGACGTGTTCAGACCTGTTGGTATCTAAAAAGAAATTAATGTCTGAAGATACATAGTCGCAGAACTCTGCATTGGCCAACAAACTTGTGTTCAACTTCCAGCCTCCTTGATGCCTATGCGAACCCGAGGGAAGACATAACTCAAGTCTGTGAGGAGCATGATCAGAAATTACTATGGCAGTGTAATCTGTAGATCTGACGAGAGGTAAAAGGGCCTTATCAATAAAAAAAAAAAATCTATGCGGGAGTAAACTTGATGGACAGTAGAGAAATAAGAAAAGTCTTTAGTTTTAGGGTGAAAGAAACGCCAAGGATCAACACACCCCACCCGATCCATAAGTGTTAATAGAGTCTTAGACATAGCTGTTGGCAAGGTCGATTTGGGCTGTGAACGATCGAGGCTTGGATCAACAACGCAGTTGAGATCTCCTCCTAGTATAAGATGATGAGAATTTAAATTTGGTAGATGGGAAAATAACGTGGACATAAAATTTGGGCTATCCCAGTTAGGTGCATACACACTGACTAGCACAACCGGCGTTTGATGAAGAGTACCAGAAACTATAATGTAACGACCACCAGGATCAGAATGTATATGATCGGGGACAAACTTGATTCGTTTATGTATTAAAATGGCTGCGCCCCTGGATTTACTGTTGAAGATGGAGTGGAACATTTGACCAACCCATGGTTTACGAAGCCTAGAATGGTCAACTGTACGTAAGTGGGTCTCCTGCAAAAAAACGATATCAGCGGAGAGATACTTTAAGTGTGAGAAAACCCTGGGACGCTTTATCTGCCCCCCCAAACCCCGCACATTCCAAGTAATAAAGTTGATTTTATGTCCGGCTATACCCCCTGGCATTACAGAAGCACTTGTCATTTATAATATGTAAGGTAGATAAGACTGAGTGTAATAACAGTAGTCTGGGAACTGAAGGTATAGAAAGAAGAAAGAACGAGGAAAACAAAAGCCGAAAAAAAAAAAAAAAAAAAAAAAAAAAAAAAACATAACACAAGTCGTACCCTCCCCCCTCCCCCTTCCCCTTGAGTTATACCAACGAGTGTACATACAACCGGTTAAGCATGAAGTGTCATAAGCTCCTAACATTGTATTTTTACATACCCTGAATATTACAGTTAACTGAAAGGAAGAGAAAAAGCAGCCTGAAAAAAGTATCGCAACCGCGAGCTTCAAAGTGGCTAACCTCAGTGACATAACAGTGTACATGTGCCTATACAGTTGTATCTGTATTGCAAATAGGCTGTAAATTATAAAGTGGCATTGCTTAGTCCCAAACATAAAACAGCCTTAATCATGAAACCAGAAACGGAAAGGGCTCCTGCTACTGTCATAACGAAACAAAATGAACACAGCTTTCACAGCAGTCCAACAGAAGACCGACAGAATATACTGACCAAAATAGCAACACCTGAGTCTATTTATACTCCGCTGCTGAAGTCTCCATGGCTGGAAAGTTCTGGCAGTAGAAAGACTCCGCGGCCTCGGGAGAGTTGAAGACGTGCTCCCTGTTGTTGTGGGTGACTCGGAGGCGCGCCGGATACAGCATACCAAACTTCACTCCCCGTTGGTAGAGAAGCCCCTTGACTGGGTTAAATGCTGCTCGCCTTCTCGCAACCGCTGCGCTGAAATCCTCAAAGATTTTGATTCTATGGCCGTTGTAAGAAGAGTCCTTGTGTGACTTTGCCCACCTTAGAACAGCCTCCTTCTCCATGTAGCGATGAAACCTGACAATAATCGGGCGTGGAGGATCATCCGGTCGAGGTTTCGGCTGCAGGCTGCAGTGTGCGCGGTCTAGCTCAGGCGGCCCAGAAAGTAGGTCCCCCAGCAGGTCAGCGAACAGCCTGGCTATATAAACTCTAGCATCCTTTCCCTCCACGTTCTCCGGGAGTCCCAGCACTCGGACATTTTGGCGTTTTGAGCGGGACTCCAAGTCCTCCACTTTCGCTTTGAGCTCTGTATTCTCTTTCACCACCGATCCCAGGTCAGACTGGAGCCCGCTCACGTCCAGTTCTAGCTGCGTTATCCTGTCACTGTGGTCGGATAAGCTAGTCTCCATCTCTTTGATAGTAGAAGTTTGTTCAGCCAAGCTCAGCTGGAACGACTCGACCGACGAACGGATAGGTTCCAGGGAGCTATTTAGTAAAGCTGTGAGTTCGCCGGTCATATTCCTCCTCAGCTTTTCAAGTTCTAGGACAAGCGTCTCTGTCGTTAGTGGTGCTACATGATCTTCCGCCATACTGCTACAGATTTTAGCACTCTGCTGTTTTTCAGCTTTACTACCTGATTTTCCTGCTTTACTCATTTTGCTTCGCAAGTTCCGTTTTAAGGCAAAGTAACTGTTACAGGATGAAGTACTATGTGACGGTGAAAGGTATTTAATGAATAAACTAAATCGAAAGGGTGCGGAGCTCGGACAACGTGCGTCTTACCACCACATGGCTTGACCCGGAAGCTCAGAAAAGTCCGATTTAAACAAACACACAACACAGTGGCAGCAGAGTGGCGCAGGGACCTCGATGGACAGCACGGTGGTGATGGATGTGAGGCTGGAGAGGTGTCCTTGAAGTGCTGGGTGAGTGACGTAATCCAGATGGTGAACACAGTAAACAATCCAGATGAACCGTGACAGTACCCCCCCCCCCCCCCCCCTAGGAACGGCTCCTGGCATTCCCAGACACCCTTACCTGTCGATTGTAATCATCGATAAGGGAGTGATCCAGGATGTCTCCAGCCGGTACCCAAATTCTCTCCTCTGGACCGTAAACTTACCAGTCCACCAGGTATTGGAATCCGTGCCTCCTCCGTTTTGAGTCCAGAATCCAGAATCTGGTCCATGTGCGGTGACACCTCTGGACGAAAGCGTGGGCGGAGGGGACCACGACTTCGGATTCCAGACTAGGAAGAACAGGTGGCTGGTAACCAATGCTACACTCAAACGGAGATAGGCCCGTGGATGACACTGGTAACGAATTGTGAGCGTACTCCACCATTGAGAGCTGCTGACTCCAGGAGGAAGGATTCTTGGATACCAAACATTGCAGCACTCTCTCCACATCTTGGTTGGCTCTCTCGGTTTGGCCATTGCTTTGGGGATGAAACCCTGAAGACAGACTGACACTCGCTCTCAGTAATTTACAAAACTCTTGCCAAAATTTGGACACAAACTGGGGCCCCCTGTCAGAGACCACGTCTATCGGGAGGCCATGTAAGCGAAAAACGTGATCCACAACAGTTACCGCTGTCTCCTTGGCGGAGGGTAATTTAGGCAAGGGAATAAAGTAAGCCGCCTTTCGAGAAACGGTCCACTACGGTCAAAACGACCATCTTGCCCTGAGAGGGCGGGAGGGTGGTGATAAAATCTAGCGCGATGTGGGACCAGGGTCTCGAAGGGACAGACAGCGGTTGGAGTAACCCATCTGGGGGTCGATTGGAAGTCTTCCCAGTAGCACAAACCGAGCAAGCCAAAACTAAACTGTGAATGTCGCGAGCCATTAATGGCCACCAGAATCGTTGCTTGACCAAAAAACTGGTGCGGTTCACTCCTGGATGACAAGCCACGTTAGAACAACGCCCCCACTAAATAACGTCAGACCGTAATCCGTCCGGCACAAACAATCGATTCGGTGGGCAACCGGGCGGAGGCGTTACCCCTTCTAAGGCCGTCTTGACCTTCGATTCGACCTCCCATGTGAGTGTAGACACAAATAGGGTCTCGGGTAAAATGCACTCGGGAGTAGACGGGCGTTTGGAATGGTCAAAAATGCACGCTAAAGAATCGGGTTTGATGTTTTTAGAACCCGGGCGGTACGAGAGAGAAAAATCAAAACGAACGAAAAAAAGTGCCCACCGAGCCTGCCTGGAGTTGAGTCTTTTGGCGGTTCTGATATATTCCAAGTTCTTGTGACTGGTCCAGACAATCTATCCAATCTACCCTCTATCCAATGACGCCATTCCTCCAACGCTAACTTGACTGCCAACAACTCTCTGTTACCAATGTCATAGTTGCGTTCGGCAGGTGACAAATGATGGGACAAAAATGCGCAAGGATGCATCTTGTCATCTGTGGAAGAGTGTTGGGAAAGTACTGCGCCTACCCCCACCTCTGACGCATCGACCTCCACCACGAACTGACGTGATGGATCAGGGGCTATAAGGATGGGAGCCGAAACAAAGCAGCCTTTCAGTTTAGTGAATACAGCCTCAGCTGTATCCGACCACCTGAACGTAGTTCTGGGGGAGGTCAAGGCAGTCAGAGGAGCAGCTAGTTGGCTGAAATTGCGAATGAAACGGCGATAGAAATTGGCGAACCCCAGGAATCTTTGTAGGGCCTTACGGGAATCTGGACTTGGCCAATCTACCACAGCCTTAACCTTCTCAGGATCCATACGCACTCCCTCAGACGAGATGATGTAACCTAAGAAAGTAATAGACTGTGCATGAAAAGCGCATTTCTCCGCCTTGACAAAAAGCCCATTCTCTAGCGATCTCTGAAGCACTCACCGGACGTGCTGCACATGTTCCTGGAGAGAAGATGAAAAAATCAATATGTCATCCAGGTAGACATATATGAACTGATCGACCATATCTCGCAGCACGTCATTGACGAGAGCCTGGAAGACCGCTGGGGAGTTGGACAGACCGAAAGGCATGACCAAATATTCAAAGTGCCACCTGGGGGTGTTAAAACGCGGTCTTCCGTTCATCCCCCTTCCTTAGGAAGGGCGGATGAACCCCGTTGCTAGAGAGTCAGAGATATATTACTCCATGGACTCCCTTTCTGGACCCAAAAGCGAATGTAGCTTGCACTTAGGTGGAGACTTACCTGGCAGTAAATCTATGGCACAGTCGTAGGGACGATGCGGAGGAAGAGACGCAGCACGGGACTTACTGAACACTTCCTTCAGGTCGAGGTACTCCACGGGCACGTTAGACAAATCCACTGCCTCTTCCTGAAACACAGAACCAGACACAGACGGAGAAGCAGACACTAGACATGACTCATGACACTGATTACTCCATGTGGAAACGGAGCTCTGACGCCAGTCCACTCTGGGATTGTGTTGGGTTAACCAGGGGTGACCAAGGACAATGGGTGCAAGTGGGGAGTCCATGAGGAGAAATGACAATGTTTCCGTATGGTGGCCTGAAGTGATAGCGGCTGCACCGCCCGCCCTGTGTTGGTGAGACTCTCCTCTTTTGCATCCATTCTCGTCATACTGCGGGCTATGAACTCGTCCAGACTGATCGTGGATTCACCTGCTGCATCCATGGGTGGTCAGATCGTACAGAAATGAGGATGCAATGATGCAAGTAAAATGGATTTATTGGAAGTTCACAGAAAAGTCAGATTTAAACAAACACGCAACACAGTGGCAGCAGAGTGGCGCAGGGACCTCGATGGACAGCACGGTGGTGATGGATGTAAGGCTGGAGAGGTGTCCTTGAAGTGCTGGGTGAGTGACGTAATCCAGACGGTGAACGATGAACACAGTAAACAATCCAGAAGGGCACGATGAACACGGGGAGAACATCCAGACAGGAAACACCGACCACGAAGACGCCAGACAGAAACGGGAACGGGAAACAACACCGGGAAACTCCACAACAATCTGACAACACAAGACAGCGTTCATTGAGCATATAAAGATGCGTAGATAGGGATCAGCTGGCGCTGATAATCAGTGGGCGCTGATGAACAGCGGTAACGACAGGACACACACACTTACACACACGAGACAAGGAAGAGACAGTGAATTCATGAACTGTGACAGTCAGTACATGTGTTTGTTTTTTGTTTTTTATCATGGAGAAGCTATGAAAGTTGCCCAAACATTACTAAGAAGTTCTGTAATTACTTAGTGCAGCTTTAACTTTAAGCTTTTAAATGCATAAATCATTTATTTTAAATTTGACTGTTGGCTTAATCTTTTAAATAAATAAATTACATTTTACATTTAAATCAATGAAAAGTTAAAAAATAAAAATAAAAAATTATTTATTTTTCCTTTTTTTGTTTTGACTAACCCATTGTTTTTGGTTTCATTGCCTCTAGCACCACCAACACCTACAACTACACCAACACCTACAACTACACCTACCACAACAACACCAGGTATGTACTGTTAAAATAATAATAATAATTATCATAATATACCACAAAATGTTTTGATGACAACACACATACAATAGAACTTTTTACAAATGAAGTACCTTTTTTACCGTAAATTTCAGGATTTTATGAAATGTATTGTTAAACATGTTCAGCAATGTTCAGATGTCTTTATTGTTTATTGCATCATTTCTATTTTGTTTTGATTGTTTTTGGTCTCATTGCCTCTACCACCACCTACAGCAACAACTACACCTACCACAACAACACGTGAAACTACACCTACCACAACAACACCTGAGACTACACCTACAACAACAACACCTGAAACTACACCTACCACAACAACACCTGAACCTCCCACAACAGTGCAAGGTGTGTACTGTAAAAAAAATGTTAAAAAATAAAATAATAATAATATACCACAAAATGTATTTGTGACCCGTCACGGAAACCAGGGACTCAAGTCGGCAGCACAACTTTCGAGCAAAATGAGAAAGAAGCTTTTTTTTTCAAAATTTGTGATTTTCGTTTTTTTGCAGAATCTGTTAGTTGAGATCACGAAGAAGCCTCTGCATGTTTGAGATAGCAGTATTGGTATATTTAAAAGCGTACATTTTGATTTTGAAATCGGCTTGTTTTTCGGAGATTCTAGCACGCAGTAGGGGCGTGTCATTGTCGGTGTGTATTTCCATACTGAATAAGCCGGCGTGGCTACTTATTATGCAGCGCTCTGGCCGGCTCTATCTGATTTCAAAATTCAATGAAGATGGACGCCAATAACATTACAATGTCCAGCAATCGATTTAAATAGTAGGTTACATGGGGTTTAATTTGTCATTTAATGAGATGTAGCCTAATACATGTTGTCAGTGCCAATATATAGATCCGCCAACTTATCTGACGTGTATCTTAATGGTCCAGTGGTAGAGCTTTCGCCGGCCGTGTCAGAGGGTCTGAGTGCGAACCCACCCTCAAATAGTTTTTTTTTTTTTTTTTCGTATAGTTTTTTTCTCTCATCAAAACGATTATGTTCATCAGTGGTTGTATATCAAGCAGGGACACGCAAACGTTTGCATTATGTTTTGTGATATTAAACAGAACGAATAGAGAGTATACGCAACGGATTGAAGCGCGCGTCGAGTGAAGATAATGGGGTGTGTGCGCGAGCAAACACTGCATCTGCGCCACTGATCGCCGCGGCAACGAGCACTTTGATCACTTGATTTAAAAAAACACATTTCAGCTAGTATCTTATTTAAAAAACGAACGAAATGAATGCTATAGCCTACTAATAGCCTACTCATACTATATATATATATCACATAGCACATCTTGTTTTTGATTTGAACATTGTCTAGAGTTTATCTTATTTTTTATTCAGTGTACACAAGAGTTGCCTATACAGTTTTATCGGTAGATGCTAAGAGACATTTATTTATATATTACCTGCAAACTTTATTTTTTATTTTTTATTTGATGGCACATTTTCCTGGCCTTTCTGCTCCCCCCGTGCTTACAGCTTTACTGGGGGGTATGGCTTATCTAAATGAGATGTAAATGAGCCCTATTGTCACTCCCAGCAGAAGAAAGGTGAGAATCTTCAGACGCTGTTTTCTCCCCTTTGTGCGTTTTTGAGTGCCTACCTTTAAATGGCCATAACTTCTCCAAATATTATCAGATTTACTTGTGTTACACATCGTTGGAAAGCTTGGAGACTACACTTTCAGAATATGTGAATAACTCAAAATGCCCCAGAACCGACATGTGTCCTTACTTTCCGTGACTGGTCACATTTGATGACAACATACATATAATAGAACCTTTTTACAAATGAAGTACCTTTTTTTTACCGTAAATTTGAGAGTTGGCTGAGTAGAATTAAAGAAATTGCACAAATGCAAACATTTATGAAATGTATTGTTAACATGATCAGGAATGTTCAGATGTCTTTATTGTTTATTGGATCATTTCTATTTTGTTTTGATTGTTTTTGGTTTCATTGCCTCTAGCACCACCACCTACAGCAACAACAACACCTGAAACTACACCTACCACAACAACACCTGAACCTACCACAACAGTGCAAGGTGTGAACTGTAAAAAAAAATTAATAAAATAAAATAATAATAATATACCACAAAATGTATTTGATGACAACACACATATAATAGAACCTTTTTACAAATGAAGTACCTTTTTTTACCGTAAATTTGAGAGTCGGCTGAGTAGAATTAAAGAAATTGCACAAATGCAAACATTTATGAAATGTATTGTTAACATGATCAGGAATGTTCAGATGTCTTTATTGTTTATTGGATTATTTCTATTTTGTTTTGATTGTTTTTGGTTTCATTGCCTCTAGCACCACCACCTACAGCAACAACAACACCTGAACCTACCACAACAACACCTGAAACTACACCTACCACAACAACACCTGAACCTACCACAACAGTGCAAGGTGTGAACTGTAAAAAAAAATTAATAAAATAAAATAATAATAATATACCACAAAATGTATTTGATGACAACACACATATAATAGAACCTTTTTACAAATGAAGTACCTTTTTTTACCGTAAATTTGAGAGTCGGCTGAGTAGAATGAAAGAAGTTGCACAAATGCAAACATTTCTGAAATGTATTGTTAACATGATCAGGAATGTTCAGATGTCTTTATTGTTTATTGGATCATTTCTATTTTGTTTTGATTGTTTTTGGTTTCAGTTTCATTGCCTCTAGCACCACCACCTACAGCAACAACAACACCTGAACCTACCACAACAGTGCAAGGTGTGTACTGTAAAAAAAAATAATAAAAAAAAAATAATAATAATAATATACCACAAAATGTATTTGATAACAACACACATATAATAGAACCTTTTTACAAATGAAGTACCTTTTTTTACCGTAAATTTGAGAGTCGGCTGAGTAGAATGAAAGAAGTTGCACAAATGCAAACATTTCTGAAATGTATTGTTAACATGATCAGGAATGTTCAGATATCTTTATTGTTTATTGGATCATTTCTATTTTATTTTGATTGTTTTTGGTTTCATTGCCTCTAGCACTACCACCTACAGCAACAACAACACCTGAAACTACACCTACCACAACAACACCTGAACCTACCACAACAGTGCAAGGTGTGTACTGTAAAAAAATAAAATAAAATAAAATAATAATAATATACCACAAAATGTATTTGATGACAACACACATATAATAGAACCTTTTTACAAATGAAGTACCTTTTTTTACCGTAAATTTGAGAGTCGGCTTAGTAGAATTAAAGAAATTGCACAAATGCAAACATTTATGAAATGTATTGTTAACATGATCAGGAATGTTCAGATGTCTTTATTGTTTATTGGATCATTTCTATTTTGTTTTGATTGTTTTTGGTTTCATTGCCTCTAGCACCACCACCTACAGCAACAACAACACCTGAAACTACACCTACCACAACAACACCTGAACCTACCACAACAGTGCAAGGTGTGTACTGTAAAAAAATAAAATAAAATAAAATAATAATAATATACCACAAAATGTATTTGATGACAACACACATATAATAGAACCTTTTTACAAATGAAGTACCTTTTTTTACCGTAAATTTAAGAGTTGGCTGAGTAGAATTAAAGAAGTTGCACAAATGCAAACATTTATGAAATGTATTGTTAACATGATCAGGAATGTTCAGATGTCTTTATTGTTTATTGGATCATTTCTATTTTGTTTTGATTGTTTTTGGTTTCATTGCCTCTAGCACCACCACCTACAGCAACAACAACACCTGAAACTACACCTACCACAACAACACCTGAACCTACAACAACAGTGCAAGGTGTGTACTGTAAAAAAATAAAATAAAATAAAATAATAATAATATACCACAAAATGTATTTGATGACAACACACATATAATAGAACCTTTTTTACAAATGAAGTACCTTTTTTTACCGTAAATTTGAGAGTTGGCTGAGTAGAATTAAAGAAATTGCACAAATGCAAACATTTATGAAATGTATTGTTAACATGATCAGGAATGTTCAGATGTCTTTAGTGTTTATTGGATCATTTCTATTTTGTTTTGATTGTGTTTGGTTTCATTGCCTCTAGCACTACCACCTACAGCAACAACAACACCTGAAACTACACCTACCACAACAACACCTACAACTACACCTACAACTACACCTACCACAACAACACCTGAACCTACCACAACAGTGCAAGGTGTGTACTGTACAAAAAAAACAAAAAAACAATAATAATAATAATAATAATAATATACCACAAAATGTATTTGATGACAACACACATATAATAGAACCTTTTTACAAATGAAGTACCTTTTTTACCGTAAATTTGAGAGTCGGCTGAGTAGAATTAAAGAAATTGCACAAATGCAAACATTTATGAAATGTATTGTTAACATGATCAGGAATGTTCAGATGTCTTTATTGTTTATTGGATCATTTCTATTTTGTTTTGATTGTTTTTGGTTTCATTGCCTCTAGCACTACCACCTACAGCAACAACAACACCTGAAACTACACCTACCACAACAACACCTGAACCTACCACAACAGTGCAAGGTGTGTACTGTAAAAAAAAATTAATAAAATAAAATAATAATAATATACCACAAAATGTATTTGATGACAACACACATATAATAGAACCTTTTTACAAATGAAGTACCTTTTTTACCGTAAATTTGAGAGTCGGCTGAGTAGAATTAAAGAAATTGCACAAATGCAAACATTTCTGAAATGTATTGTTAACATGTTCAGGAATGTTCAGATGTCTTTATTGTTTATTGGATTATTTCTATTTTGTTTTGATTGTTTTTGGTTTCTTTCTTTCTTTCTTTCTTTCTTTCTTTCTTTCTTTCATTGACACTAGCACCACCAACACCACCAACTACTACTACTGCACCAACATTAGGTAAGTACCATAAAAACAAATTATCAGAAAATGAATGTCATGACAACATATATAATAATTGTTTTTTTATAGTTATTAAAGAGGAACTGAACTGGAATTTTGAGTAAAGGTGATATAACAGATGTATTTTATCTATTCTCATTGGTACAATTATTAAAAGTGGCAGAATTTGTTAAAAGGGATAAAATGGTACGTTGAAAATGTCACTGGCATGGTAAGCTACTCTGTTGCTAACCAACACAAGCAGAGCAGCCATAGAATGTAAATAGTCTGAGGCTAGCTGACATGGCTGAGGAAACAGAAACCAAAAGGTCTAGGGGGGGTTCATACTGTATTGCCCCTGGCTGTAGCAATGAATTGTATAGGGCTAAGCCAGCTGGGGTTACGATACATTTTCACAGGCTACCTTTGACAAGGAAACCAGTCCTCAAGTCATGGCTAGCTGCCTTAAAACTGGCTAGCCCTCCGACAACCCCTGGATTTCGCATCTGTAGTGAGCATTTTTTAGCGACAGACTATTTAGAGAGTTGTACTTTCGATACAACAGGTTCACTGGTGAGGGTTAAGACCAACAGACTGAAACCTGAGGCCATTCCATCAATGTTCAACTTTTCAGTCTTTAATACAGGGCAGACCGATAGACCAACGGCAAGTACTAACAACACCGATGGTATCTACCGCAGAGACAGGGCGCTGAAACGCTCACGTCATGCGGAGGACAGAGAAGTATGTTAACTGTTATCATACTAGCAAGTATACTAAGCAAAGGGCTGGATGTAACGTTGTCACATACACAAAACATGTACATATTCACTTACGCACACATATGATGTGTAACGTTAGGCTTTATAGCGTTCAACAAAACTGAGACTGACACACTCGGCATTCATTGAAATTGAGTCACAGAACCAAGCTAGATACCAAACGATCCAACCTAGGGAAAGGGCTAGCAGCTAAACACGTTGGAAGCACTTTTGTCAAACTCCACAAGCTAGCCACCACTCCGACCATATAAACTGTATAAATAAATCATGACTCCGACGATATCACAGATCGATAATAATGCATTTAGCAGCTAACTAAACCACAGCAGGTCTGTAAACAGAATCCAATGTCCCTCTCTACTCACCCTGAAGCTAGCTGATGTTCATCGTGTCAGGAAAGATTGTTGATGCAGGGAGTTCAACTCGCAGAAATAGCTGCTAGGTCCATAGTAAGAGGTATCTGTGCAGTAACCGGGCTTGCAGTATTTTGATTTTAACATTTTGGGTGCAGCTAACTTAACAAGCGATCCCATTGGATGAATTCGTCCAATCACATTTTCCATTTATCTGCCTTGATTTTCTAAAACGCACAGTACCTCAACCATGTTTGGGTATTTTCTCTAAATGCACACGACATATACAAGCAGTCTCTATTTACTAAAATGCATAATGTGCTTGGATACAATAAATGAGAGTGCATGACAGGCTACAGCCCTCCAACCTCCCACCACATTTCCCTCTTATAACACCATGAACCACTATTGCTCCATTAATAATTGACTATGTACATTGCAAATACAATCTAATGCATATTTTAGACACAATTTTGTACTGTGTGCAATATTTTGAGACAAGTAGTTCATAAGCACAATGTGTATTAGTTTGTAAATGTGTTTAGTGCATAAATGGTTTCTCAGAGTTCCTTACAAATCCCCCCCACAAATCCTAGCAGCAGTGAAGTAGAAGAGGATGAGGTGTCCTTTGAGGACCACGATGAGGACTTTTTTTTTCTCAAGTGATGACAGTGCCAGTTGCAGTGATGCAGAGGAGGAAGAGGAGGAAGACACAAACTGTATTGAGGACAGAAAAAGCATAGTCTCTAACAAGCAGTTGTTAATGTTATTTTCTATGTGTCACTGGGAGGGTTGTGGCAAATGCCTAGAAGAACCACCAGCTTTGTCCAACAGTGGTTTTGGGGTGACTGTAAAAACACACTGTGTGGATGGCCATAATTACATTTGGCATTCACAAAATCAAATCAGGGGAGTCATGGAGTGCAACATCACTGTTCCGGCTGCTGTGTTTGTGACAGGGAATGAGTGCAGTCCTTTCCAAGAGGTATGCGAAACAATTGGTTTGGAGGCCATGTCAGAGAGGCAGTGGTATAAGATCCAGAAAGCCTACGTCATACCGGAGGTCAACTATGCCTGGGCTATCCACAATGAGGGGGTCATGAGTGCTGTGAGTGAGAAGCCGATCACTGTCGCAGGGGATGCACGGTATGACAGCCCTGGCTATAATGCGACCTTCAGCACCTACTCTCTGTTTGACACAGAATCAAAGATGATCGTGGCTCAGGAAACTGTGCAGGTGACTGACATGAAAAATAGCTACTGGCTCGAGGTAGAGGGTATGGAGAGATGCCTGGCCAAGCTTGCGGACCACGGAGTCTCCATCTCTGTGTTGGCCACTGAGCTTGGCCATCTGTGCAGAAGGTACTAAGAGAGAAACATCAGGAAATCAAACATGAGTATGATCTGTGGCACATTGTCAAGAATGTAAAAAAGAAAATTTTAAGATGCAACAATCCTGATCTGAGTGAGTGGATCCGGATGATAACTAATCACTTGTGGTATTCCTCTTGTGGGGGAGATAGAGTAAGACTCAGGGAAAGGTGGATATCTCTGCTACACCACATAACAAATGTTCATGAGTGGGTGACCGGGGAAACAATAACAAAATGTGACCACCCTCCCTACACCCCAGATGAGGAGAGCAGGCGCCCGTGGCTCCGTCCTGACTCTGCAGCCTTTAATAGCCTCCAAAAGGTTGTCCTGAACAGGCAGCTTCTCCAAAATCTTGACAGGGTGACAGAGGGCATCCACACAGTTGAATTAGAGAGTGTTCATGCTCTTTATAATAAGTATGCAACAAAGAGAAAGGCCTTCAGCTATGAAAGCTTTGAAGCACGTCTTCGCCTGGCTGCACTGGACAACAACATCAACATAGAGAGAGAGAGGGCAACAACCAAGACAGGTGAACACAGATTTAGGCAACAATTTTCAAAGGCTGCTGGTCAGTACATGGTGGCACAAATAAAAGAGCAGAAAGCCTACTGTTTCTACCTAAGGATATCATCAATGAAGCCATCTTAAGACGGAGGGAGTCCAGCACCATACAGGCTACCTTACAGGAACAGAAACAGGAAGCTCACCCTATCTTGGGTCAACACAGAGGGCTTACCAAACCGGACAAAGAGCATTCTGTGGCACAACACCTTAGCCGGTTCACTAAGTAGGAAAAATTAAACCGTCAAATCAAAATCACATGTAACATATACTGTATAATCCCTACAACATACAACATACATTTTATATATATATATATATATATATATATATATATATATATATATATATATAAATATTTTTATATGTATATAAATATTTTATAAAAATTATATATATATATATATATATATATATATATATATATATATATACACACACACTATATATATAAGTGAAAGTGAAAGTGAAAGTGACACGTGACGGCCAAGTATGGTAACCCATACTTGGAATTTGACCTCTGCATTTAACCCATCCAAGTTAATGCACACACATTAGGAGCAGAGTAGTGAGTAGTTAACACACACACAGCAAACGTGGATACACACCCAGAGCAGCGGGCAGCCTTTGTGTGGCGCCCGGGGAGCGATTAGGGGTTAGGTGCCTTGCTCAAGGGCACCTCAGTCATTTCCCACCAGTTCTGGAATCGAACCAGCAACCTTTGGGTTACCAGTCCAACTCCCTAACCACTAGGCCATGACTGCCCCTTATATATATACATTATATATACATTACATTTATTCAATTAGCAGACGCTTTTATCCAAAGTGACTTACAAATGAGAACAATAGAAGCAGTTAAACTAACAGTAGGACAACAATATGCAAGTGCTATGACCCTTCTCAGTTTAATTCAACGCAGATTTTTTTTTTTTTTTTTATAGAACAGAATAGAATAGAGTAGTAGAGAAAGTGTTAGTATTACTGGATCAAGTGCTGTCGAAAAAGAAGCGTCTTCAGCCGTTTCTTGAAAGTGGCTATGGACTCAGCAGCTCTGGTTGAGTTAGGCAGATCATTCCACCAGCAGGGAACAGTCATGGTAAAGGTCCGAGAAAGAGATTTTGTGCCTCTTTGAGATGGCACCACAAGACGTCGTTCACTTGCAAAGCACAAGTTCCTGGATGGCACGTAAGTCTGAAGTAAAGAGTTAAAGTAAAAGGGAGCAGAACCAGTGGTTGTTCTGTAGGCTAACGTCAGTAACTTGAATTTGATGCGAGTGGCAACTGGCAACCAGTGCAATTTTGTGAGGAGAGGAGTGACGTGCTCTCTTCGGCTAGTTAAAGACCACTCTAGCTGCGGCGTTCTGGATAAGTTGCAGAGGTTTGACTGTGCAAGCTGGAAGACCAGCCAGGAGAGCGTTACAATAGTCAAGTCTGGATAAAACAAGTGCTTGGACAAGGAGTTGAGTAGCATGTTCTGATAGGAAGGGCCTGATCCTCCTAATGTTGTACAAGGCAAATCTACATGACCGGGCAGTTATAGCAATGTGGTCTGTGAAGTTCAGTTGATCATCAATTACCACACCAAGGTTTCTGGCTGACCTAGATGGAGTTATGGATGACGAGTCTAGCTGAATGGTGAAGTTGTGTTGAAGTGTTGGGTTGGCCGGGACCACGAGTAGCTCTGTCTTCGCAAGGTTTAGTTGAAGGTAGTGGTCCTTCATCCAGCCAGAAATGTCTATCAGGCAGGCTGAGATGCGATCAGCTACTGTCGGATCGTCAGGCTGGAATGAGAGTTAGGGTTAGGGTTAGGGTAGAGTTAGGGTAGAGTTGTGTGTCATCAGCATAGCAGTGATAGGAAAAGCCATGTTTCTGAATCACAGATCCTAGTGATGTCATGTAGATGGAGAAGAGAAGTGGTCCAAGCACTGAGCCCTGAGGCACTCCAGTAGCTAGATGTTGTGTCTTAGACACCTCACCCCTCCACGATACCCTAAAGTACCTACCTGAGAGGTAAGACTTGAACCATTGGAGTGCGGTTCCTGAGATGCCCTTCATCTTTAGGATTGACAGGAGGATCTGGTGATTAACTGTGTCAAAGGCAGCAGACAGATCCAGCAGGATGAGAACTGAGGATTTGGAGGCTGCTCTTGCCAGTCTCAGAGCTTCAATTACTGAGAGCAGGGCAGTCTCAGTTGAATGTCCGCTTTTGAAACCAGACTGATTGATTATATATATATATATATATATATATATATATATATATATATATACACTCACCTAAATGATTATTAGGAACACCATACTAATACTGTGTTTGACCCCCTTTCGCCTTCAGAACTGCCTTAATTCTACGTGGCATTGATTCAACAAGGTGCTGAAAGCATTCTTTAGAAATGTTGGCCCATATTGATAGGATAGCATCTTGCAGTTGATGGAGATTTGTGGGATGCACATCCAGGGCACGAAGCTCCCGTTCCACCACATCCCAAAGATGCTCTATTGGGTTGAGATCTGGTGACTGTGGGGGCCATTTTAGTACAGTGAACTCATTGTCATGTTCAAGAAACCAATTTGAAATGATTGGAGCTTTGTGACATGGTGCATTATCCTGCTGGAAGTAGCCATCAGAGGATGGGTACATGGTGGTCATAAAGGGATGGACATGGTCAGAAACAATGCTCAGGTAGGCCTTGGCATTTAAACGATGCCCAATTGGCACTAAGGGGCCTAAAGTGTGCCAAGAAAACATCCCCCACACCATTACACCACCACCACCAGCCTGCACAGTGGTAACAAGGCATGATGGATCCATGTTCTCATTCTGTTTACGCCAAATTCTGACTCTACCATCTGAATGTCTCAACAGAAATCGAGACTCATCAGACCAGGCAACATTTTTCCAGTCTTCAACTGTCCAATTTTGGTGAGCTTGTGCAAATTGTAGCCTCTTTTTCCTATTTGTAGTGGAGATGAGTGGTACCCGGTGGGGTCTTCTGCTGTTGTAGCCCATCCGCCTCAAGGTTGTGCGTGTTGTGGCTTCACAAATGCTTTGCTGCATACCTCGGTTGTAACGAGTGGTTATTTCAGTCAAAGTTGCTCTTCTATCAGCTTGAATCAGTCGGCCCATTCTCCTCTGACCTCTAGCATCAACAAGGCATTTTCGCCCACAGGACTGCCGCATACTGGATGTTTTTCCCTTTTCACACCATTCTTTGTAAACCCTAGAAATGGTTGTGCGTGAACATCCCAGTAACTGAGCAGATTGTGAAATACTCAGACCGGCCCGTCTGACACCAACAACCATGCCACGCTCAAAATTGCTTAAATCACCTTTCTTTCCCATTCTTACATTCAGTTTGGAGTTCAGGAGATTGTCTTGACCAGGACCACACCCCTAAATGCATTGAAGCAACTGCCATGTGATTGGTTGATTAGATAATTGCATTAATGAGAAATTGAACAGGTGTTCCTAATAATCCTTTAGGTGAGTGTATATATATATATATATATATGATTATATATAAAATGTAAAATTTATTTTCTATACTAACTCTTATTCCTACATATAATATTTATGTTCATCTATAATAGTCCTACTGCATAACCATATTCCTTTATTTGATATTATCCAATAAAATGATGACTTTACATGTACGCGTCTGACTTCAAATGTTTTATTATTAAAATTGACTACAAGTCCAACGCATACTCAAATCCTTGATATTCGGCTGAGGGGAAAAGATCCCTGATGTAGTTCACTGCACAGGATGGGATCGGGATCCTATTCCTTCTTCCCAAATGCCCCCTCGCCCAAGAGTGAACTGCCGGTACGTGGTTAACCTAAACAGTCTGAGAAAAGGATATAACAAGTTAGCCTAGCCTAGCCTAGCTCGGTTGCCAATTCATAAAATACACTGTTACATACCTGCTACTTATGGGGCGCTCCAGCGTCTCAGCTCGGACATCCCTTAGAGATAGCATAGCCACCTCCAACACGTCTCTCTCACCGCACAGCATCCGAAATGAACGGTGCATGGTGATGCATTTTTCGCTGATCAATAAATGTTCCAGGTTGACCTCTCTGCAACAGATCGATTCCAGTGCAGTGTCCATGCTCCGGCAGCGCCCACACCCACACCAGTCACTTCTCCCCAAACGATCCTGTACTGTAGGTGGAGCCTGAAACTGATCGTCCTCCATGTGGTTAGGCACACACTACTGGCCTGTCCCTTACAGGCTCAAATGCGTAACCCATGTGGCCATTAAAATTACTAATTTTCGTGTGTATAGGAAATGCAGCTGCAGCTGCCTATATACCTTCGCAGGTACTACCATGCCAGTGACGTCATCAGAATTGCCAGCGTTCTTATACTAACAAACGCAATTTTTGTGTTGCTTAAAAAAGCTATATTGATATTTTTAATTAAAAAATTTTGTGTAATTTGTTTAATTGTCATAAACAACACGTTATCAATGTTGATTCTTTCAGTTCAGTTCATCTTTAAATGTCAATGATAGCTTCGTATTTTGATACCTGTTAACTCTTTAAAGTAAAGTGCTTATTTTGCACAGAATGTAGTTGAAAGCAGGTTTTTTAAATGTAAATTTGCGTACTGTCTTCAATAATGGCCATGAATAAAAAAATAAAAAATTATATTCACTGCCATTATTTTACCCTGCTGTTTGTCATTAATATGGTTAATTAACAGAAAAACATGAATAAATGTTTTTGTTTTGTTTTTAGTTCATAAAAGGTCAATGACAATAGATCAAGATTTTGAGACCAGTCTCAGCTCCCCCGATAGTAAAATGTACAACCTCTATTGTAAACAAATTAAGTCAGTGGTGAGTATTTCAGATTTTGCATATGAAATATATTGATTGTTTATGCATAACTAAATAAAGGGATACATTTACTTTCCCTCATGTTGTTTCAAACCTGTATGAGATTCTATCTTCTGTTGATCACAAAAGAAGATATTTTAAAGAGTGTTGGTAACCAGACAGTTGATGGTAGCCATTGATTTCTATGGTATTTTTGTTCCTACTGTAGAAGTCAATGTCTACTGACAGCTGTTTGATTACCAACATTCTTTAAACTATCTTCTTTTGAGTTCAATAAAAGAAAGAAACTCATACAGGTTTGGAACAACTTGAGGGTGAGTAAGTGATGACAAACTTCTCATTTTGGGGTAGCTATTCCTTCAATGCAAGGTTTATAGTACAAAGTGTTTTTTTTTTTTTGTTTTTTGTTTTTTTTTCATGGAAATGTTTATTATTTAACCTTTACGTTTCATGTAAATAAAAATGTATATAATAGTCTAACTAGTTAGTCTGAGGTTTGGCCAGAACAGAGCCAATAAGGATATATGTCTAATTGTCATGCTAAATCACAATGGGTCATTCCTTGTCAAATGAACCAAATTTCGGAAACTTCCCATGGCTCAATTTTTTGGATTTTTAAAATATTTTTCTGAACAAAGACAAACATATAAAAAATAACAAAATTTTCCTAAGATTTGGAGCCAAATTACAGGGGTGTAAAATGACTTTAGAAAGATGGCAGCATCATTATTTTATTTTTACACAGAAATTGGTATGTCTATTTGTAAAATCAGTTGACTTTAGCAATCTTTGTTTCATTATATGCCAACTGTGACAGATCAAAAATCTTAATCAAGCTCCATGAGTACATTGGTAAATTGTACACATTTTCAATGGTCAAAAAACAAATGTGGGTCACTTTGCATACAGCTGATTTATTTTTTTTTTATTTTTTTTTATTTTTTTGAAGAGGAATATCTGAAGAACAAATAATGTTGAAACTAGAAATGCATCTCATGGTTTTTTTCTATCAATACAATTGCATAGAACATACCTGCCCAGCAGGCACAGGATATAGACTACAACGTCATTCAGACGTTGGATTTTGGTTCAAAATCAAAGTCGGGTTGACGTCTAAATCCAATGTTTGTTTGACGTCAAGCTCCAACGTTGGGCAGTCGTTGAATTTTGGTTAGAATAAACCAAACAAAAAGGTGAAATGCATGGCCGTACACTTATTACCAGCTTCACTTAAAACTAACTAGATTTACTTTATTTAATTTCCATTTTAATGAAATAATATTTTGTGTTTTAAAGTCACCATGATGGTGGTTAGTGTTTGCTTTAGTTGTGCTCTTGACCCTTGACTCTTTAATATAAATATTTCTCTGGCTGCTATAATTGTGTGTTTATAAAGCACAATTGTTGTAGCTAAAAAAGCCATGAGATCAGGTGATGTTGGCTGTTTATTGATGATGATGATATCATCATGTAAATGCCTGAATCCCTGATCTTATGCAGTGTCTAATGCTTTGATTATATAGGACTTGTGGTTTTAAAACTGTTTTATTCATAGTAGAAGTCATTTGATTCTACAGCATATCTAGCAGTGTTGTTTATCAAATAATATACTTGGTTTTTAAAAACTATTTAGTGCACAAAAACCTTTCATCTATGGCATTATTTACCAAGACACCAAGAAACAGCATATGAATCTCAACAATGGTGACAATCAAACTAAATATCCAGATAATCAGATCAGCTCTGAGCATAAAACAAGCTACAAAAATATCCAGCTGCATAATTAATCAATGCTGCAATGCTTGCTGTGAGATATTGGTGAGTTTTGATTGGTGGTACCCAGCATGCACTGCAGCATTAAGTATTTCATTGATTGTCACCATTGTTGAGAGTCATCCACTGATTATTGATGGCTAAGTAATAATGTAGAGGAAAAAGTTTAATACACTAAATGTTTTAAAAATCCTTTATATTATTTGATAAACAACATTGATCTCATGCTATAAAATTAAATGGCTTCTATTATAAAACAACATTAAAAACACAAGTCCTATAAAATCAAAACATTAGACTCTGAATAAGATCAGGGATTCAGGCAATTACATGATGATTTCATCATCAATAAACAGCCAACATCACCTTTTTTATCACATCATAGGCTTTTTTGCCACAATAAATGTGCTTTATAAACACACAATTATAGCAGCCAGGGAAAATTTTATACTAAAAGGTCAAGACTAAAGCAAACGCTAACCACTATCATGGTGACTTTAAAATACAACTATTGATTTCATTAAAACGGAAATTAAATAAAGCACATATGGTTAGTGCTAAGTGAAGCTGGTAATGCTGTTTGTGGAGTTGTTTAATCCTCCTCTGCTGAGATACCAAAATATGACGTCTGACTGACGTTGGATTATTTGGAGTCCAACGTCTTCCTGACGTCACATTGAAGTACTGTGCCTGCTGGGTGTCTTATATGTATGAGTGCCATACATATTAATTTTCCAAAGTTGTCATGCCTGTAAATAAAAGTATTCACGATATCTTAATATCCTTCTAGATTCTCATTCTTAATAAACTATCTAAACCTTTGAAATCTCATTTTCAAGGTCCTATATAGTTCAGTCCCATAGATATGGTGATCTCAAAGCAGCTCCGTGTTCAAATTGTTGAATTTTACTAATTTCCAGTTATCAAAAACCAAACTAGGGTTCCCTTTCAGTCGCTCACGTTCGATGTAGTCAACATGTCAACTGGGAATACGCTTAAGGAGCCTGTCATCTTTGAGTATTGATAAAATGAGCCAATGCACATTGGCGTGCGAGATGTGCATCTCGCTCTCCGCCCTGCAGCATGGGTATAAACACAGAAGCGGATGCATGCCAAGGTTATAATAGTTTTGCATTTTTCATTAGTTTTTATTTTTATTTCGTTTTGACTTTTTGTTTTCAAATTCAGTTTAATTTTAATTAGTTTTTAAAGTGGGTTTGCGAGTTTATTTTATTTTTTGAAAATGCTTAGTTTTAGTTTAGTTTTTATTAGTTTTAGTGTTAGTTTTAGTCTTTTTTTGTAATTTCGGTTATTTGTCAGGGGCAAGATTTAAAAAGGTCAAAAAAGTATAATAATAAGTCAACAAAAACATCATACAATTTTAGAAATATGTATTCATCAATAACACCAGTACATAAAATGTACATATGGGCACAAATATGTCTAAACAAGACTCTACACAAGACTCCGCAGTAAGTGCAAAATGTCTAAGTGACATGTGCCAGGAAAAAACCTAAATAGCCAACAGACTAAAGAAGACATCCATGAACAGCATGTATTCAACCCATTTTAGCCACACAAGACATTGCTGTCAGAGTGTCAGGGAGCTCAATCTGAGAAAAGAACATGAAAAATAAGAATAAACTCTAGAGGGTCAACACATTTACATGAACCATCTCAAAATTAACTAGGCTTCAATTAATAGACTGCCCAGCATTAGATGCATGTGCTGCATCTCTATGGCAAATCATTGCAGTTGAATAGCAATACAATACTGCATATATTTGACATCATTAATTAACAGTGAATATTCTCAACACTTCAAGTACACTGAGATCCAGTCAGCTGGCAAGACAATGCACCATGTTAGCTGGAAGCTGATGTGGTTTGCTTTTCTATGTTAAGTTTACAACATCTTGCGTCCAACATGGTAAACAAAAGAATGTAAGTCCCTTGCATTAATGAATCAGCTGTTTCAAATACAGCTTTTCAGTTTTTTTAGTGTGTGTGTGCCGTGGGTGTGTGTGTGAGTGAGTGTGCATGGATGAGAAAGAGAGAGATGGCTATACCCTGACCCTATACAAAATTCACACCCCATTGAAATTCCTTTACCTCTTACAAAATCCACACGCCGTACCAAAAATCTACACATCTTCTATACAAAATGAACACCCTATACAAATCCCACCGCTGTACAATTTTCACACCCTAGGCCTATACTGAATTTACCCTATACAATACTCATCTGGATTGAAGCAGCAAACATTCAGTGTAAGAGTAAAAAAAATGACATAATATTTTGACACGACAATTGCTCTATGCTCAATTGCTTTAGACATTGACAAAGACAAAAACTAAGGACATTTACTTCTTCGTTTTTATTTTTATTTTAGTTAACGATAATAGTTTTCCCACCTAGTTTTAGTTTTTTCGTTCGTTTTCATTAACAATGATGCATGCACCACTTGTCTTTCGCTTCGGAGTCGATCAGTCTTCATGTCGATGTCTCTGAAGAGTGTTGTTATATTAAAAACGAGCGAGTTTGTCAGTGCAAGTCTCTCCCGGTGGTGGTGGTTTTACAGCGCGAGTGCAGCAGTGGTCGCAGGCTTTCTGAGCTCTCAACTGCTGTTTTAACAGCATCACATTTCTGTTTGTGTTTGTCTCACAGCCGTTTGGGGGACGAAGAGAGAGAGTGCTTCACTGGTACAGGCTGTGCATGAACTTCCCGAAGTGCATGGAGAGCTTACTAGATCGTGGATGGCATCTTTTAGTGCCTGCATAGCTCCTCCCCCCTCACTACCCTTGACGGAGGAGAGGTGAAGGGTTACGAGGCTATCCCTCCAGTGGAGTGGTCTGTCGCAGCACACCTGTGTCCGGCGACAGATCGCTATCTCGACGTCTGGCTGATACTATCTCAGTCTCGGGAACAGTTGTGCGAACACAGGGACTTGCTCCAACATATCAGCCAGTTGGGTCTTCAGGTCAACTGGGAAAAGAGCAAACTCGTCCTTGTGCAGAGGATCTCTTTTCTCTGTATGAAGCTGGACTCGGTCCAACAGACGGCACGCCTCACAGAGGAACATGTCAGGTCAGTGCTGAACTGCCTGAATACTGTCAAGAGCAGGACAGTGGTCCCACTGAAACCTTTTCAGAGGCTCCTAAGGGGATATGGCAGCCGTATTAATGTCGCTCGGCTTGTTCCATATGGCTTCACGGCCGAGTCCTGAGGTGGGCGTGGCAGAGTGGCACGCTCCGTGTGACAATCACCCTGGCCTGCCGCGAAAACCTCAGCCCGTTGTCAGACCCATTGTTTCTCTGGGCCAGAGTGCCCCTAGAACAAGTGTCCAGACATGCTGTGGTCTCCACAGATTCCTCCAACACCGGCTGGGGGGCCATGTACAACGGGCATGCAGTAGCGGGGATCTGCACGGGCCCCCAACTGCATTGGCACATCAATTGCCCCGAATTGTTTGCAGTACACCTTGCTTTGAGACGCCTCAAAACGCCGCTGCTCGGCAAACATGTACTGGTCCATATGGACAACACTGCGACCATTGCGTACATCAACCATCAAGTTGGTCTATGCTCCCATCGCATGTTTCCGCTACCTACTCCAATGGAGTCAGAAGCATCTGAGGTCGCTTCGTGCCACTTATATTCTCAGCCTGGTCAATCATGCAGCCGACAAGCTCTCACAACAGCCTGTGGCCCAGGGAGAGTGGAGACTCCATCCCCAGGCGGTCCAGATGATCTGGGACCACTTCGGGGCCACACAAATTGATCTGTTTGCCACTCCAGATTCGTCCCATTGCCAGTTGTTTTACTCCCTGACCGAGGGGACCCTCAGCACGGATGCGCTGGCACATAGATAGCCCTGGGGCCTCCGCAAGTATGCGTTTCCCCACTGAGCCTTCTTGCACAGACACAGTGCAAAGTTAGGGAGGAAGAGGAGCAGGTCTTGCTAGTTGCCCCTTATTGGCCAACCGGACCTGGTTCCCCAAACTTATGCTCCTCTCGACTGCCCCTCCCACTTGAGCCCCTTTTCTCTGTCCCGTCCGCTCCTTGAGGTTATATGTGGACAGAGCGCAAAGCCTCAGGACCTCAGATCAGCTCTCCATCTGTTACGGAGGCCAGCAGAAGGGAAAGGCTGTCTCCAAGCAGAGGTTGGCCCATTGGATGGTGGATGCCATCATTTTGACATATGAGTCCCAAGATGCACCTTGTCCCCCGGGACTGTGAGCTCACTCCACTCGGAGTGTTGCCGCTTTCTGGGTGTTGGCGAAGGGTGCCTCGCTAACAGATGTTTGTAGAGCTGCGTGCTGGGCGACACCTGACAAGTTCTCTAGATTCTATAGCCTATGTGTCAAGCCGGTTGCTTCCTGTGTGCTCTGGAGCCACCTCAGTGACATTCCACATGTTGTACTACCCAGTAATTCGCCCAGTCCATATGTGTATCCCCCACGTTACCTCCCTGCGGGCGGGATGTGGCTTCCGTAGCGTCCCTCCTTCCATCGAAATGGCACGCTTTCCCAGTGTTAACAAGTCTATCTGAGAGGGTCTTGCGCAGGGATGGGCAACTTTGGTCCTGGAGGGCCACTGTCCCACAGAATTTAGCTTAAACCCTAATCAAACACACCTGAACAAGCTAATCAAGGTCCTCAGGATTACTAGAAAATTACAGGCAGGTGATTTTTTCAGGGTTGGAGCTAAACTCTGTAGGACAGTGGCCCTCCAGGACCGAAGTTGCCCATCCCTGGTCTTGCGGAACAGCAGTGACTTTTCTGGCCTAAGCCCTGTCCTATCTCCGCCTCAATAATGCGGGGGCTCAGGAAGCTTTGTCTAGGCACTGGAAGGTGGCAGCACTAGTGGCGTTTTAATAGGAATCCCAATCAGTCGACACGTCGACTACATCGAACGTGAGCGACTGAAAGGGAACATCTCGGTTACGTATGTAACCCTCATTCCCTGAAGGAGGGAACGGAGACATAGTCCCGTCGCCACTACTGCTGGTCCACCGCTGACTCCGGGCTCCGCTCGGCTCCTCAGCGAAAAACAAGTGGTGCGTGCATCACAAATCTCGAAAGTTCCGTGTTTACAAATCTCGAAATCGAGATACAAATCTCACACGCCAATGTGCATTGGCTTGTTTTATCAATACTCGATAATGACAGGCTCCCTAAGCGTAATCCCAATCAGTCGACATGTCGACTACAAACAAGGGGAACAAGGGTACGTAACCGAGACATTACAGTCGTAACCTGAGAAGTACCCTTTTGAGGGAACTCGCGCTGCGTTGATGACGCTTTGGGAACGAGAATGCCCGAACGCCATACAAACAAGCCTGTCTGTGTGAATACTGAGAGCACAACTAAGACAAGAGCACCTGTGAACCTGGGGCATCGCCCAGGTCCCAGTTGTAACACCTTACTAATGTGAGCGGAGAGGAACAGCCTGCTGCATATCACATCTGGCAGGGATACGTCCTTATATAATAAGGCTTTCTAAGCCACCATACTCCTGTCCTGGCCTACAAGCACCACGGCGTCCACCAACGGGTTTCCCCCAGGTATACACCACCAAAAGGGACATGGTTGGCAGCTAAGGTCACCACGTACACCTTCAGTTTGAAAGGAGATAACCCTGCGGAAAACGAACCCGCAGTAACTCTAGCACTGTACCAATTGAGAACCAGCCCGGCCTGCCTTGAGAAACCAATCATCCAACCGAGACGGTAGGGACACAGTAGAGGATTCCATGCGAGCCCGTTTTAGCATAGCTGCCATCTATGGATCTGGCTCAGGCAACGCTACTCTCCCAGAGGGAGGTAGAACCCCTCATTGTAATCCTCAGATCACCCAACCCACACGGCACTTTAGCTTTCTTCTGGGAAGCTGGCCCAGAAAAAACACTAGAGCAGGGTATGGGAATGGGGATTCCTCCTTCGCGGACGAAGGCGAGTCTCAATCTCAACACCGCGATGGTCATGTTCCCGCAGTGGGAACATGACTCATACTCAAAAGCTGCTTCAGCGTGCTGTAAACCCAAACATGTGATGCAACTATTGTGACCGTCAGAGGGGAACAGGGCACGACCACATCCAGAAACGCAAGGATGCAATGGCATCTTGAAAAAGACGTAAACGCACCCATGTTGCTCTTTCAGGAAATGGGACCCTTCACCAGTGCCAGAGCACACAGGGGAATGACCGCAGCAACACTGACAAGAGATGGTGCAGCTTGTAACAGTGAAGTACTCTCTTCTTTGCCCTCAAACCAACCATCAAATGATGCTGTTAAAACAGCAGTTGAGAGCTTAGAAGGTCACGATCACTGCTGTACTCACGCTGTAGAATCACCAGTACTGGGAGAGTCTTCCAGAAGAACACTGACACACTCGCTCGTTGAAAACAACAACAGAGACATCAACACCGATCGGCTCTGAAGCGAAAGACAATTGGTGCGTTCACCCACTCCCGTGTTTATAACAGCGATGCGGGGCGGAGCGTGAGATGTAAATCTCGCACGCCAATGTGCATTGGCTCGTTTTAACAATACTCTAAGACGACAGGCTCCCTAAGCGTGATCCCAATCAGTCGGTACGTCGACTACGTTGAATGTGACTGAACTGAAAGGGAACTATATCAGTTTTATCACAGGTCTGGTATACTTTCTAACACTGGTTTCACTTACTTTTTATAGATTGACAAAAGTTACCAAACTGTTGCTTCCTACATTAGTGGTTCAGTAAGCATCACTGGCTTCAGGTAAGATCTATAATCTAAACATTCACTCAAAAAAAATTCCTTTTTTTGTTTTTACCTCTTGTTAAAACAGTGTTTTCTCATTGTTGTGGTTTTGTTGTGTTACTCCATAGGTCTGGTAGCATTTTAGTAGACTTTGCATTTAAAGTAAAAACCAACATCCCCTCAAACAGCGGAAACAGTGATGAATTTGCATCACCAAACTCAAATGTTTTTAAAACTCTCCAGGAGGCTGGAATCCCTGTAGCTCTAAATCCTTTTTCTGAAAGTGGTAAGGGTTGTCATTGTCTAATATTACAATTTTTAAACGCAGTTCTATTGTCCCTCATGAAGCAGTAAAATTTTGCTTTCAGAACAAAATAACCTGTCAACTGCAGAAAAATGGTATCCCTTTCAAATGATGGAGCTGAGATGTAATAGCACACTGCCTGTTCAGGGTCCAATTACTTGGAGAGTGAATGGCCAAGATCCTACACCAGACACCGATAGATACTCCATTTCATCTGACCGTAGGACTCTCATTATTAAAAATGCTACTGAGAGAGACAATGGTGAGACACATATAATTTACCTTTATCCTATCAACGATATTGTACATGACTGACTGATCTTGTCTTGTTTCACACAAGATCGCACCAAAAGTTTCTTTAGTTAGGGTTAGGGTATATATATAAAAAAATGGTCACCCTTTATTCACCCTCATGTCCAGGCCCAGACTGACCATCGGGTGAATTTCCTGTGGCCTGGAAACTAATTTGGCCAACTGCCCTAAAGTGATAAAGGGATAATTCCTGAATTCGACCTTTGACAATAAATCAATAATAAATCACAAAAGTGTTAGTCTTGACTGATAATGCTACTATTTGGTTCACGTGCGCTCTGTGTGTCCTCGAAACGGTTTCAAAGCAGAGGAATCGGCCAGGTGGAGCATTGAAGGGAAAGTTCAAAAAGCGAAATGTAGCAAAATTACTGACCTCTTCAGGGTTTCAAATGCAGGTCAGTTTCAATTGTAAAAAGGCTATTGTGGTTTTGTCTTTGTTAACTAAATAGCTAAGTATTAAAATGCAAGCAAATGTTAGCATAGCACCCCATTACTATCATCACTGAAAAAAACTGCTGAATGATTATTATCTATTGTAAAGTTACAGTAGAGTAATTTAGCAGACAAATATTCACATTGATTTATAGGTTTGGAGGGAGCTAGGGCAGACAACACCACAAAAAATATGAGTAATAATGCAACAATTTGTTCAGTATTATGATTTTTCTATAAAGATATTGTCATGATTTATTTCAACCCGGTCACACTAAATGCGTCTCTATAGCACGTATTGCACGGAATTGCACAATAAACACAATGGGTGCTATAGACGCATTTTCATGAGATTGTACTAATTTTGACATTTAAGCAAATTAGAAAAATGTTTTTAATATATTTGCATGAAATAGTTTTGTTAAATATAGGATATTTATTACATTTTACCATAAAATGTAATAAATCAACAAAATGTACAGAGAGATATCAGGGAAAAGGAAAAAGGAAGTAAAGATGCAGTTCAGGAGCGAACGTCTCCGGTTACTATCGGAACTTCGTTTTCCCTGAGAGGCGGGAACGAGCCATTGCATGGCTAACGCTGCAGGAACTCTCCCTTTTCCACTTTTGTTGAAATCTTATAGGCTAGGTATGCAAAAGTCATTTTCGGCCTACATCATAAAAATTGTCCATTTATTTATACGTAAATTCTGCCCTACGTTCCTTTTCAATAAAATGCTCTGTGACCCTGTCGTATCCAACTAGGCGTCTTTTCCAGTGACTTGACCATTGTCCTCACAATGGCCAGCAGAGTTAAATATAATTGTATAAATGTAATAATATAAGAAAGGTATAAATAATAATATAACCAAGTATAATACTACTACTACTAATAATAATATTTTTTTTATTATTATTTAAATTATTTTAATCTTTTTTTAAAATTTATTATTACTAATAAGCAGTAGTTTGTCTCACTTGTCACTTGTCAAAATCCGCGATGGGACTGAGCTCGAATAGCTTCAGCATCAGCGACTTTATATAGTATGAAATCGCTGTCAATCAAAAGGAGATGCAGGCTTTCGACAGACCCTCCAATCATCACGCAGAAGCCCGGAGTCCAGGCCAGCCCACTCCTCATTAACCCCCAGACCCCCCTGAGCGTTCGTGGGCGGGACATAATCGCAGCATTTATCCAAAGACCGTCTAGTTTCGAAGCACTGAAAAAAGCTGTTCAAAGCAGCCCCACTGAAGTCAATGGACGCTGGGCTTCAAGTCAATCGAGTCAGCCGACCTGCTATTTGTAACTGATTCTGAATGAACTCATCTTTGAGATGAACCTGTTCTAACATATTTTTAGTCAATAAAACGTTAACACAATAGTACATATTTGACCATTAATTTTTTGACAATTACAGGGGAAGTCAAGCTTCCCTTGCAGTCTTAAAGACAGGGTTCGTACGGGTGCTTGAAATCCTTGAAAATGCTTGAATTTTGATGTTGTGTTTTCAAGGTTTGAAAAGTGCTTAAATTTTGGATAAAATGCTTGAAATTGTAACTTTATTTCTTTCACAACAAATATTTTTATTTATTTATTTATTTATTTATTTGATAGGGACAATGCACATTAATGAACATCTGCATTGAAACAACAAAAACAGACGTAAACATGCCAGATTATAGCCACAGGGCTAATTTACATCCGTAGTCCCTTGGCAAATTACAGAAATACAAAACTTGTAACATACAAAATGACAAAAATGAATAAGTACAAGCAAAGTAAAATAATTGCCCATCAGCCCACCAGCTCCGCCAGGCTCCCTTGTTCCCCCGGTTACGCCTTGGTCATTCCTCGCCCTGCCCTCGCCTCGGGACTCCTTTCCTCTGGCTCCGCCTCGTCCATCCATCCCTCTAGCTCTGTTGGGCTCCTCACTCCCTCCGTCTTCACCTTGGTCCTCGGTCACTCCGGGTCCGCCGTGGCCTTCATCATCTTACACCAAACCGTGACAATATTCAACAGGCAATTTTCGGTCCATTATTTTGCTTTGCAAATTCGCTTCCACAAATTCAGTGGTTTAATTAGTATTGTGTAAAAGAGTATATAGAAAAGTATAAAATATGAACACAGGGGTGCAATCTTAACATTAGTGCATTTTTAACACTGCAAAATATGACACATCAGGACATGCATACAAAATACTTCAGAAATCATATTTCTGGATACTCAAATTTGGTTAACCCTCTGGGGTCGGCAAAAGCGCCCGCGCGTTTTGCTGGATTTTCTTCACATTGAACTTAACACAATAAACTTAAATTACTCCGTCATTTATGGTCATACAGAAAAAAGAAATATAAAAAAAAGAATCTGTGATATTTCTACTTTTGTATGTGTCCACTTACAGATCTGGCCTTTAAAAACGCGCGTTTTCTCCCGCGGCATTCGGCAATTCGACTCGTAGAGTCTCGCAGAATTCTGCAAGTGCTTCGGGGGGGCCTACTTAAAAAAATCCCTCAATGTGTTTCGCTTCACAGAATATCCACCAGGTGGCGAATAAAAAACAACTTTACATTAGATTTTTTATTTTACTTCACATTACGTCATGATTGTGAGAAAACATCCACAATAAAATATAAATTATAAATAGTAATAGACACAAATATTTACAGTAGGCTACTGTATTATACAGACATTTGAAAATATTTGTAAATGCAAAAGGTTCATTAAGACAAGAAGGGGTATTGGACAACGTTTACGAATTTTTATATGCTTTGTCATTGCTGTGGTTTCCAGGAGATGAGTGCATGCAGAATATTTAACATTGCTTTTATTAAAACAGCAAAGTGACGTTCTTGCCAGCGCATAACTTTTTTGTACAACTATTAAGATGATTGTGCATGCAATGCGCATTTATACTAAGCGCAACAGAGAATTTAGTGTGAGCATAATGCACGTGGCTCTGCCTGTAAAAACCCAGCAGTATTTTTTATATATATACACAAAATCATCCTAACATAATGCAAGGCTTAAATAATGCGACTTACCCAGATTCTTAATTCGTGCAGATATTTCTTGTGTGATTGTTCTTGGGCAGATATTTCTTGTGAGGTAATGTCGCAGCACAACGCGTAGCATACGTTGGGCGCATCTGATTTGCCATTAAATTATTAATAAATATTTTAATTAAACTGTCTTAATGCATTAAGCATAAAGATTTTTCCACGTTAGTCTCAGAATGTCCGGGGTTGGCTTGAGGTCTTGCCGACAGTTTGTAAATATTCTAAATATTCATATTCACAAAATCCATATAAAGGGTGATCAACAGTTATGACTTCTAAAATAAAATAAAAATGACCAGATAAGAGGTATCTGATTGACAGTTTGACAGATGTTGTTTTAAAAAAATAATTACAACATTATGGGGAAGTGGTATTAAATATTCGGTAACACATAGCCTAATACAATTATTTTAATTATGCATTTTGTTCAGTTTTGCTTTTACAAAATGTTCCCTGTTTTTTATAATTAATTTAACCTGAGATGTGCGTTATATCGCTTTTGGATCATTCTTTGTGTTGTCGAATTTTGACACAGTTTCATTACTTGTTCATAATAATTTGATTCATAATTATGTCATTTTTTTCTAAAAGTAAAAAAACTAAAAGTTTTTCTAAAAGCAATATTCTAAAGAGATACAAAGACAGTGTACGTGTACCCACCAGATTTCGCCATGAGTCATTTTGTACCCACTACTTTTAACTTCCGTTGACCGTTTTGGTTATGAGGAGCAATATGAGAGAAAAATTTTGTAATCATTGTCTGACACACAAAAAAATATATATATATAATATTCATTTTATTTTAGTTTTCGTGTTCGCATTTATGAGGGAAAAAACAACGTGTCAGTTTACGGTTATGGACGTGAGCGCTCTAAAAGCGGCACTAAAAGACTGCTTTAAAACTTTCACAGAGACCTCAAACAGAACAGCTGCCTTTCTTTAAATTGAATTTCGTTTTGTATTAATTATGTCTTAATTTTAATCAATGTTTCGTGAACCAATTGCCTGGATTTAAGAAGTAAATATAGCAGACAATCACGACATTGGAGGCCCCGGCGATATCTCATAAATGAACCGAAACTCAGCGTGTAATGAACATTCACATTTACAGTGTATTTAGACACATTTAGACGCATTCATAATCATTACTTTTACCGGTTCTTTGTGGCAAGCTTTATGCGTGCGGTCGTGCGCTTGAGTGCGGCTATATTATAGTAAATGCTCATTACTTAAAACAAAGCATAAGCCTCTTCCTGGCATGCAATGGAATCTACAATGTCAGTTGGTTATATCAACATATGTCAAATTAAGTTACGCGATATCAACAAATTAAGCTATAAACATTAATTTGAAATAACTTAAAGCGTATGTATAGTAGATTTGCTTAAATAGCATTTAAACAAAGGAACTGCAAGGGATTAAAACCCCAACCACACGCTGGTGAAAACTGGAAAAACCGGTTTTCTTTTGATTCCCTGAGAGGAGATCGATTAGCATTGGGGGTTGAATCGGCAGACCTGGGGGGTGGGTGGTTGTACTTTCTTGACTCTGTGCAATTGTTAGCAGCTAAAACAAAGACTGTGCAATTAATTACATTTTGGAAATAACTTTCTTAATGTCGTTTTATTTAGCCTATACACTGCAAAAAAATTATTATTATTATTTTTTATTTTTTTTTGAATTTGTAAGTATTAAATATGTTTTACAAACAATTGGTTTACAAACTCTTGGAGGTTTGTGGTTACCATCATTCAGAAGAGTGGTGCTTGTGTTTAGACTTGTGTTTTACGTGATTAAATCAGGAAGATTATATTGGTTTCTGTCCACGAAGACGCATTTAAGACTATTTAATCAGGAAATGGAGGCACCGGCGCGATATAACTTGCATTGCTCGTGAACTGAGCTCGTCTCATAAATGAACCGAAACTCAGAAATGTATCTAGAAAGCTTGAAATGTCCACTTTTAAACAAAACAATTCAAAACGAAAAGAAACAGACAACTCTCTTATGTAAGTGTGCATTTCTCTCTATAGGCACGTTCACAATATGTGCGAAGATGACGAGTCAGCATTGTCAACATCTTTGACTGAAAACATAAAACACTAGATTATTAGTAAACAATTAAAATGTCTCCTTGCTATACTTGACACATGATTACTTTTGCCAGTTCTTTGTGGCAAGCTTTATGCATCCGTTAACTATCGAATATCGTGACTCATATTTTGTACCAGACCATTTATGGTTGTTCATATTGTTCAACAAAGTTCTTGATAAAAAAAGTAAAGAAAAAAAGAAGCTACTGTGCCTAATATTATTGTTGTATAGCGCGCAAGGTTTATGCGCATGCTTTAAGTCTTCTCCGTTTTTAGTATACTGTGGCAGAATTACAGTGCCTGGTCTGGTATGTATAGCCTATAGGCTACATCGTTTTAAAATCGGTTTCAGTGGTTTCGTGTGTACGCAGATATTTCTTGAGACGACGCCATGTTTTTATGTTTTTATGCACTTTTACTCTTTTAGTTTTGTTGCAATTTCACCAAAAGCTTATAATTAGGAAATACACACAACACGCTAAACTTATATTCTCTATTATGTTAAAAATTTTGTAAAAAATACGTATTATTCTTATATAATAAGAATAACAGTAATGTACATTTATATTGCACTCGAAATGATTTAGATATGGAAAGAGGAATTCTTCTCAACTACCACCAATAAAGTTTTAAAATTTAGAAAATATTATATTTTGATGATTCTGCAAGTTCAGCAGACAGTGAGGTTCGGGTTTGTTCCGATCAGAGCTCGTGAGTGGAGAGCGCATTTCTGAATATTCCGCTCCGCTATTCAATCCGGTCGCTCGCTCAACACAGATGTCATGTTGCCTGGTTCGAAAATATGTGGAATAAGGGCTGCTTTCAACTAAAAGGTTTTTTTTTTTTTTTTTTTTCTAGTCGACTAGTATACTAGGCTAGTTGTTCATTTAAGTAATTCATGGACAAATCGCCCCTTTATATTAATTTAATTAGCCTACTTATATGGATCATGAGTGTTTACGTAATATAGCCGCACTGCGCACGACCGCACGCATAAAGCTTGCCACAAAGAACCGGTAAAAGTAATGATTATGAATGCGTCTAAATGTGTCTAAATACACTGTAAATGTGAATGTTCATTACACGCTGAGTTTCGGTTCATTTATGAGATATCGCCGGGGCCTCCAATGTCGTGATTGCTGCTATATTTACTTCTTAAATCCAGGCAAATGGTTCACGAAACACTGATTAAAATTAAGATATAATTAATACAAAACGAAATTCAATTTAAAGAAAGGCAGCTGTTCTGTTTGAGGTCTCTGTGAAAGTTTTAAAGCAGTCTTTTAGTGCCGCTTTTAGAGCGCTCACGTCCATAACCGTAAACTGACACGTTGTTTTTTCCCCTCATAAATGCGAACACGAAAATTAAAATAAAATGAATATTATAATTTTTTTTTTGTTGTGTCAGACAATGATTACAAAAATTTTTCTCTCATATTGCTCCTCATAACCACTGAAAACGGTCAACGGAAGTTAAAAGTAGTGGGTACAAAATGACTCATGACGAAATCTGGTGGCATACACTGTCTTTGTATCTCTTTAGAATATTGCTTTTAGAAAATCTTTTAGTTTTTTTTTACTTTTAGAAAAAAATGACATAATTATGAATCAAATTATTATGAACATATAATGAAACTGTGTCAAAAATCGACAACACAAAGAATGATCAAAAGGCGATAACGCACATCTCAGGTTAAATTAATTAAGCTCCTCATAACCACTGAAAACGGTCAATAGAACCCAAAGTCAAATTATTATGGACTGAAGTTAAAAGTGGTGGGTACAAAATGACTCATGACGAAATCTGGTGGGTGCATACCCACCGTCCCCACCGAAATCGACGCCTATAAGGGAAACATGATAATATAAAAAGTACTGTACAGTAATGCAGAAAAGCGCATTACAACCATGTTAAAACTATTTAAAACGTTAAGATGCAAAAATGAACTAAATGTAAAATTAGATAATGATAATGCGCAAATGATCTCGGTCTCTTCAAAGGTCTTCGCAAATTATTGTGTTATAAGACTCAGTTATCATAGCCTACATCACGTCTCTTCTACTGTAAGTACACAGAAAAAAAAAAATAAGACAAATGATGCGCGTTTGAGTCAGATTTTTATGAAGAATATGTGACTGTTTATGTAACTGGCAAAAGAAAACGTATTCGTCATACTTCGTCAACTCAGTATGGCCACATGAAACTCGACTGCCATCTACAGGTTTTATTATTTCCTGCGTCCAACATCTAATCCCCCTTCTGCACGATCCCGCAGAATTTCGGAAGTGCTCTCAGCATTCTTCTCTCTGAGACGCGCATTTTTAAAGGCCACATCTGTACAATCAAATCAAAACATTGTGCTTTTGTAAAATAAAGAAAATAAACAGGGTGTGCTTTCTGCCTCTCCGTCGCGGTGAACTTTTTTTTCTTGAGCACGTCTATAAACTGAAACCAAACTCAGCGAATACTTGTCACACATTTATGAGCCATATACCTTTATAAACATTTAAGTGTGCACTTTTAAATGATCGGATTCAAACTGAAAACAAATATTCTCTGTTTAAGTAATTTGTATAAAACCAACAAGATGTCCAGTATCTCAAACGCTTGCTCATTATTTTTAATTTGACCACGCCCACGCGCGCAAAAGAGATTCACATGCAAATCTCCACATGGAACGTGAACGCGCTCGTTACCTCAAAAACAAAGCACCAAAAAACTTCACAAGTCTCTGCTTTTCGTCAAGTTTGAAAGACGCGCCGTGAGCTTACATTGGATTTACCTCAGAAGAAGAAGAACGCGATTTGAAGACAAGAAAGATGTAAGGTAAGAAATTCTTACTTACTAGTTTATGTTATTGTTGCATAAACTTCACATCGGAGTTGAACTGTTGCTAGATATATTGTGAATATTATAATATTTTGACCCGTGTTTACTGTTACTGTGTTTGTGGATATCTGCTCAAACGTAGATATGTATAATATGGTAACCATAATGTTTCATATTTTGGAGCATGCTGTGCGTTTGAATGTATCATATTTTGGAGCGCGATCGCGTTTGAAAAGCAAAACACACCAAACATTATGCTTCATGTTTTTACTATTATCTCATTTCATATCATCATAACGAATGGAAACATTTGAAGTGACATATGATAATCAATATATTTTTCTCTAGCTTAGTTGTTACTGAAATCTTTTGGAAGATTTATAGGCTGCTATAGGTTATTGTTTTTATTATTTTATGCAGCACTGCACATAGCCTATGCCTACAAGGCACAACAAACCTGGTGTTCATTATATTATATATTGTTGGAAACATTTTTGTGTGTGTGTGTGTGTATTCTGTGAATTTTAAAAAGCAATTTTAACCAGAAAAATCTAAAATGTATTCCCAAAATCGTGCAGGCCTATAGGCCTCTTGATATCAGTATGTTCACTTTTTTAGCGCAATTTTCCACCGGACAAAATTGCGATTGTTAACTTATGATTTCTGTTCTGTCTGTGCGCACCAAACTTGTACTTCTATCTACTCCTCAACCAGACCACCTAGAGACTTCGGGTTTTCGGCATTACGTTAAGGAAGGTCTAATCTCGGGAACGCACAAAAAAATCCAGGAAAAGATTTACTATCTCTTACGCCGCCTTCACACTGGCAGTTGAAATCAGCTCCGTAATACGCAATACTCCCCCAGCGGACGTCGTACACAACGGTGAAAAGCGTCGGAAGCACTGATCTATATAGAATGACATTATATATATATATATATATATATATATATATACAGTGGTGTACAGTGTTGGGCAGTAACGCGTTACTAGTAACGCGTTACTGTAACTCAGTTACTTTTGACAGTAACTAATACTGTAACGCATTACTTTTTAAATAAATTAACTCCGTTACCGTTACCATATGGTGCGTTGTCCGTTACTTTTTTAAATGAATTATGTGCGGCAGTCATGGCGAGTCAAGGCGAGAGCAAGGCGAACAAAAGCAAGGCGAACAAAAGCGAGGCGAACAAAAGCGAGTCAAACGCCGCGAGCGCCCTTGAAAGTGCGCGAGAGAGACTGTTGGAGAGCGCGCTCGGAAGTGCGCGAGAGAGACCGATGTGTCCGAGAGCGAGCTCGAAAGTGCGCGAGAGAGACCGATGTGTCCGAGAGCGAGCTCGAAAGTGCGCGAGAGAGACCGATGTGTCCGAGAGAGACCGGTGTGTATGTTGGAGAGCGCGCTCGGAAGTGCGCGAGAGAGACCGAATGTGTTCGAGCATAATATAGTTTGTTTATAAAGAAATTACACACTTCAGCATTTGAATAATATCTGTAGCATATTGGTATCATCTGCAACGTTTTAATTAGTTTACATATGAAACAAAACTCCAAAATAACCTGCAAAGAACGTTCCCAGAACACATCTGACCGGTTGTGAACACGACACGTGCGGCAAACACGACTAGAATTTGGCTTAAATAACCTCTGATGGTGACGTTCTCTGTAGGTTATAGAAATACCCCCCCCCCCCCCCCCCCATTATATTTTATTATTATTGTTTATTTTGGTACATTGTTCAGTATTATATTGAGAGCACATTTTGTTAAACTGCTTACTTTCGTGAGGACGAAAATATTTCAAGTAGGCTATACAGTATGTCTACCAGTTGTAAAGGTGTGTGAGTTTTATCATTTTAATTTGCACTACAAAGAGTGTATGTGTATGTATATTTTTTATTACTGTTTATTTATTTTTGGTACATTTCTTAAGAAGCATCATTTATTTTTAGACTTATTTTTTGGCCAGTTGTTGACTGTGCAATAAATATTAAAAGTTCTAAACCTTCTATTGTTTTGTTGTTCCTCTATAGTAAAGATAACATTTTAATATTTAAGGTAATAGGTGTCTCTCACAATGTCCCACACCAAATTAACATTAAAATAGTGTGAATTAGTGTACAATATTTTATAATAATAATTTATTCTATTTAGTGTCCATTTTTCATTTAACTTTTTTTTTTAAGTAACGCAATAGTTACTTTCCCTGGTAATTAGTTACTTTTGTAATGATGTAACTCAGTTACTAACTCAGTTACGTTTTGTGAGAAGTAACTAGTAACTGTAACTAATTACATTTTTAAAGTAACTTGCCCAACACTGGTGGTGTAGTCTAGTTTTTTGTAGTGAGTATACTGTAATATAACCCCCCCCCCCTCCGCCGCCGCCTCATACTCACGCATCCCAGAGCGTCACCCCATAAGCACCACCACACTCACTAATGCATACAGTATGCATCGACATGAAATTGAGAGCATTATGAAATATTAGGTGTTATCAACATGTCAATTTATTATAAGCAACACAAGACTTTAACAGCCAATGACATTTACAGCTGGGGAGACTGGACTGATTTTCTACTGTTTAGTGTTAATCACCATCTAATTTAGCCAGTTAAGAGCTACATTTAGCCTTAGATGTTATATGAATATGGTCCCTGAAGCACAGGTTTTATCAGCTGACAATTTTCCAAAAAAAAAAAAAAAAAAATGCAACATTATAGGCACAAATACAAATTTACTTTTAGAAATGGTGTTTTAAAAAAAAAAAAAAAAGGTGTTATTGTTTTGGCAAGTTTACTGTTTAAATTAAAACATGTATGAAAACTTGTGTGATATTCCCTTAAAATAACGTTTTAATAGATTTTATTTTTATTATTATTATTATTATTTAAAAATTCATTTTACTGTGCAATTTCTTTCTAATTTCTTTGAGTTAGACCGAACTTCTATTTTGGTGGGTTGTTGACATTTGAGTTTCTGTGTGTTTTAATAAACTATTATTATTATTATTATTATTATTATTATTATTATTATTATTATTATATTATTATTTTTAGGCCTACTTGAAGTATACTCTACTGTGCAATAGTAATATATTTCTGTTATAATTTATTCAAGTTATACCGAACTTTTATTTTGACAGGTTGTCGTGAAGACATTACAGTTTCTATGTGTAACGTTAGGCTATATGAAACGAATGAATGACGAAAGTTTTATCAAATGAAATGGTGAAATTCTCGTGCAGTGACGCTCATAGCAGCTCTGCGATGAAAGTGCACATGTGTATCCTATCCTACATCAGTGAAACGCTGAAAACACCACGAGCGTGAGTAACGCGTGCTTCAGTGTGCGTGTGTGTGCGTGTGTGTGTGTGCGTAGTGGAGCACACATTGAGCGCTCATTCCCAGAGACGCGTAGAACAACTGCAGTCTCTTTTAACTTTAATATTCACAGACACTAGTCCATATAGAGATTTGATTCATTGTACAGCCCTACTTTTGATTTATTCATTCAAAAATAGCCAAATTCCGTGACGTTCTGCTTAGCAAGCTCCATTTGTGACTGGATTCCGCGATTCGGTGTCGCTTCGCAAACACAGACGGGGTGAATTTATGAATGAAAGTGAAAGTTCTGACACAAAACGAAGTTGTTACGTATCCTCACGATTTTTTAAGTGGGTATACGGAAATCCTTGGCCTTTTCTAGTGGGTATACGGCGTATACCTGCGTATCACGTAGACTACACCACTGTATGTGATTATATAGATCAGTGGTCGGAAGCCTCGGAAGCGAGTATATTTAAATATTGAATTATTTAATAATAATAATAATAACTTTAATTTATATAGCGCCTTTCACAAAGCCCAAGGACGCTTAACAAACAGCAAAGGGGGGGGGGGGGGGGGGGTGATAGAGGGGAGTGAAACCAGGGCAGCTATAGCCCATATGCCTCAGTGAAGAGGTGTGTTTTAAGCTGTTCTTTGAAAGTTGCCAGGGTAGGTGCAGAGCGGATGGCATGAGGAAGTTTGTTCCAGAGTGATGGTGCACCCACACAGAACGCTCTATAACTAAACGTCCGTAGCCTGGATTTAGGGACAGCGAGCAGGTCCTTGTCTGAGGACCGCAGAGACCGAGCTTGATTGTAGGGGTGGAGTAGATCAGAGAGATACTGGGGTGCAAGTCCATGGAGCGATTTGTACGTCAGGAGGAGGATTTTATATTTGATCCGTGATTTAACTGGCAGCCAATGAAGCTTCTTCAAGATTGGAGTGATGTGAGATCCGAGTTTAGTGTGGGTAAGCATCCTAGCAGCAGAGTTCTGTACGTACTGGAGTCTGTCAGTAGCTTTGCTGGGCAGACCAAGCAGGATACCATTGCAGTAATCGAGTCGGGTAGTGATGAAAGAGTGGATGAGGGTCTCGGCTACAGAGTTGGAGAGGCATTGTCGTAGTCTAGAAATGTTCTTGAGATGGAAAAATGCTGTTTTAGTTATGTTTTTGATGTGTTGCAGGTAGGAGAGAGTGGAGTCCATGATGACGCCCAGGTTGCGTATTTGGGAAGATGCTGATATTGAACAGCCATCCACATCCAGTATAAAGTCATCAACTTTTTTTAAGAAGTGACTGTGGAGCAAACACCATGAGTTCAGTTTTGTCTTTGTTGAGTTTGAGGAAATTACTGTCCAGCCAGAGCTTTATGTCCTTCAGGCAGTTGATAAGTGTCAATGGTGGAAGAGGAGTGGAAGGCTTAGTACTGATGTAGAGCTGGGTATCATCAGCATAACAGTGGAAATGTAATCCATGCTTCCGGATGATCGACCCAAGAGGTAACAAATAGACATTGAATAGTAGTGGGCCAAGCACCGATCCTTGTGGCACGCCGTGTGAAACTGGCGCCAGTTCTGAGCAAATATCCTTAATGGTGATGTATTGTTGCCTGTTGGTGAGATAGGATATGAACCAGGAATACACAGTACCAGTGAGGCCAATGAGATTTAAAAGTCGAGTGAGAAGAATGGAATGGGAGACCGTATCAAAGGCAGCAGAGAGGTCAAGAAGTATTAAGATGCTAACATTCCCGGAATCAGCTGCCATGAGCAGATCATTTGTGATTTTAATTAAGGCAGTTTCAGTACTGTGCTGTGTTTTGAAACCAGATTGAAATGGCTCGTAGAGGTTGTGTTGTAGCATATGATCGTTAAGTTGGGAAGCCACAACCCTTTCCAATAACTTGCTGATGAATGGTAAGTTGGAGATTGGGCGGTAGTGGCTTGGATCATCTTGGTTCAGGCCAGGCTTTTTAAGTGTAGGGATCACTGCAGCAATTTTAAAGCTGGTGGGGACCACACCGGAAAACAACGAGGTGTTGATGATGTTGACAAGGGTGGGAGCCAGAGTTGGAAGACATGCCTTAACCAGTGCAGTCGGCATTGGATCCTGTTTGCTGGTTGTAGCCTTTGCCTTTGACACCAGCTCAAGAACTTGAGCTGTGTTTAGCTTGGAGAAAGATGAAAGGGAGTCCTCCAGCGTGAAGGCAGTAGTGAGGTTTGTATTTAATTGTATAACTGCCCTAATAACGTTAAAACATCATGAAAATAAAAAAATGACATGACAACTAATCGTTATAAAATCATTATTTTATTAAAAGTTAAGAATCCAGGTTTGTTTAACAGTACCATAGCAACGCTAACTTCCGTTGGGATTTTCGGATAGAAACCGTCCGTAGCCTTTCGCAAGAGTTCAATTTTTTTAACGCATCCGGATGGCCAACGGACACGATTTTTTTCGCACCGCACTCGTTCGCACCTGGTTCGGACCCATTCGCATGCGGTCTGCGAATCTCCATAGGAAATGAACTACTTCCGGTCATTTCGCTGCCGTATCGGAGCTGATTTCAACTGCCAGTGTGAAGGCGGCGTTAGTGTTGTGATCCCATGACGTCAGAAAATTGCGCTAAAACACTCACTGAGTTTTTATTACTTGTTTTCTTTCAGGGCCCAGATGCCACTGAGTCCTGCTGACTTCAACATTCACATGAGTCTCTGTATATGAACATGGTAAAGTGAAAATCAAACCCCTTGGAAATGAAAGGTATGTACAATGTTTTTAGGAATGGCACAAAGGTCTCTGTCTTTGGATCATTGTTTTCAATAATGTTCTTTTTTGTCATTTGTTGTGTATCTTTGGATTATGTTGTGTTGTAAATAAATCCAAACAATCAAAAAGCCATTCTTTTTTAAATCTCCTCATTCTTTGTGCAAGGTTGCTCAGAATGACAGGGCCTGATAGCTCCTAATAAGGCCATTAGGGAGGGTCTTTGTCTTTCTCAGGTGTGAAAATCCATACATATTAATGATGTGATCACACCTCCCGCATAAAGCTTTCTCACACAAAACACGTCTTACAAATTTTAAATTTCATATCATATCAGTCCAAGATGGCCGCCGTGGTGTGAGTGTGTGCTGCAAGCTCAGTCTGCTGGCCCAATGTTTTTGCTTAACTGAGGTCATTGTGACATAATTTTTCCACTACAAAACGATTTTCTTCAAGGATCTATTAGAGTTATATCAAGATAAGCAAACTAAACCAATCTCCAACTTCAAACCAACAAGTTATTGGAACATATTCTTCTCTTTGTGCGAGTGGGAAGAAACCGGCCTCTCAATGGGTGATGAAACAATTACTCCCCAAAGTATTTTGGACATGATGCAGCAAATGAAGCTAGAGATGATTTCACACTTGGATGCCAAAATTGATTCACTTGGAGCCAACCTGGCCAAAATAGATGGATCGCTTCAAATGTTTGGAGAGCAGGTTATCGAGCTGGAGCAGAGAGTCAGCTCAAATGAGGATGATATAACAGAGCTGGTCAAACGGGTAAAAGTGCTTGAAAAGGAAAACACTGAGCTGAAATCATGGGCAGAGGACGCGGAGAACCGAAGCAGACGCTCTAATCTACGATTCATCGGCATTCCAGAGAGGGCAGAGGCCAGAGATATCCTTGGCTTCGTGAGACACTTGATTCTACAGCTTCTAGGTGAAGCGAATTTCTCCTCTCCTCTCATCCTCATTTGAGCCCCCCGAGCGCTGTAAGCTTCTCCCGGACGTGCATCAGGACGCCTGCGCTGCGCGAGACTCCACGTGACTTTCGTGGCCTGCGGGTGTCCTCCGCCTTCGCTGCTTTCGATCGCACGGCGATCATGGTCTGCATGTTCCCTGTCACTATCGTGGCACGGTCATGCAGTGCTGTGTGTCGCCTGCGCCTTCGATGCAGTGCTGTCCCGGGAGTTCTGTCGAACCGGCCGCAGTGGAACGCTAGTCCTTCCCTGGCCAACCCTGGCAGAACGCGGAAATTCTAACCACGCCCCTATGCTGGGACGCTATGCCTCCCATGCCCGGCCTGGTTTGTTCCGCCACGCACACTGCCGACCTCGCTCAGGCGACATCAGCACCTGCGTGATCCTGGGTCAGGTGATGTCCACTAGTGTGGTCCAGACATGGGCTTAGCCAGGTTGATGTGGGGGTGTCTGAGAGTTCATTTTCTAAGCTCCCCCATGTCCCGGGCTGGGCTCTTTGGCGGTGTGGCTTCGACCACCTGAAGTAGACTCGGGTCCTGCACCGATGGTCATCCATCCGTGTGGTCTCCTTAGTCTGCTTCCCGCCAAGGCCCCCTCCATGCGGTTGCTCCCCTCGGGTCTTCACCGGCCCTGAGCAGGAGCAAGTCGCAGGAGGGCGGCGCTGCCCGTCTCCGCCCCTTAGACTGCCACGCCAGCCTAAGCAGCACTCTTGAGACGGGCAGCCTAGTCGGTGGTGTGGTTGAGGATTGCGCCCAACAGTCTTCGATCACTCTATAAGCAGGCGCAGGACCTTCTGCACCGACGGTCATCTGTCCGTGCGGTCTCCTTAGCCTGCTTCCCGCCGACACCGCCCCTCTGCGTTCCTCCCCTCGAGCCTTCACTGGCCCACAGCAGAGGAGGTCGCAGGAGGATGGCACCGCCTGTCTCCGCCCCTTAGCCGGCTAAACGCCATGCTAAGCAGCACTTCTGAGACGGGCAGCTTGGGGTTAGGGCTCAGTTCTTCTCAGGAGCTGGTAGCAGGGCCACTCCTTTCCCCGGTGGAGGGCCGGGGGGAAATTCTTGTTTCAAGAACAGATGTCCCTTCCTCCAAGCCCCAAGAGGCTGTGGATGACAGCACGCGCCGCCCACGGGCCACGCTCCTCTCATCCCCCTCTGTCGCCAGACCCCTGCCAGAGCACGCCCCCGTGGGACGCGCGCCCTCCCCTGGCCTCCTCTGGCAGGACGCGGTTAATGACCGTGCCCCCGCACAGGGCCGCTATGCCACCCTCGCCGGTGCCGGTCATTCCACCTCGCTGCCCCACCGACGGTGCGTCTGTGGTTCGTATGACCCCTCTGGTGCACTTTCTGGAGGCCTGGCTAGAGCTTCCCAGACTGTCCCGCTGGGTCGCGAGAACCATCAGATTCGGCTACGCGATTCAGTTCACGATATCTCCTCCCCGCTTCAGGGGAGTCCGCTTCACTATGGTCGGTGGCAATGCCCCTGTCATGAGAGCGGAGGTCGCCACCCTACTGGCGAAGGGTGCGATCGAGATTGTCCCTCCAGCCGAGATGAAGTCCGGCTTCTACAGCCCTTACTTCATTGTACCCAAGAAGTCCGGTGGGTTACGGCCAATCCTCGACCTGCGCGTCTTGAACCGCTCCCTTCACAGGCTGCCATTCAAGATGCTAACGGCCAAACACATCCTCCAGTGTGTGCGGCCGCAGGATTGGTTTGCAGCGATCGACCTGAAGGACGCCTACTTCCATGTCTCCATTTTACCTCGACACAGACCGTTTCTATGGTTTGCTTTCGAGGGGCAGGCATACCAGTACGCGGTTCTCCCTTTTGGGCTAGCCCTGTCTCCTCGCGTCTTCACGAAGGTCGTCGAGGCAGCCCTTGTTCCCCTCCGGGAACACGGGGTTCGCATCCTGAACTATCTCGACGACTGGCTAATCCTAGCTCACTCTCGAGACCAGGTTTGCGAACACAGGGACCTAGTGCTCCGGCACCTAGCTCGTCTGGGCCTTCGGGTCAACTGGGAGAAGAGCAAACTCTGCCCCGTGCAGAGGATCTCTTTTCTCGGTATGGAGATCGACTCGGTCGCCATGTGCGCGTAGCTTACGAGTGAGCGCGCGCAGTCACTGCTGACTTGTCTTCGTCAGTTCGAGGGCAAGAGTGCGGTTCCACTGAAATTTTTTCAGAGGCTCCTGGGGCATATGGCATCTGCAGCCGCAGTAACGCCGCTGGGATTGCTTCATATGAGACCGCTTCAGCTTTGGCTTCGCGATCGAGTCCCGAGGTGGGCATGGCAACACGGCACGCTCCGAGTCCCAGTGACTCCAGCCTGCCGTCAGACCTTCACCCTGTGGACGAACCTCATTTTTCTACGGGCCGGAGTGCCCTTAGAACGAGTTTCCCGGCATGTTGTTGTATCAACAGATGCCTCCACCACGGGCTGGGGCGCCATGTGCAATGGTCATGCTGCCGCGGGCTCCTGGACAGGACCCCAGCGCCTTTGGCATGTCAATTGCCTCGAGTTGCTGGCTGTACGTCTCACCCTGCACCGCTTTCATGCGCTGCTCAGGGGTCAGCACGTACTAGTCCGATCAGACAATACCTCAACAGTAGCGTACATCAACCATCAGGGTGGTCTACGCTCCCGCCGTATGTCGCAACTCGCTCGCCACCTCCTCATATGGAGTCAGAAGCATCTGAGGTCGCTTCGAGCCATTTATATCCCGGGACACCTGAACCAGGCGGCCGACGAGCTGTCTCGAGTTCGGCCTCTCGCTGGAGAATGGCGACTCCATCCCCAGACGGTCCAGCTGATTTGGGATCAGTTCGGCGACGCACAGGTAGATCTGTTTGCCTCCCACGACTCGTCCCACTGCGACCTGTATTATTCCCTGACCGAGGGCACGCTCGGCACGGATGCACTGGCGCACAGCTGGCCGCGGGGCCTACGCAAGTATGCGTTTCCCCCAGTGAGCCTTCTTGCGCAGACCTTGCGCAAGATCAGGGAGGACGAGGAGCAGGTCATTTTGGTTGCCCCGTATTGGCACAACCGGACCTGGTTCTCCAAACTAGTACTCCTCGCGACAGCACCTCCCTGGCCAATTCCCCTGAGGAAGGACCTCCTTTCTCAGGGACGGGGCACCCTTTGGCACCCTCGTCCCAATCTTTGGAACCTCCACGTGTGGCTCCTGGACGGGACGAGGCAGGTTTGAGTACCCTACCACCAGCGGTGGTGGCTACCATCACTACCGCTAGAGCATCGTCCACGAGACATGCCTATGCGTTGAAGTGGAACCTCTTCGTCAACTGGTGTTCTTCTAAACATCAAGAACCCACGAATTGCCCCATCAGTGTCGTGCTTTCCTTCCTGCAAGAAGGGTTGGAGCGAAGGCTGTCTCCCTCCACCCTGAAAGTGTATGTTGCCGCCATTGCCGCACATCACAAAGCAGTTGATGGTAAGTCTCTGGGGAAGCATGACCAGATCGTCAGGTTCCTGAGGGGAGCGAGAAGACTGAATCCTCCTCGTCCTCCCCTCGTACCCTCTTGGGACCTCTCAGTGGTTCTAACTGCCCTGCAGAGTGCTCCATTTGAGCCTTTGCAATCAGCAGAGCTTAAGTTCCTGTCTATGAAGACAGCGCTCCTGGTTGCATTGGCCTCCATCAAGAGGGTAGGGGACCTGCAGGCATTTTCGGTTGACGAAGCGTGCCTGGAATTCGGGCCGGCTAACTCTCACGTGATCCTGAGACCCCGGCTTGGATACGTGCCCAAGGTTCCTACCACACCCTTTCGAGACCAGGTAGTGAACCTGCAAGCGCTGCCCTTGGAGGAGGCAGACCCAGCCTTGGCACTGCTCTGTCCAGTACGCGCCCTTCGTGCTTACGTGGACAGAACGCGGTGTTTCAGGACCTCAGACCAGCTCTTTGTCTGTTATGGTGGGAAGCTGAAGGGAAAGGCTCTCTCAAAGCAAAGGTTATCTCACTGGATAGTGGATACCATTGCTTTGGCATACCAGCAGCAAGGTCGTCAATGCCCCCTTGGTGTGAAAGCTCACTCCACTCATAGTGTGGCTTCCTCTTGGGCTCTAGCGCATGGCGCCTCGCTAACAGACATTTGTAGAGCTGCAGGCTGGGCGACACCCAACACATTCGCGAGATTCTATAATCTCCGAGTAGAGCCAGTTTCTTCCCATGTACTCGCTTCAACCAGCCGGTACTAGATTCTGCTCAGGTGTCTTCGCTTGCTCGCCATTCCTCTCCACGGACGGGATACGTGCGATCATCTTCTCAGGTGAGTCTGATAAGCTCTGAGTTTCCTCCAGCACTGGTTACATCAACGCCTGAGTTATGCCAATCTGCCATAACACAGCTTTTGCGCTTGACTAGGTGCCTCCATGTGCATGGTCCCCCCTTTGGGCGACCCCCACATGTGTATTCCACTGTAAGTCTCTTTTGAGCGTGTGTCTTTCCCTTGGCAAGCCACCTTGCCACCCCTGGGGTTTAAATATTCCACCTGCGGCTGGACACCTCAGTGATACCCCATATGCATCCCTCTGGGTCATATGTGTCTCTCAAGTCCCCCCCTTAATGGTTGGGCATAATTGCATATTTCTCCTGAGATATGCTTCCCAGTGTACCTTGGTATTCCTGTGTTAAGTAGGACTCCTTCGTTCGTGCTAGTCTCACAACAGGGAGCTCAGACTTACGCAGGGCACTGGATGACAGCCGAGGTGGCGTGATTAGACTGGAACCCCAATCGTCGTCATCCGACGTAACTCGGAGTGACCACGAAAGGGAACGTCTCGGTTACGGATGTAACCCTCGTTCCCTGAGTAGGGAACGGAGACGTTACGTCTTCCTGCCACTTCCGCTGTATCGCTGAAAAACGCCTGAGTTCAGTCTCGGCTCCTCAGCGAAGACATATCTGCATATTGCAGCGTACTTCCTTATATACCCCCTGCGGTGGGCGGAGATACGCTATGCAAATTCCGCAGACCCATGGCATTTCATTGCCATTGGCTCGTTTTATATACTCGAAGGTGAGAGGCTTTCTAAGCGAAACCCCAATCGTCGTCATCCGACGTAACGTCTCCGTTCCCTACTCAGGGAACGAGGGTTACATCCGTAACCGAGACGTTCTGAGCTCCTCTAGTCCTTGAACCCATAGCGCTAAGAGAAACTATGCACTCATTCAAGACCTGTGGGGCTTGCTGATTTAAACATTTATGCATCAGCTTCAACAGAGAAAATTTAATGAAATTTGCAAAAGATAAAATATTTAAATTCCTCAGACTAACACAATGATGTGACCTAATGGGCTTCCTATCTAAGACTTTAACCGCTCTGTTATAAATCATTTGAAGTGGCTTAACTGTAGTTACAGTAGCCTGTGACCATGAGCAGATGCAGTAACTCATATGCGAGAGGATCATGGCGTGCATGAAAGTGTGAGCAGCATGAAACGGTAGGTAATCCCTGATCAATCTGAATGTATAAAGATTTGCTTTGACTACTCGACAGATTTTTTTAATATGACTGTCAAATTGAAGTTGAGAGTCAAGTACAAGGCCCAGGTATTTGACCTCTGATACCTGCTGGATCTTATGCCCCTAATTCCTCTCATAAAGATCGCAATCTTTTTAACAGCATAAATTTAACTCAACTCATAACTGAACCCACTAGAGTTGGTCCTAGCTCCTCTTCTTTGCTTGACTGGATTTTGGTTTCTCATCCTGGTAGAATCTTAAAATCTGGGGTATTACCGGATTCTCTTAGTGACCACTCTATTGTTTATTGTATTTGGAAAATCAAATTGCCTCATCTTCCTCCAAAATTAATTAGAGTAAGGAAATGGAATAACGTTAATCCTGAACACTTTATTCAAGACATACTAGATATAAATTGGGAGAGATTTCAGTTAATTCCATCTGTTGAAGATGCGTGGAATTACTTTTATACTGAATTTGTTGAGATAATAGATAAACATGCTCCTTGGAGATCAATCAAGGTTAAGGGTCGACACTTACCTTGGATCAAAGGAGATCTCATACACTTATTTAAACAAAGAGACAAGGCATGGAAAAAATATCGTATATCAAATGATTATGCTGATTGGGATGCTTATAAAGAACTAAGGAATAAATGTAAAACTATTACTAGAAATGCTAAAGCAAATTACTATAAGGATTGTTTATCAACTGACTTTAAGAACCCAAAGCAATTCTGGAAGAGAATTAATTCTATAACCAACAAACCCATAAAAAACCCTATTTCCCTTATTAGAGTAAATAATGAATCTATTAGTGAACCTTTATTAATTGCAGAGGCTTTCAGCCAGCACTTCTCTACAGTTGGCAGTTCTTTTTCATTTCCTTCTCACTCTGATGTTTCTCTGACTCAAAATAGGTTTAATAGATAATTTTGCTTTAATATTATCACTCCAGATGATGTTCAGCAGGTTATTGATGGCATAAACCCTGGATGTAGTGCTGGTCCAGATGGTCTTGAGATCAAGTTCTTTAAACTTGCCTCTCATGTTATATCATTTCCATTGGCTGATATATTTAATTTATCATTGGCGACTTGCGAAACACCTCGATCATGGAATTGTGCCAGAGTAATTCCTCTTCATAAAGGAGGTGATATCACAGATATTAATAATTACAGACCTATTTCAATTATCAATAGTGTAACAAAAATCTTTGAAAAATTAATCTTTAATCAACTTTCTAAATATCTTAATGACCAAAATGTATTATCTCCACATCAATCTGGTTTTCGTTCAAATTTTTCAACCACCACTGCTCTTTTAAAATTCACAAACGACATACTGTCAGCATCAGACAGTAATATGCTGACAGGTGCTATATTTATTGATCTTACCAAAGCATTTGATATGGTTGATCATTATCTTCTCTTAGACAAATTATATGCTATTGGTCTTTCTTCTGACTCTTTATTATTTTTTAATTCTTTTCTTCATCACAGAAGTCAATGCGTTACTTTTCAAGGCAGCCAGTCTGGCTTCAAAATTATTGATAAAGGAGTTCCACAAGGTTCATCCTTAGGTCCTCTCTTATTTTCCATTTTTATTAATGATCTACCGCAAATCTGTCCAGATAGTTTAATTCACTTATATGCAGATGACACTGTAATATATTCATCCAGTGCTGAAGTCTCACAAATTCAATACTCTCTTCAATCTGATTTTAACTTAGTTCAAAAATGGTTTTCTTCTAATAAACTCCTTTTGAACAAAAACAAATCTTACACTATGTTGTTTTGCTCTCGACCTAATTCCTTGCCTATATCTAAAAGCTGGTCTATTAGTTTTCTCGATGGAACAGCTTTAACAAAAGTTGAAGAGTTTAAATATCTTGGTCTCTGGCTTGATACTCAGCTTTCCTTCAAACCTCATATTAATTCAATCTGTAAGAAAATATATGGTCAATTGAAGTCACTTTATCGCTCTGTTGATTGCTTTTCACAACAGGTTCGAAAAAGAATAATTACGCAATTGATACTTCCAATAATTGATTATGCTGATACTATATACGGGAATACTACTGATTCAAATCTTCGTCCTATCTCTGTACTTTATAATAGTCTTTGTAGATTTGTGCTCAGATGTCCTTATAGAACTCACCATTGCCAAATGTATGAGTCTTTGTGCTGGCTGGCTCCCAAGTCAAGAAGGCAATTTCACTGGTTACTACTTATTTTTAAGTGTATTCACTTGTATTTCCCTCCATATTTGAAATGTTACCTAATTTCTTTTAATACACAGTACAATTTAAGGCATACGGATCAGCTCTTCTTTTATGTACCCAGAATTTGCAAAGAAGTAGGTCGTCGTGCGTTCAAATTTAAAGCTCCATCAGACTGGAACAATCTTCCCTGCTCGCTCAGATCTATAACTACTTTATATGTTTTCAAATCATCTCTTCTTACTTATTTTCAAACACCGTGTTCCTGTTTCTGATCTCTCTTTCTTTTAATTTTAATTTTATTTATTATTTTTGTTTATATTGTACATGTTTGCATTTATGTACCTGTATGCGTATAGTGAAGTGTGTAAGCATATTTATACCTTGTTTTTGTATTTGCATGTTCGCAGATGGCTCATTGATTTCTTCGATTATGGTATGGGCTAAAAATGGGGGGATTAGGTTTGTGGGAGCATTGTTAGTGTGTGTGTGTGTGTACGAATGTTACTGTATTTAAATGTTTCTTATAGTCTTGTGTAGTATTTACTTTAATTATGATTTTCCATTTTGTTGCTGGTTTCTTTGTAATGTAAAGGACCCCCTCGAAAATGAGATGGTGCATCTCAAGGGGTTATCCTTGAAAAATAAAGAAATAAATAAATAAATCAATATATTGTCTTATCTGAATGAGCAGTCAGGGTGATTTTCACATAGTTTTGGAGCAAATATTCTAGTCTACGTGATACAATTTTCAAAAGTCTTGTGAAGAAATAATCAGTATGGGTTTCATGGCCTTATTTCAGTGACAATTTTTTTTGTATTTTCACAAACCACGCATAAATGTCATTATCTCAAAACTACAAACTTTTACATACATGCTGCTGATATATTATTGTAGCAGAGTTTGTGCTGAATACAGTGTAATCAGACTTTAGCCATGAAAATGTCACAAGTAACAGAAATAAGCACAAATGATAGAGCATGTCAGAACACCTCCAGGGCCAGAAAACACCTCAGACCCCAGAGGGTTAAAACCTTTGTAGACATTGCTTGACTGACAGCACTACAAAAACACATTAAAGTGAAACCCCATTGCCTTATCAAGTGCTTTACTTATTGTTGTGGGCTTTATAGGGTGAGTGATATTTCTTATAATACACAAATGAGCTTTGAGAGACTACTGAAAATGAGAGACTACTACAAATGAGAGACTACTAAAAATATTACAAATAGGTTGTTGTCCTCCAAACCACGCTGGTGGAGTTTTTGGCCCCCGTAAAGAAATGGTAATTTTCAGACTGCAATTTAATAAATTGAGCTGTCTGCTCCTTGCTCCCTGAAACAATTATTAAACTAATATTAGCACAAGTTTTGCCTCAAACCACCTGACAAATGAAACCACGCTATGGTGACAAAGGAGTTAAGATGAAGTTTATAACAAAAGAAAAACTTGTGGCTTTTAACTCTGGTTTCGCTAGCTATTTGAGTAAATGAAAACATAATACTTACATTTAAATGTGAATTTGCCATCCACCACCGATCTCTAGTCTTGGCCGCAATTTATTTAAATAAAAATGCTGTCGTCACCGCCGCGCAATGACTTATGGGGTAGGATAGGCCGCTAAGGATCCATTTATGTATCCTTCCTTTCACGGGGAAACGAAGGATGCATTTGGCGCTGCTTTTGAATCAGGGAAGCCTTTGTCGCGCCACAATGACGCAACCGGCCTTCGAATACGGCCTTCGAAGGATGAAGAATTGAATTAGGACAGCCTTCATCGCACCACGGTGACGCAATCGGCTTTCAAATACGGCCAATCGGCCTTCAAATACGGTCTTCAGAGGATGCAGCCTTCACACTGGGACACAGCTTGTGAGTGACCGGAATGCGCTCGTGACCTGAAGAACACGCCCTCGGCAGGACTCGAGTTTTCAGCCAAAACCATATGCAGAAGGCCCAGATGACACACTGAAGAAGTCACCGCCATCAGTCCCAGAAGCCTCTGAAATTCCCTCAGTGAAACAGACCTGCCCAGTCTGAAACGGCGCAGAGTTGATGAAATGGTCTCTATGCGCTCTTGAGAGAGGTAGGCTCGCATCACCACCAAGTCGAGTGTAAAAACGCTCTTCTGCACATTCACATGCAGTCCCAGTGTATCCAGATGGCAAAGCAGCGTTTACACGTGACTGATTAGCACATCCCTTGAGTGAGCTGAAATCAACTAATCGTCCAGATAATTCAAAATGCGCATTCCGCTTGTTCTAAGGGTAGTAAGCGCTGCGTCCACACACTTGGAAAAATGTCCGTCGCCGCGCACAGATCCTTAATGATGTCAGTGACGCCATTACCAGGGACTGCAGAAGTTTGGCCTGGAACACCGGCAGTATGGCCATGGTCTAAATAGGAGAAGGATCTACCGCCAGCAGTCGATTTTGATATTCTAGGTATTAGTAACTGGCCGGAATTTTGAGATCGCAATAGACGTGACGGACTATAATGCGTTAAGAGCTCGCTCAAGTACTGCGGAGCTAAACTATTTAGTGCTTTGTAAGTAATCAGCAATATTTTAAAATTGATGCGACGTTTAATAGGGAGCCAATGCAGTGTTGACAGAACTGGGCTAATATGGTCATACTTCCTGGTTCTGGTAAGAACTCGAGCTGCTGCGTTTTGAACCAGCTGTAGTTTGTTTATTAAGCGTGCAGGGCAACCACCCAGTAGAGCATTACAATAATCTAGCCTTGAGGTCATGAACGCATGAACTAATTGTTCCGCATTTGTCAACGAGAGCATATGGCGTAATTTAGATATATTTTTAAGATGGAAAAATGCAGTTTTACAGATACTAGACACGTGACTTTCAAATGAAAGATTGGTATCAAAGAGCACACCCAGGTTCCTAACCGACGACGAAGACTTGACAGAGCAGCCATCGAGTGTTAGACAGTATTCTAGGTTATTACGTGAGGAAGTTTTTTGTCCAATAATTAGAAACTCTGTTTTTTCAGAATTTAGAAGTAGGAAATTACGAGTCATCCAATTTTTTATATCCGCTATGCATTCCGTTAATTTTGTAAATTGATAAGTTTCGTTAGGTTTTGAAGAAATATACAGCTGAGTATCGTCAGCATAACAGTGAAAGCTAATTCCATGTTTCCTAATGATATCTCCTAATGGTAGCATGTACAGAGTGAACAGCAGCGGTCCTAGTACTGAGCCTTGTGGTACGCCATACTGAACTTGTGATCGAAAATACATCTCATCATTTACTGCTACAAACTGATAACGGTCAGATAAGTATGATTTAAACCATGCTAGTGCATTTCAACTAATGCCAACATAGTTTTCTAGTCTATTGAAAAGAACGTTGTGGTCAATGGTGTCAAATGCAGCACTAAGATCGAGTAACACTAATAGCGAGATACAACCACGATCGGATGATAAGAGCAAATCATTTGTGACTCTAACGAGAGCAGTCTCGGTACTATGGTACGGTCTAATCCGGACTGGAAATCCTCGCAGATATCATTTCTTTCAAGAAAGGAACACAGTTGTGAGGATACTGCCTTTTCTAATATCTTTGACAGAAAAGGTAGATTCGAGATCGGCCTGTAATTGACTAATTCTGTAGGATCAAGTTGCGGTTTTTTAACAAGCGGTTTAATCATAGCCAGCTTAAAGTTTTTTGGTACGTATCCTAGAGACAAAGATGAATTAATGATATTAAGAAGAGGATCTAGGACCTCTGGAAGCATCTCTTTCAGTAGCTTAGTCGGTATAGGGTCTAACATAAATGTTGTAGATTTAGATGATTTAATGAGTTTAGTAAATTCTTCCTCTCCTATAACAACGAATGAATCAAATTTTTCCTCAGGGAGACTACAATGCACTGCCTGATGCGATACTGTAGTAGACGGTTGCATAGTTATAATTTTGTCCCTGATATTATCAATCTTATAAGTGAAGAAGTTCATAAAATCATTACTGCTGTGTTGCTTGGAAACTTCTGGGCTTGAAGCTTTATTTTTCGTTAGTTTAGCCACCGTTTCAAATAAATACCTAGGATTATGTTTATTTTCTTCTAATAGGGTTGAAAAATAAGCAGATCTAGCAGATTTTAAAGCCTCTCTGTAAGTAATTGAGCTCTCCTTCCATGAAATGCGAAATACCTCTAGTTTTGTTTTCTTCCAGTTGCCCTCCATTTTTCTGGCTGCTCTCTTAAGGGCCCGAGTGTGCTCGTTGTACCACGGCGTTGGACTATTTTCTTTAATCTTCTTTAAGCGCAACGGAGCAACTGTGTGTAAAGTGCTGGAAAAGAGAGAGTTAAACGTTTCTGTTGTAATATCTAGTTTTTCTAAGCTATCCGGGATGCTGAGATGATGAAACTGATCAGGAAGATTATTAATAAAGCAATATTTAGTGGCAGAAGTGATAGGTCTCACATATTTGAAACATAGTATAAACAAAAATAAAGTCATCAACTAAGATGTTATTATAGTGTTTGTTCCAATGTAGGCTATATTCAAACTAATGAATCCTTAACTTTGAAATACGTATGATAAAATGTATACTTTAGTTTTTACAAAGAAAGATTACACTGGAAATATTGTTACAATTTTAATAGTTGTTGTAATTGTATAACCTTTTTAATAAAATAGCTATATATATATATATATATATATATATATATATATATATATATATATATATATATATATATATATATATATATTAGGGGTGGAGCCGAACCCGAATACGGTATTCGGAAAGGCACAAATAATGTGTTTTCTACGAATACTTTTTTCGAACAAATACTTTAAAAATATTTGTATTCGGGAACAAGAAAAACTTTATATCAAAAAGCTGCGTTTCCTCATGAGACATGGCGACCGGCGGCGCTGCTGATGTGGTGGCTGTAAATCCACTTGTTGATAAGAAAGGAGGAAAGAGCCACATATGGAAATATTTTGGATTAGGCTAATGTCACTTTGCCATAAGGGGCCGTTCACATAGCGCGTTTTTTGCGCGTGCAGATTTCAAATGTAGGCGCGCGGCAAGCGCGTTTATAATAGAAGCGAGCGGCGCGCTCGTTTTTCCAGGCGCGCCTATGTCCATGGTTGAATAGCAACGACAGACGCCACGAGAGAGAAAGCGCTGGGAAAGGAGAAAGCGGTGCGAACTGCGCTCTCCATGATGACGAGGAAGTATCAGCAAAGAATTAATTGATTTTTTAGCCCTTGCATTAGCTTTAGACATGAGGATGAGAAAAGCTGTCATTATGTCATTAATATCAGTCCTCAGAAAAGCAGTTCTAGGCTTATTCTTGGCTGGATAACTCTTAGCAGGTTTAAAAGCCCTTTTAAAATGAAATATGAATGCAGTTTTGTATTAAATAAAAGTACAGTCAAGTCAAATAAAAATACGTTTTATCTCCTGTATAGTTTGGTAACACTACAATAAGATACCATTCATTAACATTACTTAATGCGTTATCTAACATCAACACATTGAGTGAACAATATATTTTTACAACATTAATTAATGTTTGTGAATGTTATTTAATACAAACACTTGATTGGTCATGTTTGTTCACTTCATTCATTGTGCATTAAATAATGTTAACTTTTGATTTTAAAAATGTATTTTTAAATTAACCCCAAGGAGAATAATTGCGACAGCATATAACTATTGTTTATTGTTAGGTCATTTTATCTAATGTTATCTAACAAATGGAATCTTATTGTAAAGTGTTTTTAATACTACAGTTTCGATCTTTGTAACCGTGATATACACTTTAATATATGTAAATTTAATCTAAATTAAGCTTTGGTACCGAAATTGGTACCGAGAACCGTGGATTTTCACTGGTATTGGTACCGAATACTGAAATTTTGGTACAGTGACAACACTAGTTAGCTCTGTTAGCTCGGTAATTTAGACAATAGGCTGTTGACAGAGTAACGTTAACGTAGGTAATGGCTGTTATGTTATTTTCTTTTCAATGACGTTCCTTGTTACATGTTCATTGCTGGATTTATGGAAAAACATCAACCAATATTGCATATCCATAATTATTATAATGGATATAATTAAAGAATACTTACACTATAACGTAAATTAGAAGTGTAACGCAAAAAACTGGATTTTTACACCTATTTTGAATTTTACTCGAATACAAATACAAATACTTTTTCCCCCTCAACAAATACAAATACAGATACAAATACCGGCTGCTTTGCACACCCCTAATATATATATATATATATATATATATATACACAAGGATAGATGTAAAAAAAGTCTTAAAAGGTCAATATAAGCCTTCTCTTTAAATAATTTTTATTGTGTTTTATTAGTGACACATGAATATATTCCAAATCTGAAAATACAGTATGAGAACAATTAACTGCACAATTACTAGAAATGTTTACCTTGGATATTATACAATTTGCAAGCACAATTGAAAAAAACAACAACAACAACAACTTTCCAACTGTGAACCAATTATATATATATATATATATATATATATATTTGTCCTTGCATTCTTTCTTGTGTCTCAGTGACACACCTGAATGAAAGGCTCATTATGTATGCAGCCCCATTATGCTGGCCATTGTCTTCTCAGGTGAGAACTACTCATTTTTCGTGATGGTGTCATTGGATCGTTTACGCCCCTGCGCATATTGCCTTTCCAAACAAAAAGTGTCTTACAAAATTTAAATGTACTGTTTTATGTGAATGATTAGGCAGGATGATTTTCACATCATTTTGAAGAAAAAACTCTAGGCGACAGAAGTCTTGTGGACACATATTTTGTGGCCTTATTTCAGAAACTTTCAATTTTAGTTTTTTCAATAACCATGCATAAACATTATTCTCTCAAAAATACAAACATGTACATACATGTTACTCACATATTATGATAGCCCTGTTTGTGCTAAATAGAGTGTAATTATACCTTTGCCATTAATATGTTTATAAGCAACTGAAAAAAGCACAAATGTCAGGGCATGTCAAAACATCTCAAGGACCCCAAAAACACCTTAGGCCCCAGAGGTTTAATAACAACATTAATTTCAGGATTTTTCACAAACAAAAATCATACAGGGTTAGAATTATGTGAAGGTAAGTAAATAATGACAGAATTATCATGCTATAGTATAACTTCCTAGGGCTTGCTTTCATTTTGAGAATATTTAATTTAAAAAATATATATTATACAGAATAACTAAAGAAATTAAGCGAATATAAAATGATTTTTGCTTAAGAAAATAATAACTTATAAGTTATGTACTATGTATGCATGCATTTTTTCACTTGCAGGTAGATACTCCTGTATGTTTGAAAGGAACAATACCACATTACCTTATAATCAGTGGCAAACTATATTTGAACCACGTCCCAATATCCTGGTGAATATGACGGATAGAAAGCTTCAGTGTACTGCCCAGACAATCCGACTGTCTTGCTGTGAAGATAATTATGATGTTGTCTGGGACAAAATCAATGGGACTGAGATTTCAGAAGGTTAAGATATTTATGTATTTTGCAATATAGTCTTACAAAAGTTAAAGAAACAAAAAGTGCAGTTATCAGTTGCTCTGAAAAAAAAAAACAGTGAATGTTTTAAATATGTTCCAACAATTATATGTACCCATTTTATGCAATTAGATGGCAGCAGATGTCTCGTTTTAAAATATCAAATCCAGAGTGATAATTCTGGGGATAAAATCTTTACATGTCGAATCAAGAACCAACCAGCACTACAAACTTTCAGTTATAGCTGGAACAGTGTCACAGTTAATTTAGTGACAGGAGGTGAGGCATAAGTCTCTTATTCTTTACATGATTCAGCAGAAAGTTAATGTATCTGTTTCAGTTGTCTAAAACAAATAATTGATTTTTGCTGACTTTCAGATTTTTTCTGTAAGGACTTCCATGGAGTTGGAGAAATAGGTGAAATTGTAACGGGAGCCTGTGAAAAGGGCAAAGAAGGCACCATAACTTATCTGTGTACATTAAATGGATGGAATGAAATAGACAATAGCTGTGTAGTTAAAGCAATCAAAGATCTTCAAAGGAAAGTTGAGGTAATCATCTCAGTTACATATGTAACCCATATGTAGACGTTACGGCGGAAGTGAATCGACGAATTGGGGATCACTTTGAGAGACCAATCTACTTCAAGTGTGACTAAATGGACATTGGCATGAGAGATTTGCATGCGGGTAAAAATATAGAAGCAGATGCATTGCATATTTTGTTTCCGTTGAGGAGCCGAGCCTGTGACCCTGTGGCCCGGTCACCCAGCGGTGACACAGCAACTGTGGCGACGGAACGTAACGTCTCCATTCCCTTCTTAAGGGAACGAGGGTTACATACGTAACCGAGACATTCCCTTTCAGTCGGTCACTATCCAGTGGGCTAACCTCTGTATGGAGACAGCCTTTCCCTTCTGCTGGCCCTTTGTCTCCATAACAGACAACGAGCTGGTCTGAGGTCCTGAAGCTCTGCGTTCAGTCCACGTACAGGCACAAAACGCAGATGGGATAGAGCAAAGCTAGGGCTGGTTGGAAGCCAATGCAACAGAAGACCTGTCTTTAACAGGAGAACAGAATTTTTTAACTCCACTGACTGCAGAGGTTAAAAGGGGGATCTCTGCAATGCCATAAGCACCAAAGAAAAAGTCCCAAAATTTCCGGGGGTCTTCCAAGTGGTAAGAACACCACTCAGGCGCCTCATAGAGGGGGCTCTAGACAAAGTGATGGTATCTACCTCTGCTTGGGGTAGTCCACCTAAGTCCTTGCTTCTGAGTCCAAAGGAGATGCGGGTGAGTTGCTACATGCGGCGGGAGCGTAGACCACCCTGACGGTTGATGTACGCAACAGTCACAGTGCTGTCCGTATGGACCAGTAGGTGCTTGCAATGTAGCAGCACTTTAAAGCAGCCCAGTGCCAGACGTACTGCTAGCAACTCAAGGCAGTTGATGTTCCAATGCAGTCAAATACCCGAAATTGCAGGCCCGTATTACGTGGCCCCCCAGTTGGTGGCAGAGGCATCCGTGAAGACCACAGCATGCCTGGACACTTGTTCTAGAGGAACTCCTGCCTGTAGAAACGGAGGGTCCGACCACGGACTGAAGGTTTGGCAACAATACGGGGTAATAGAAACCCAGTGCATTCCACTCTGCCACGCCCATCTCGGGACTCAGTTGTGAAGCCAGTGCTTGTAAGCTCCAATCACCGGCCCAAAGACGGTGTCCAGTGTCTTGGTTCGAAGGGAATTCAGCGTGTATGACGTTTCGGGCGCTTCTGGAAAAATCACTTTAATTTATTAAACAGTTAATTTCCAATTTTAATTCTGACTCCATTAATAATTTAATCTGACTCCAAATTTTAAGTGACTCTTTGTTTATTCCAATTGTCTATCTTAACAGCTGATCCGCAGATTAGTTGTGATTTATTTTAGACCAAGAATTATTCTGGGCATCTCATACTTTCAAATATTCGCTCATTACGGACCTAGTGTCACTTTGAGACGTCACGTCGCGACTGCGCGCTCACGATCACAAACTAGCCAGTCCTGAAATAGTCAGAGGGTGCAGTACAAATATTTTACCCTATGCGGCCGCACACTACAGACCCATAGGTGTAATTTTTATAATATTTGCAGCATACAACATGCTAAGGCAGGGAATAGTCAGAAATCAGAAGGTTTTTCTAAGATGTGCCCCATGGTCCATTCAAAGTGCCTTCAGTTTGATCTATCCTGGACAAAGATTTGCGGAAACACCAGACTACACATTAATCTACTGGAAATAATGATTTCAGAAGAATGCAGAATAAATCAAGGTTAACATTTATTTTTGCCAGGCAGAATTAAACATCCAATAAAAAGAATTAAAAAGAATACATAATACACAACTGATCAGCATACTAATAGAGACAACATTTAAAATGCAATATCAAAAATAGTTTCAAAGAGTCAGCATACCTGGCAATAGAGACACACAGCAACAGTGTGGGAAGTTCTGTTTACAGATGCTTCCTTGAGGGGTTTGCCAATCCCCTTTAAATACCCAAGTGGAACAAAAGAACAATAAACATCTAGCACCCAAATATTTATTCAGCTTTTGCTGGACCCTTTCTCGTGCCCAAGTGGTCACGCCTGAGTTTGGGGGATAAACACAAATGGTTATCTATTATCTTTATTGGGGCATCTTCCCACATCAGAAGAACAGGCATTGTTTTCTTTGTTCTGACTGTTCTGCTGCTGCGGGAATGAAACTTCTTTACCATTCGCACCAGAAGTATTTATTTTGACCTCTCATAAAACAACTGGAGACAGTAGGTGTGTGTTTTGCATGACTGAATGAGACCTGGGGGGAGAAGATAGTGTGAGGAGTCAGGACCCCAGCATGGGGGGAAGAGACGAGATTGGAGAAGTTGTGTTGTGCTCTCTCTCCCATAGATCTCTTCTTCAGATTAGTGGGTTTTATTGTTTTATTGCAGGTTAGGGTTCTTGAATTCAGTCTTAGTAAAAGTCCATCCTTACAGTTTCCGCCCCTGGCCCCTTGGGGCAGATTTAGATCAGTCCCTGAGGGGCCAAAATTTGATGAAGTCCGCTTATGGTTGCAGTTTCCGTAGGGCTGGTACCTGTAATGGACTGAGCGCAATGGCCACGTTCGTTGAAGTGCGCATTGTGCGGAGAAGACATCTGAAGTAGCAGCACTGGCAGAGTGTGAATAAGAAGATGAGCACACTGGCAAGGACACATCCACGGAACGTCCAGTCCCACCAGGTATAAGCATACCTGGCTGAGCGGGTAGAGGAGCTGGACAGGATTTCTGCAGTCTTTCTCGCCAGATTCGCTTCCACTTGAGCTTGGTTGAGATGGTACTCAGTCTGTAAGATGATTTCTTGCACCAAGTCCATTGTTTTGACCAACGCTTGAGTGCTCTGTTCATAGAAAGTGTCCTCCCACCAGGGAGAAACGTCCACGTCCATCGGTACCCTCCCCAGGATGTTTATCTGACCCATTGAAAAGTCCTCTTTCACTTCCAAACAGAACGTGTGGTTCGCAGGGCAGGTCAGACCTCCATAGGAGAAGGAATTCATCTCACTGACGACGCACCACTGTGTGTGAGACACTTGAACAGCATCAGAATGACCATGCAATGACTGAACATTAATGAGCTTAGAATCATTGGAAGAAAAGGGTTGTAGAGTGTTGCAGGTACAGATAATGTAACTAGATGTTTCATGACAACAGGTGCGAGTGGTAAACAAGGTTTCAGTGCCCTTCAAAGTCATATACCCCGTCAGATGATCCCATTTTATAATTTGATCTCTCACTACCACGCCAATAGAGCGTATGGTAGTGGAATTTAGATAAATTTGATCTGGGTGAATTAGAGGGAAAGTGGCAAAGAACCCAATACAGCCAGTACATTCATTTCCAGTATACATCATTAATGTTGAAAGCAGTTCAGAATACTTAATATTTTTCATTCTCTCTGATGCAAGCCATCTATGCAGATCTAAAATTTCAATAAGATCATTTAAAACATGCCTAGGTGTTTTATGGAGACGAAGATCTAAAATCTCTTGTCTTGCTGCAGTAAACAAATCTTGTGCATACAATCTACAGGCTAAGTCATGCTCGATGGTACGGGTCTGATTGAAAATTGATTGACTGGTCGTCAGAAGCGCCTGCGCCTCAGATCTGACCGCTTTGATAATGTTTTCGTTACTATTGGTGATGTGTTGAAAACCAGTAGCTACCTGATTTGCCAACCAAGTTGAATATTGAGATTGACCTGTTATTTTGTAAGTGTTGGATATAGAATTAACTGAGCCAAAAAGGCCTGCTATATTTCCAAACAGGTCTCGTTTGGTACGAGCAGATGGAATTTGAACTGCAAGTCTGTTTTTGTAATCAGAAATTAAATCATCGATGCGTGACTGTAGCCATGTATACGTCTTATCATTAAAGTTGCAGTGTTTTACATAAGCAGATAACACATTGGAGATGTTATACGTGACATGTGTTATCACAAGATTGACATCATGTAGTAAAGTCTTATTTACATTTCCTTTGATTATGCCACCTGGAGGGGTGGTATACAATTTCGGACACTGTGTGGGTTTTTTGTAACCGCATGTGGTTAAGTTAAAGCAATGGTGTAAAGTCCATGAACAATTGTGAGGACTAGTATAATTATCCATATTTGCCTCACATTTTCCCACACAGTATGTTCCTTCTTTTCGGCCAGTCCAAACAAATGTTTTCAAATTATTGTTCGATACCTTATTTGTTAGATTGAAAAGAAGTTCAGTAAACTTTAAATGTGTATTGTTATGTGTTGTAGTGTGTGTGCACCTATATGTGGTTGGTTGGAGGTCCTTAGTGGAATAACATTTTTTTGGATCTCCTCCATGGTTGTTATTTTCATATAGTGTGTGCATGTTACCAATATTTGAATCTGGGAATTCTTCGAGTTGGTACCAGGCGGTAATGTTGTGGTGAAATTTTGGTGCGCGTGTGTAGCTTGTAAGGTTTTTGTCTGGAAGATGGGTAGAACCTGTCTTACAGCATATTTTTGTTACACAATTTGGTTCCGGTGCTAATCCGGGGGGCCATACGACTATTTCTTTGTATGTGACTGGAATGTATGATGTGGATGGCCCCTTAATATATTTCCATACCCATCTACCGCATCCTAAGGTGTGTGCGAGTGTGACTCGTTGTCCCAATTCAATGCAGGTGGGTCCGGACACCGTCCTGGCATCTGGCCTCCATGGAATTGCGATGACTGTCCTATAAAGGAAAAAGATCATAATTAATTCACTGAACCTTTGAACCGTTTACATTGGGACATGTGGTACCATCTTAATTTTCCTCTGATGGTCACGGCCACACAACTGTTGCAAACAGCTTTAATTTCATAGGGCCCGTGCCATCTAGGGGAAAATGCGTTTTGTTTTACAAAAACGCGTACCATCACAATGTCTCCTTCTGAAAATGTTGTTTCAGAGGTTGGGTTAAATTGTGCATCATTTGTCAGGTCTGACTGTTGTTGTTTCAGTCCAGCCTGGGCGTGCAGCACCTTCAGCCTTTCTTGCAATTGCACCAACACCGTCTGCTGAGTTGCGAGCATGAGGGGCCCCAGGTCTGCTGGGGAAATTTCTGGATCAATGGGTAACTTCATCACCCTTCCAGTCATAAGCTCATATGGGCTGATGCCTGTAGCTTTTGATGGGGTTGCTCGCAGCACAGTCAGAACAGTGGGTAAAGCATCACTCCACCTGTTTTGGTGTTGAGCTATTTGCTTAGCAATATTTTCTTTGATGGTGCGGTTCGCACGTTCCACCATACCAGAGCTTTGCGGCCTGTATGGGATGTGAAATTTTTGCTTGATGTTCAGCATTTTGCACATATTTTTCATGACTTGTCCAGTAAAGTGAGTCCCCTGATCTGATTCAAGTTGAATGGGTGCTCCCCAAAGAGGGATGATTTGGTTCGCCATCACACGTGCCACTGTATTTGCTGTATTATTGCGAGTGGGAATTATTTCAACCCATTTTGAGAATTTGTCAATTATCACGAGGCAATAGCGATACCCTCCCTTGGCACTGGGAAGCGGACCAATGAAATCCAATTGTAAGGACTCCCAGGGCCCTTTTGGTGGTTCTGGTCTGCGTAGGTTTGTTCGGCCTAGCTTTCCCTGGTTAATTGTCGCACACACAAGACAGGCATAGCACCATCTTTCAATGTCAGCTGCCATTCCTTGCCACCAAAACTGTTTTTGTATCAACTGTGCTGTTTTTGTTGCCGATACATGCGCATAATCATGATATAATTTGATTATTGGCTTTTGGAGGGCTTCTGGAACGACAAATTTTCCATCTCGGATTACTATGCCTTCAATTATGTTCACCATCTGATCATGTTTCAAGTGTGGCACAAGTTCTCCATCAGAGACCCACAGATCTTGTTGATACTGTTTGAGGTCGATGGGTGTGACTTGTGCAGCACTTGCTACAGAAACAGAGGTTGTCTCGTTTTGCCAACAGTCGCCTTTCACTGCTGCCAGCTTTGCTAATTGGTCAACAATGTTATTGTTTCTTTCGTGCACATCTGGATTTTTGTTAATGTGCGCGCGCACTTTTACCACGGAAATGGAGTTCTCTCGCACTTGTACAGCTTGCCATATCGCAGTTATGGTGTTGAAATGTTTTATGGCCGTTCCGGCAGAAGTGAGGAATTTTCTCAATTGCCATTGTGCCATAAAATCAGTAACGACGCCGAAAGAATAACGACTGTCCGTGTGCACGCATAGCGGTTCAGGGTGTGCCTTGATCGCTTCTAGCAGTGCAATGAGTTCAGCTTCTTGTGCGGATATGTTAGCTGGTAGTTTAAACAACAATTGCCGTTTAGCATCTGTCTCGGGAAGATGAGGGGTCCACACTGCACAGCCAGTATAGAAATGACCATTTTGACAGAATCGGGAACCATCAATGTACACATGCACTTGGCCTGGCAGTGGCTGGTCATGGACAAGGCTTTGTGCCTCTTGTTTGGGCTGGCATGTGTGCGGGTGTCCCTCAACATCCCCGAGCAGATGTGGCAAAATTCGTGTGTTTTTTGTTGTGATTTCACGCGCCTGAATGTCTGCTAGCCATCTTGCTAATCTTTGGGAGGAAACTCCCTTTATTCGGCCCTGTAACAGCATTCGTACAGGCGTGTGCATTGTGTGTATAACTACAGATTGGAAACCTACAATGGGTTCTGTTGTTTTTAACATCCAGTGCACCGCAAGCACATGCTGTGTACATGGGTCGAATCCTTGTTCGACCAGAGATTTTTTCCGGCTGTAGTAAGCGATTGGACGCAGTTTTCCTCCATATTCCTGAGCTAAGACTCCGCTTAGTGTAATTTCATGCGCGTCTACTTGAATGTGGAAATTTTTTGATGGGTTGGGCAAACCCAGGGCGGGCGCGGCGCACAAACGCTGTTTCAAATCTGTAAAAGCCTGTTCGTGTTCATCAGTCCATTTAAGGACATCATTTGGTTTCGTTTTCCCTTTTAAAAGCGAATACAACGGTGCGGCGGTATTTGCAAAATCAGGGATGAAATCTCGTAAATAGTTTGCTGTTCCTAATACTTTTTGCAACGAGTTTAAAGTATAAGGTCGAGGCAGTTCGGCAATGCATTTTTTTCTGTCGTCTGTTAAAGCTCTGTGGCTTTGAGTCAGAGTGTATCCTAAATAGTGTACCTCCCTCTGCGCAATTTGGGCTTTTTCTTTGTTCATTTTAAAGCCTGCGTTTCCTAGCATCTGTAACACTTCGTCAACCAGCTGCAAGTGGTTCTCAAGTGGTTCTTCTGTGGCTATCAGTATGTCGTCTACATAATGAACTACTTTGCCAGTTCCTAGTAAGGGACTGAGTACATCTGCCACAGCTCGATGAAAAATCGAGGGGCTGTTGTGAAGGCCTTGCGGCATTCTTTCCCAGGTATACTGCATTTGATTTACAGTAAAGGCCAGCTTCCACTGGTCTTCTCGTTTGACTTTAATAGACCAAAAACCATTTTTGATGTCAAGCACTGTGAACCACGAAGCATTGGTTGAAACTTGTGATAAGATTGTAGCTGGATTTGCCACTATAGCTGTTGCTTTAGGCAGAACTTTATTGAGACGCTGATAATCAATACAAAGACGCCATTTACCGTTAGGTTTTGGAACTGGTAAACACGGAGAATTTGTAGTTGAACAGCATCGCCGAACTATGCCTCTAATCTCAAGTTGTTTCACTATCTCATGAACAGCGACCTCTGCCTCTGGCTTAATGCGATATTGTTTTTGTGGGGGAGGGGGCTCTCCCTCAATGCATACTTCAAAATCAACGAGGCCGCAGTCGTGTTCATGATTAGCCCAAACGTCGCTGTGTTTGTTGATGAGAAGTTGAATTGGATCTGTGTTGGATATGGACATAATGTTGGCCCTGCCTTGAGGCAGGCATTTCTTTGCCGTTTTGTTTGTTTGTACTTCAATTTGTTTTTCAAAGCAATGAATTACAAATCCATGTTTTCTCATAATGTCCATACCCAATACAGTTCCTTCGCTGTTATCTGGTAAATACCAGAATTGTTCGTTTAGCACTACCATGCCTAAATCGAGTTGGACTGATTTTGTTTGAGTTGCTGTCATCAAAGTATCGCCTATACCTTTAATTTGAATTGTTCGCGTGCTTAGTGGTAACGGAATGTTTGTACAAGAGCAAGCGGCTCCGCTATCAATAAGAATGTTAACTAACCGGCCTCCAAGGTTAGCTCTTATTTTGATTCGGTTTCCGCTTGTGATAATGCTTCCTATAGCAACGGAGGCCACGCACCCCTATTGGGGATTGTTATATTTCGCCAATAGGATAGCGAGATCTGCCTGCAAGTTTTTGTAAGGGCCGTCCCGGTTCGTTGATTGTTCTTCAATTTGTTTTGAGCTATTCTCTGAAGGATTATTTTCTGCAATCAAATTCCCTAAGCGTCTGAGAATTTCGTCGTCATTTTTAGAATGCGTTTTTTGATTGACCTGCTCTCTTTTTAGCTTGAAGCAGCTCTGAATAGTATGGCCAGTTTTCTTGCAATAGAAACATTGTAGTGGCTTAGTCCTAAAACCAGGATTTTTAGCACCTTTTCCTTCAGCTAACCATTGCGTTGTTGAAATAGAACGAGCTTTGCTTTGTTTGAGCCTAGTTTCTATTTTGGAAGCCCAATCCACCAGTGACCGGTAGGTATTTTCAGATGGATCGGCTCCATGAACGAGCGCCTGCTGTATATGAGGGCCTGCATTATTTTTCAGGAGTTGCAGTAAAACTTCCTGATCACGCTGTGCATCTTCTAACCCTGAGTGCTCTTTGTAAGTCACCCATAAACGTTCAGCATAAATTTCAAATGGCTCTTTGGTGGCCTGTTTGATGTCCAAAATTCTGTTCCACTCCGCATGTGTTGGTCCCCTTAACTCTAATAAAGTCTCCCTCAATCTTTCATAAACCTCATTTTCATCTTCATCTTCCTGTTTGATTATAATTTCTCCAGATCTCAATTCACGTGACATTTTTGGTTTTAGCTCGTCTGGAATAGTGAGGAGGGCTACTTGCCAAACGTCTCTAGGCTCTAACTTGTACACTGAGGCCTGTAACATTAAGTTGTCCCAGTAGGGTTGAAAAGGGCCTTTTCTTGGCATTGTGCCCACAACTTCTTTGTGTTTTGTGCATTCTTCGCAAGTTAAAGGTCGGCTAATGGTAGTGACTTCATCATCTGCGTTAGTCATTGTTTTAAGAACAGCAATTTTTACGGGTTTTCGGAGAACAGTGCCAGATTTACTTCGAGTTCGTATGGGACTGCGGGGTTTCGGTTCTTCGGGTCTATTTGGATAATACATTTCAGTCGCGGGTTCTGGAGAAAGATCGCGCACTCCCAGAATAGAGCGTCCCTTTGGAGTTTGTCTACGAGTTTCTCCCAGTGACAACTGATCTTGGATGCCGCTCGGTAGAGCTGCTACCATATCATCTTCGTCGCTATCACTGTATACATCGCCTTCGATTTTAGAATTTATAGCCGCTAGCTTAACTGCAGCTATAGGAAAGCCTGCAGAATCGCAGCACTCCTCGAGCGCGGACGTGTATTGTTTATCTACTTGAAGTTTCTTCTCAAGTTTTTTAATTTGTGTTCCCATCGCGTTGCCCTGTCTTGCCCAAGTTTGTTTATCATACACAGATGCTTCGACCTGTGCTCTGAGTTTTTTCAACTCATCTGATCGCGCTGTTTCTAGTTCTTTGATGTTTGAAATCACGCGTTCGTTTTCAACAATAGTCTCTAAATCATTTCGACGTAGCAAATAGACGATCGCGACCGGGATTTTCCGAAAATGAGATTTAGTCTCTAGTTTTCGCCCCTCAGTAGCGTACCAGGCTAAAATTTGCTCATTATTCCAATCAAAATCTACCCCATTGTTACGCAAACGAAAAAGAAGATCTTTGATTTGCAAAGCAAGAGATTCCATTACATCCTTGTCTACACTCGAACTACCATTTCCCTGATAAGCCATGTTTTTCTTGTAATCTTCGATTTATACCGGTTTTCTGCGGTTCCGGTCTATCCTGGGTATTCCGACCCGTTCTACCAATGTGTCTATATGAGGTGCGTCTAAGTTTTCCCTCAACACTTTCTAAAAGATACAGGAAAAACGTACTTACCACAGTAGCTGGAGACAGAGAAGGAGAAGCTCAAACCTCATGCTCCGTTCGGATCTGAATTGTCGCGCCGAAAGACGTCACTCGCCTGAGACTGGGAGATCACGTCGGGGTCACCACTTTGTAAGCTCCAATCACCGGCCCAAAGACGGTGTCCAGTGTCTTGGTTCGAAGGGAATTCAGCGTGTATGACGTTTCGGGCGCTTCTGGAAAAATCACTTTAATTTATTAAACAGTTAATTTCCAATTTTAATTCTGACTCCATTAATAATTTAATCTGACTCCAAATTTTAAGTGACTCTTTGTTTATTCCAATTGTCTATCTTAACAGCTGATCCGCAGATTAGTTGTGATTTATTTTAGACCAAGAATTATTCTGGGCATCTCATACTTTCAAATATTCGCTCATTACGGACCTAGTGTCACTTTGAGACGTCACGTCGCGACTGCGCGCTCACGATCACAAACTAGCCAGTCCTGAAATAGTCAGAGGGTGCAGTACAAATATTTTACCCTATGCGGCCGCACACTACAGACCCATAGGTGTAATTTTTATAATATTTGCAGCATACAACATGCTAAGGCAGGGAATAGTCAGAAATCAGAAGGTTTTTCTAAGATGTGCCCCATGGTCCATTCAAAGTGCCTTCAGTTTGATCTATCCTGGACAAAGATTTGCGGAAACACCAGACTACACATTAATCTACTGGAAATAATGATTTCAGAAGAATGCAGAATAAATCAAGGTTAACATTTATTTTTGCCAGGCAGAATTAAACATCCAATAAAAAGAATTAAAAAGAATACATAATACACAACTGATCAGCATACTAATAGAGACAACATTTAAAATGCAATATCAAAAATAGTTTCAAAGAGTCAGCATACCTGGCAATAGAGACACACAGCAACAGTGTGGGAAGTTCTGTTTACAGATGCTTCCTTGAGGGGTTTGCCAATCCCCTTTAAATACCCAAGTGGAACAAAAGAACAATAAACATCTAGCACCCAAATATTTATTCAGCTTTTGCTGGACCCTTTCTCGTGCCCAAGTGGTCACGCCTGAGTTTGGGGGATAAACACAAATGGTTATCTATTATCTTTATTGGGGCATCTTCCCACATCAGAAGAACAGGCATTGTTTTCTTTGTTCTGACTGTTCTGCTGCTGCGGGAATGAAACTTCTTTACCATTCGCACCAGAAGTATTTATTTTGACCTCTCATAAAACAACTGGAGACAGTAGGTGTGTGTTTTGCATGACTGAATGAGACCTGGGGGGAGAAGATAGTGTGAGGAGTCAGGACCCCAGCATGGGGGGAAGAGACGAGATTGGAGAAGTTGTGTTGTGCTCTCTCTCCCATAGATCTCTTCTTCAGATTAGTGGGTTTTATTGTTTTATTGCAGGTTAGGGTTCTTGAATTCAGTCTTAGTAAAAGTCCATCCTTACATGCTGAAGCGGCCTCATATGGAGTAATCCCAGCAGCCTTACAACAGCTGCAGAATCCATATGCCCCAAGAGCCTCTGAAATAATTTCAATGGGGCCGCTGTCCTACATTTTGTCTGGTTGACTGAGTCCAACTCCATACCGAGATCCTCTGCACAGGGGAGAGTTTGCTCTCTTCCCAGTTGACCCAAAGTCCCAACTGGCTGGGGTGACTCAGCACAATGTCCCTGTGTTCGCTCAACTGCTCTCGCGACTGAGCCAGTATGAGCTAGTCATCGAGATAGTTGAGAATATGAACACCACGTTCACTCAGGGGAACAGTGGCTGCCTCCGCAACCTTTGTGAAGAAGCGAGGCTACAGTATGGGGTTAGGATTGTTGCATTATTCCAAATAAATAGATTACGATTCACAAAAAAAATGTAAAGAGATTCACAAAATGTATAAAAATCAAATAAATAGCTTAAGATCCAAAATTAAATGTAAAGATTTTCAAAAATCACACTCAAAAAAATAATTCTGTGGCTTAGTAAATATTACAGTAATATTTAACTTTATTAACTTAATAAAATCTCTGAATATCGTTTACTTGATTGTTTGAGTTAAACATACCAAAATAATTGACTAAAAATCCAACAGTTAGTTTTATATAAAATTTACAGATATATTTAAGTTTTTTTTTTCACTAAAATAATTTAGTATTTGACTAACCAATTATTTCTTTATAATACACTTAATATATTTGTGAAATAGGGTTAGATTGAAACGCCTTGCATAAAACACACGACTTTAATCCTAATGATAATGAATATAATTAATTTGGGTGATAAAATGTCCTCAGAACTGTGCACTGTTTGTTTATTGGCCGGTTATGGAGTCAGTCGCTCGCAGTATCTTTCGGCTGTGAGTGAAATGCAGTGAAACGGCGGTATGAAGTTCGAAATTCACCCGCAGAGCGCGAGTCCGTCTGTGGCACAAGAACCAGCGCTGATCCGGTGGAAATTGGATAACAGACTGGTTGATTACACTTGAATTAGGCTACCTGAATGTTTAAATATTTAATTTTTACTTCTAAAATGTTTGAAATGTTTAAATGAGTTTAAATGTTGGCAATATTGTAAAGGCTACATGTTAAAACAGTGTAAAATAGGCCTTGTCCACATGGACACGGGTATTTTTATAACCGTCACTTTTTTTATGCGGTTCGGCCGTTCGTCCACACGGAAACGCAGTATCAGGTCACTGAAACCGAACATTTTTGAAAACCCCTGCCAGGGTGAGGATTTTCAGAAACGCCGGTTGAGGTGTTGTCATGTAGACAGTAAAACCGGGGTTTTTGCCTCTGATTCAGGATTCTGATTGGCCAACGTGGCTTTACGATCGCCGCCTGCTGGTGTGGCATGCTCTTGACAGCGCTTGATGGCATATTTTTGCGTTTTCATGTAGGCGGAGATTTCTTTTAAACCGAGCATGTGTGGACGGGATTTGTTTTTAAAACGCAGGAGGAAAACCTCCGGTTATAAAAATATCCATGTCCGTGTGGACTAGGCCATATGCTGTATTGCTGTACTCATCGACAATAAAGGCCAATGTCATGTATACTGGTGGTTGGATGGAATACTATTTTACAAAGGTTTAGAGGAAATAAAAAGTTAATATTGCTCATAAATAAACACAGTTAAAATTACTCATAAATGTTGGTTTTTAAATGTTTAAATGTTAAATTATTTCTACAAAATTATTTTTGTTAATGTACCAGATGCAGTTACTCAGATTTACTTATTTTTTTTACTTGCATTTACTCAATTCATACAGCATACAGTTGTGAACATTGATTTCACAACTTTCACAAAATGTTTCACCAAAAAAATTTTGTAAATAATAGTTAACCTGTTAACCTTCGCCAGTGCGTCGGCGCACTGAAGCGTTTTTTTATTTTTATTTAGTTCAAAGTTACTATCAGATTAATACGGAAGCCCTGAAACGCAACGTTAAAAAAAAATCTAGTATTTCGAAATTTAAAGGGTTAGGGTTAGGGTTAGGGTTAAAGTCGAAACGTTTCGAGAATAAAGTCGAAACGTTTCGAGAATAAAGTCGAAACGTTTCGAGAATAAAGTCGAAACATTACCAGAATACAGTCTTCTGTAGAAGTTGCATATGTGTGCATTCATAACGGCGCGCGTCCACTGGTGCATAGGGCGTGTTTCCAATTCTGAATTTTGTGTGTGTGTAAAGAAATGCACTTGTGAAATCGAACAGCCTCGGACATGGATCTACACAAAATAGTAGCTTTTTACTTTTATCTGGGCTTTCAACAAAAAGAAAATTCAACAGGTACCAACATGCATTATCATGGCATTGCCTATAGACGAGCACAGACTCTGCCGGAGTAGGTTCACAACCTGGTCAAAACTTTATGTGGCAGTGTTTTTGACGTGTTTTCGTGCTCGTCTATAATAGGCAACACTATCTGGGTCGAGAACACTTAACAGTAACCGCACTGATTCCCTCTTCACCGTTCTGGATATTTAAGTGCATCATTCTGTATCCAATTATTTGTCCGGATCCCGTGATTTCCTCAAATATAATAACCACTGGTGGTGGTTGAGGAGAGATTCCCTTAAATGATTGTAAAGCGCTTTTAAGTGTAGGCCTACAGTAAACATATGAAAGCGCTATATAAATGCCTCATTCATGCATTCATTCATTCATAAAGTTGGATATCTTGATCCAGTCTGAAAAGTGTTTTCGCTTTTTTTTTACGTTGCGGTTCTGGGCTTCCATAGATTTAATGTTATACCTTGACAAACTATACATCATTAAAAAGATATAAGACTCAAGTTTCAGTATTTGACCACTATTGTACTCTGAGAAACTTATAGTGACATGTCTTAATTTGTGTCAGGAGTTATGAAATGAAAAAATGAGTCGATACCTTTAATATGAATTATGAGCGTCAGCTGCTCCCATTCAAAAAAAAAAAAAAAACTCCTGTGTTGTCGTCATGACAGCGCTTGACAAAACAACGTCCCTCAGGGCTTTTATCTCAAAAATGTGCAGATTTGGAGAAAAATTGATAGATTCTCATAGATTTACATCATATTTCTATAGACAGGAATAATATTTATTGAATTTATACCCAAATGTGTCGATGTAATCATTATGAGCGCTTGATACTCTGATGTACTGTGTTTTCAATCCATACCAGCAGCCTGACGGCGCTATATGCACAATAATAGTCCATATATGGAACATGAAGAAGAGCCATAATCATGTGACATTCCAGGAAGCCTCGAACACATTCACAGCTAACAGAGATCACTGTAACATGCAGATAAACTGCTAACACATTTTGCCCTATGTGATGTCCGTTTTCTTACCTACAGATATGAAGTATCTGCATAATTTTCCATACTGACTAGTGCTGGCAACTTGAGAATTAGTAATTCGTGATACTGTCTACACTGGACGCTGCGCAGCACAACACAATGATTTAATGACAGTAAATGGATGCCTGTTCTCAGGGCTTAAAGTATTCCGGCACCGTGCCGGATCTCCGGCGTACGGCCGTGAGGAAGAAAAAAAACAAAACATTTTGGAACTTGCATGCGGTTTAATATTTTCGAGTCAATTGATTTCACATACCAATCATATGAAAGGAACGCTGCTCTTACTAACGTTACAAGCCTATCAGAAGCAGAGCAGGGCGGGGCCTGGCAACACTGTGTGATTGAGATTTATACGTCACGTTAGCGTTGTCGGTGAAAGGAGTGCTAGTTCATGATGCTTGGGGATGATGTCCTACCCACGGGCGTAATTTTCTATGGGGACACTTTCCAAAATCCCGTTGTCCCCCCCCACCCCCCACCCCCCACCCCCCACCCCCCACCCCCCACCCCCACCCCCACCCCCACTCCCACTCCCACTCCCACTCAAATTCGTTTGTTATGATGTTTAACCGCACGCCGTCATTGCCACGGAGGAGCAGGACCAAGCCTGTGTAAAATAGCTCACTGAATGTTCTATGAGCAAGTAGCGGTTGCGGCACAGACAGCGATGAAACGCCAGAAACAACAACAGGTGACTTTAATGTCATCATGGATGAAAAGAAAGAAAGGAGATGTGAGTTGGTTGATTCAGTAAAAGCTCAGGTCAGGATAATCATATTCTCTGTCTACACCTGTTGATAACTGAGCTAACGTTAACATAGCCTACTGCTTGGTAACTTAAGACGTGGCTAAATATCTAATTTTAATATTTAATTAAATATTCTGTGTAGCTTACAAAAAAAAAAAAACATTCTGTGTAGCCCGAGTCCACTTTAAACCGCAGCATTTTCTGTCAGCAATGTATGACAAGTAGCCTAAAGTTAGTGCTGTCATAAACGCATGCGATTAATTTTTGTCCAGCTAACGTGTTAAAATATTTATCGCAGCTTCCATTCTTTCTGTCATCCTTTGGGTTATATGATCATGCTCTCCTTCACGCAAATGTTTTAAACTATCAATGCGCGAGAAGACAAAAGAGAACGCGCTGTCAGTGAATGTCCTCCTGAAACACACACACACACAGAAAGACGCGCGCCAGTATCGCAGTCGACAGCGCGCCATCGAGTTCTCTTTCGCTTGAACGAACCATAACACACACACATTTATGCCAAAATGTCAGTTTTGTCGAGTATCTTCACAAGAACAGTCAAATGAGTTAAATACAATCTTAAATGGAAGTAAAGAGTAGAGAATGAGATGCGTGAGATCCTGTCAGCAGCGGCGGGTATTAAAGTGACAGCAATTCTCTCTGTTAGTAAAGTTAACCAAAGAACAATGGGAACAGAGAAAATTACTAGCTGCTCAACGCTTAAGGATTAATCTATTTTTCATTTATAATTTATGCAGTGTGGACTGTTTTATAAACGTATTTAATTTCTATATAATTCACATCGGTTAGACAGGTAAGGTGCAGGTAAATATGACATTTATTATGGGTTTAAGTGAGGATTGTTTTAAGTTCACTTAAATTAAAAGTTATATTTTTTTTAGCCTAATAAATGTTTCAAATTTTGGAAAAATAAATTTTCATCGAGACATAAGTAGCTATATCAGTGACATAATATAGACATAAGTAGCTATATCCCCCCCCCCCACAAACACACACACACACACACACACACACACACAGACACAAAAAAAAATTCAGGCTCAGGATTTTTTTTCACTTCAACCCCTGTGTTCTACTTCTGAAGTTGGCTACTGCACACAATTACAAAGAGGACAAATGATTTGCATTTTCACTTTGACATGTCCAGTGTAGACAGCCTTGCACGGGGTAGATACGATGTGAATTGGCAAAACAGATGATTTTGGCTTTTATAGCACAATCGTGGTGACAAATCGCTATAGGACATAAATATCATGTAGAACACCAAATATGAGCCCAAATGACCATCAGTGATGTAACCGTACAAGCCTCAGCATCAGCGTGTACTAGGGTTTTGAGTGGATAATGCATATTGAATGCATATTTTTACTTTTACAATTAAAAACTATTAAGTCTGATTCATATGAAATATTATGTATGTGATCAGGTGTTTTAACCGATAAATAAATGCATATTGCTTGTCTGCTGGGCATTTCACTTTTAAATTCATGATATCTCTTGGAATGCACCAACCTATCACACGTTTAATAGAACCCACCTATATCTTCTCTACAAACAAAGTGAATCGTAATGCAGGTATTTAATGTTTAAAATACTATTTATAATGCTCGTTAGATCCACGGAGCTGATATGCGTCATTAAAACTCCTTGACTATGGGAAGTGGCAAAAGCTGTTGGCTGTTGTGTGACAGTAATTTGACCTATTACACAAACTTGTGTATTTATCACGAGGTTGAATCCAATTCTGTCATGACAACTCTCAAAGTGGTAATGGATATGACAATGATGCATGTTTAGTCTTGGCGCAATTGATCTCAAATATCAAATATCTCAGATTCACAAATAAAGGCCAGGCAGAGTTGTGTTTGGGACATAAAATACATTTGTAAATATATATTTTTTAATTCGCAAATCTCATTTGATTTATTTGTGAATTTTATCAATTTTTGTGAAACTCTTAACATTTATTTGTGGAACAATCCTAACCCAATACAACAGGTCAGCCCGAAGGGTAGGACCTTGTACTGATATGCTCGTCCCTCAAACGCAAAACGTAGGCCGAGTCTAACGGTATGGAGCTAGCGAGATGAGCTGGGAAGTGCTGGCCTGGCTCCCAGAGACCGAAAACTGCTGGGTGAAGTTTCTGACAACGTCGCCGAAAAGGCTGGCCGGGCTCACACATGAACCAGGTTCAACCAGAGATGGTGTTCCTGGACCACTATGGTGGACATCGCCCGACCCAAGAAGCGCAGTGAATTTTGTCACTCTTAAGGCGAGACCCGTCACTGTGCACAGTTCCTGCTTAACCCCATAACTACCCTCATGCAATTCCTTTAGCACCATAGCATGCAGGGCAGAGGCATCTTCTCCACAGGCTCTGCCTTTCTGGCCAAAGAGGATGAAAACTTACAGGCCTGGGAGGGGAGAGGCAGATTACATCTCCAGGAGGTAGCGGTCTTTGGACACAACTGCATCGCAACCAACCGCTCCACCAGGGGGATCTCAACATACCCCTTAGCCACCCCACCATTGAGGGTAGTGAAGGTAGAGGAGGTACTAGACCAGTTTCGGCCAGAAAAAGTTGCCGTCCATGATCTAGTGACCTAGTCATGCACTTCCTGGAAAGAAAGGCTCTGGGATGGGGTGCTGAGAACCAGCACGGACTGCCCCGAGAAACCAATTGTCTTGTCCAGCCTCGAGGGTTTGAGACATGGTGGAGGCCTCTACTTGAGCCAGACTCTCTCGGCGGCCCTTGGAAAGCATAGCCGTCAGCTCTGGGTCTGACTCGGACAATGCTACGGTCCCCGAAGGGGGCAATGCAGCCAAATCTTCATCCCCAGCCAACTCAAGAGAAGGATCAGCACACTCCATTGGAAGCTCCACAGCTTGCGGTGTGCTAGAAGAGCAAGGGGCCCATTGAGATGCTACTCGCCGGGGCAGCCTTCACTGTGATCCTCGGGTCACCAAAGCTATCAGGCTCCGAAGCAAACAGCAAATATGCGATGCATCCACATCCGTATTTATACCCACGCTGCGTAACTTTGAACGAGAACGAGTGAAAGGGAACTATTGTTTATTTATTAGTAGAAAGAAAGAAAGAAAGAAAGAAAGAAAGATATGATCCATTTAAAATATATTTTTTCAAAGAATTATTGTTTTTTATTTGTAATTTAGGTCTTGATTGTGGAGCAGATACCAGAGTTTGTGGCTCAGCTCAGTAATGCTACAGTGCAGAATAATCAGGAGATAACACTGTCTCCAATGACTGTCCAAACAATTGTTCAGATACTTGTACAAATTGCTTATATCTCACAAAAAATTACCATCAATAAGAATGTGATGGAGGTATGTATATTCAAGTTTTTGTGCAAATTGTGTTCCTCACTGAAAAAATGCATTTTATAAAATTTGCTTGTTTAAAATATTTGTTGTATCTAGTGTACCTATTGAATATGAATAATGAAAAGTAATGAAAACTATAGCTGCTAACATGTGAGCTGTATTTTTCAATAGCAAAAAGAAAATGCCAATCTTTTCAGTTTCCATTGGCAAAAATTCTTGTCATATTGATGCATCATACATAATTCTCTGAAACAACCTTTTGATCTCTTTTGATTCTCCTGAGTAAAATATTTGTAAATATTTATTTTAAAATCATATATATATATATGCATTAGAAAATGTCTATTCAATTCTGGCTTTGAATAATCTTTATTGTCCAATCTGATTAAATATAATTGTTTATACTAAACATTAATTTCTTTTTACAGGGTTTTCTACAAACAGTGGACATCCTTGTATCAAATGATACCATTAATTCATGGAATACATTGAATAATAACAGCACATCAGGAAACAGCAGCATTGCACTTCTGGGCGCTGTTGAGAAAATAAGTACACGTCTCACAGATGATAGTTTTACGATTAATAGCACATCATCCCTTGAGTTGAACAGAACAGTAGTAACTACATCATATAGTGGAACTTCAAAACTGTCAAACTCAGCTACTGAGATTCTGATACCACAGGTTTTTAAACCAACCTCCTTAACCATTATCGTCTTTGCAAATCTTGACAACATCCTACCTACTCGTAATATTAGTAATAATGACAGCAGGAAATCAGTTTCCCTCATCAATGGAGATGTGGTAGTTATTAAGGTTAACCAGACAGTCAACAACATTTCTTTTACTTTTGGCATTACGAATTCATCTTTGGGAAATCCTCAGTGTGTCTTTTGGAACTTCAGTCTTGACGCATGGGATTCCACTGGATGTGAAGTAAAGCCCCCAGTGAACGAAACTGGCAAGATCACATGTAAATGCAACCACACAACATCTTTTTCAATCCTGATGTCTCCGCTTTCTATTAAAAGCAATGTGACAGCGGAGGCTTATTATTATTTGGCTTATGTAACTTACATTGGCGTAGCTATTTCAATGGCCAGCTTGATTTTGTGCCTCATTATTGAGATTATCCTGTGGAAGTCACTGACAACAAGAAATTACACATCCTACATGCGTTGTGTGTTCATAGTTAACATTGCCGTGTCCCTGCTGATTGCAAACATCTGTTTTATCATTGGAGCCGCAGTCGCAGAACAAGAGCAACCAACATCAGTGGGTCGCTGCAGTCCAGCGGTTTTCTTCATGCACTTTTTTTACCTGGCTCTTTTCTTCTGGATGTTAATTTCAGCGCTGCTGCTCATCGTGTCCCAAATGTCAAGGGCCAAAATGATGGCCATTGCCTTCACAGTCGGTTATGGTGCGCCTTTGCTCATAGCGGTCATTACTGTTGCGTCGACAGCTGGACCTCAGAAATATATCACGAAACAATTAGCATGCTGGCTGAACTGGAATGAATCTAGGGCACTGCTGGCATTTGTGATTCCAGCTCTCACTATTGTAGCCATAAACCTTGTGGTTTTGATTGTGGTTCTGTATAGATTTGGTGTCACAACTCAACCGGATGAGAAATTGGTCATTGCCCGATGTGTGGCCATATTGACTCCTATCTTTGGTCTAACATGGGGATTTGGAATTGGAACCATGTTGTCCCGTGACTTAAGTATTCATGTGGTGTTTGCACTCCTCAATTCACTGCAGGTACCACTTTCTGTCTTTCTGTTTTGACTTTATAGGTTATGTTTTTCTTTTTTAAATGCTAACTTTAAAGCAATAATTGTAACAAATAATGCAACAATTATGATATTCTGTAATTACAAATATCCATTTTAAAACCTCACAAAGATTCAATAAGTTATTTCCAATGTTGTTATGAATATAAAATTAAACAGCATTGCATCTAGTGTTATTTACTTACAACATTTCCTCATATTTTTGTAACACTTCTGAAGGGATTCTTTATTTTGGTGTTTGGGACGCTTTTATACAGCAAGGTATGAATTGATTTTTATCACGTTGCAATTTGACAAACCATTGTGTCAAACTGTGTTTATCCTTGTTGAAATGATATTAGAGACATTCAGTTCTACTGCAGTGCTTTATCTGATTTTGTCACTTATAGTTACAGATCTGTGAGGCACTGGCAGGAAGGCTGTCACTTACCAGCTCTAACCTTACCAGGGTAAATACCAATTAAATGCATCTGATCCATGAGTTCTTCTTAATGATAGATGTACTCAGTTTACTGCTTATATCTTAAATATCTGTATTACAGAGTACTAGTGCAAGACTATCATCTTCACGCGAGTTGGATGGATTACCCCTAAGTAGTAAGTATTGCAATTAAAATGAATATATATATATATACATATATATATATATATATATATATATATATATATATATATATATATATATATATATGACATGGCAAGAATACTTTAACATGCAAATAATTATTTTCAGATATGTCCAACATAACTGAAGTAACATCTTCAAACAACTCTGATGATTCAGGTTCTTTATTGAATGACTAATCAGCTACTTCATTAACTATTAGTCTACTTTATTAAATATTAAACAGCCTTTTCCAAACAAGTTTTCTACACTGTAAGTATATGTAAACTGTACTATGTTACTAATTTCTGGGGGAAAGTGTTTCTATGTTCTGAAGTATTAAAAATGGCTTACAAGCTACAGATCTACTGTTTTATAAGGGATACTTTTTTATTAGAATGCTGTGATTTGCATGATTGGATGCACTTTCATTTAAATGAGAAAAAAAATCTATTGTTAATATAGATCTAGAGAAATAGCTTTATTTATGTTTTCTGGTGTATTTTGGTGTATGTTATGCCTGAGGCTGTATTCCAGTGCGTGATTGTGTGCGCTTCTCTCCCTCCGTTGTTTTCCGCTGTCTCTCCTTTTGTCCGTTTCTCACAAATCGTCAAAATACAGTTTTATTGCCCTCATAAAATGGTTCCCATGCCTAAAAAAAAAAGTTATCAAAATTGTTAGTGTTAAAGTTACATTAGGCAAGTACAGTCCTGTTTTCTAACATTTTAACATGTTACAAAAATCAATATTTTACAGAAAAGTAAATTCAGTCATTCACACAGTATTTCTAAAACTGTTACATTTGACAAAATACATTCTAGTTTAAAAACATTGTTAAAAAAGCCTCGCGTTTTTTTACATAACTGTTGTTAAAGGAGAAAAAAAACTCTTATTATCCGGCTCAAAGTTTAAAGATACATAAAATAGTTCCTAGTGTAATCTCCTGGGAGCAGAGTGAAGAGCGACCACACATAGCCGAGGTCTGTCAGGAATGCCAGACTGTGAGGTCTGCGCAGAGCGCACGGTGGCTCTGCCCCTATCACCTCCGACGCCAGATGGTGAAGAGGATTTTAGGTAAACACATTCCCACACACAGCTTCCTGAAAAAGCGTCCGTTCACCTCAAAATCCAATCTTAAATGAGATATACTGCCCCAAGCGGCGAGCGGGGCCACACCCACAAAAACACCTCTCAAAGCTGAGAGGTTGATTTAAATTTAAGGTATAGCTACCCTCATGGAGTGAAACTATGCAAAATAAGATACACACTGTGCTTTTTTGTCAAATGAGTAGTTTTATTCTATGTGTATCAACTTTTTTTACTACTTTAAATCATTTTACTCTATTTCATTTTATAACTGTATCGTTTATCTCTTTTTTATTTCCTTTTATAAATGTTTTAATCCTTTCTTGTTTTTATTTTGTGATTATATGTATACCTTTTCTATGTGAAGCATTTTGATTACCCATATGAAATGTACTATATAAATAAACTTGTTATGCATTGCTTTGTCTATATGTCACAGACAAAGTTATAGTTAATTGTTTAGACCAAAGATTTAAGGATTTCTCCGCTATCACAGCGAGTCCACCATCACCCCACACACACACACACACACACACACACACACACACACACACACACACACACACACACAAGGCGTCGCAATGTCTACAACGGTATTTTGATTCCATGTGGTGTCATCCTGCATGTTTTATTTTTTCTCTTTTGGTGGGTGTGCGAGAATTAGTTTATTACAGTACTTATCTAAAGAGATTGGACAGATCTGCCAAGAGATCCGCCATATGTTCCGAGTTGTAAAACCACATATCAGATCAGATGCTGAGATGAAATTATTCTTTGAAAAAGGATGAGGTGGGAGAAAAAGGTGTTTTGAAATTGCATCGGGCAATATTTAAAAAGAGTTAGGCTATTGCATTTAAGCAGTTTACTTCAAATGAGATAGTCCACCGGCTCACAATCCTACACGACATGGCTGAAAATCAACATGAAGCAGAAGGGTCTTTATCGGACCAATATTTTGATGAAGATTTGGCACAAATTCTGAATGAGCTTTGTGAGTATTTTCAACAATCTTTTATTAAAATTTTTTTATGGATTAAATTTCGTCACTAATATATATTTGATTGGGGGTTTAGACGACAATTCGTTTCCAGAGGGCGTTTCGGCATCCGATTGTTTTCAAGGTAAGTGATTATATTTTGTTATATCGTTTTTTCAACTTTAAAAATAAAAACCTAAGTCAAGTCAAGTCAAGTCAAGTCATCTTCATTTATGTAGCGCTTTTAACAATGTAGATTGTCTCAAAGCAGCTTTACAGAGATAAATGTATAATTTAACGTAAGATTGTTTTGGCTTTATAGCGGTTCTTTAATAAAGTTATTTTCCAGCTAAAGTTAGTTTTGATTGATTCGCTTCTGTCGCAACGATCATTTGTTTTTAAATTAGGGCCGCCAAGACGACACCATTCTCTCTACACAGACTTTAAATGAAAACCTGTGAGAAACGCTGATGGCGTTCACATGCACATTAAGAACGGGTTCTATAGTTATGTGCGTTTGAATATATGTGTGCAGGTTTGGAATTCCCTAAAAACCAAGCCTAAACAAATTACTGGTGTTTCCTTATAGTACTAATACCCTATAACAATAATTCAGCAGATATCCCAGGGAACTCACCACCACACACCCCAGCCCATGCAGCAGAGCTATCTACACAGCCATTGGAGGGAAGCTCCAACGCTTCATTGGCGGTCTTTGATGACACGTACGATGACGTCACCCCATGGTCGACCCCAGAATACCATACCTGTACACAAACAGATCGTTCTCCGGGGGCTGAATGCTGTGTGTCTGGCATATGCGAGGCGGATCAGGAGCCTTCAAGCAGCGACGGAACAATATCTTCTAACGGGCACACACCGTGTTTCTGGAAGGGGAATAAAGCGTCTCTGAGATGTTTATGGAGGATATGATACAGTCAGTGGGCGACAATTAAACTTTCCTGGCGAGGGTGCGTGATGAGTAACATTTTTTTTGTCTCATCATAATATTTATTTTTTGAATTTTTAAGATAATAAATGTTATTTTCCATAACAAAACTTTCCAGGGGTGTGTACGTCGGATTACCAAGAGCCATCCAGTGAGGGGATCGTACAAGAAGTGATTCTCGGATCTACACACAAGAGATTATCCGTGTTCCAGTCTGTGTGTAAACTTTTCGGAAGATAGCGTTAAGATACTATACATTTTTTTTTGTATCATATTTTATCTATTAAATAATTAATTCATATAATAAATTATTATTATGTTTGCTCCTAGAACAAAATTACGACAAAAGAGATTTGGAAATATTCTTGGATTCCCAATCAGCTGTGCTGGATGTCATTGATTCTGCACAGGAATCGTCAGACTGCACCGACGACGATAGATCTGTATGGAATGTCAGTCCTTTATTCAGCGAATGAGATCTTCACAGACTGAGTTATGATACACTACTGTTACAATCACGCCAGACTCCACCCTCACCCAATCACGGCGCACATCCTCTCCTGAATACTGATCACACACACCTGCACATCATCAGTTCATCATTCACCTCCTGCACTTAAACCCCGCTCTCACTCTCACTCATTGTCCGGTATCGTTTGCACCAAGACGTTTCTCTGAATGCTTACCTCCAGGACTCCTCATACTACTTACCTGTTCCGTGGCTTCCTCTCCCAGTCTCCCAGTCTACCTCGTGGGTCTTCGTCTCCTGTGTTCCCCAGTGTCTCCTCCGGTTCTGGTAATCCCTCTCCGCTCTCCATCTGCAAGAAAGACATACAGTATCATTCAAGTCATCATCATCGGGACTATATTCAGATCTACTCACCTTCATCTGCACTCCGTTCACTCTTCTGGTTGATTACAATAAACTCTCATTACCTCATCCTTGTGTCTGCCCCTTCAGTGTTGTAACAGAATACCGGACCTAAACAACGCACACCAGCATGAGCACTTCGGATCCCTTCGATGACATCGTGGATGATCTTCGTCAAGCACTTCCCCCGATTCCACCAACACCTCCACTTGCATCCACTTCCGCAAACATTGTCACTTCTTCACCACCGGTAATCGCCAGTCCCATGGCCCGACCAGCGCCCTTCACAGGATCGGCGGAGGATTGCAACGGATTCATCTTGCAATGTTCGCTGGTCTGGGAGATGCAACCGCATTTATATCCAACTGAAATCTCCAAAGTGGCATTTGTAATTTCACAGATGAATGGTAAGGCGCTCCTTTGGGCTGAATCACTCTGGTCACAGAAAAGTGATATTGTTCAGTCGATTTCCAGTTTCTTCACTCACTTCAGAGAGGTTTTCGGAACACCCACCTGGGATTCATCGATTGGTGAACGACTGTATCAGTTGAAGCAGAATACTATGTCTGTGAGTGACTATGCCTTACAATTTCGTACTTTAGCTGCTGCTAGCGGATGGAATGAACAAGCCCTGATCACCACATATCGTCAAGGGTTAAATCCTCGAGTGCATTGCATCTCGCTGTATACAAGGATTCCATCGGGCTTGAACGCTTCATTCAACTCTCCACACGCTTCGTCACTCGTATGCAGTCGTGTCTCGAAGAGCACCCAGACCAGCCGTTCGCTCTCTCTTTCCTCCGCCGTCCTGAATCCATCAGCCCTCCAGAACCAGTCCACGAGCCTATGCAACTGGATAATGCGAGGTTATCACGTACTGAACGTCTGAGACGAATGACACAACATCTTTGTCTATACTGTGGCTCCTCTGAACATTACATCTCCAAATTTCCTATTCGTCCTCCTCGTCCCATGGTGAGTGCTATAGTCCCTTCCATCGAGAAAATGAAGCCTCTCACTACTTTAGTAGAACTAATTACTGCTGATTTTGTCATTCCAGTTCGCGCTCTACTCGACTCAGGCTCTGCAGGCAATTTCATCTCCGGCGCCCTCTGCCGTCAACTCAAGCTCAAATCCACTGCCACGAAATCCGTCTACCAGATCAACTCGGTAACTGGCAAACCACTCAGTCGGAGACGGGTGAGTCTCAGTGCTGGACCCGTACAACTTCAAGTGGGAACTTTACATGTGGAACATCTACATCTACTGGTTCTGGAGGAATCCACCGCGGATGTGATTCTGGGGCGTCCGTGGTTAGAGCAGCACAACCCCATCATCTCCTGGAGGACAGGAGAGATCCTGAAGTGGGGCCGCTGCTGTTTCCCGAACTGTTTTCCTGCACTTCCGATTCCACGTTCCAAGAGGTTACCCCTTTGCTCTACTTCCATCGAAAGCCCCGTGGAGAAACGCTCCGTGGATATTCCTCCATGTTATGCCCACTTCAGTGATGTCTTCTGTCCCCAGCGAGCCTCCAAGCTGCCTCCACATAGGCCATGGGACTGTGCCATCGATCTGCTTCAGGGTGAGCCAGTGCCCAAAGGTAAGATCTACCCTCTGTCACTGCCAGAGGAGAAGGCCATGGAGGAATACATCAAGGAGGCACTGGAACAAGGTTACATCCGTCCGTCTACGTCCCCTGCTGCGTCCAGTTTCTTTTTTGTGGCAAAGAAGGATGGAGGCTTGCGGCCCTGTATTGATTACCGCGCACTCAACCGTATCACCGTCAAGTTCCGCTATCCCCTTCCTCTCGTCCCCGCTGCACTGGAACATCTCCGAGGTGCCACTGTTTTCTCCAAGTTAGACCTCCGCAGCGCATACAATCTCATCCGAATACGAGAGGGGGGCGAATGGAAGACGGCCTTTGTGACCCCTACTGGACACTATGAGTATCTCGTTATGCCTTATGGATTGGCCAACGCCCCCTCCGTGTTCCAGAACTTCATCTATGAAGTACTCCGGGAGTTCCTCCACAAGTCAGTTCTGGTCTACATCGATGATATCCTGATTTACTCCCGGAGTATGGCCGAACATCGCCACCACGTTGCGGAGGTCCTGAAACGCCTGAGGGATTTCCAGCTGTTCTTGAAGGCCGAGAAATGTTCCTTCCACCAACCCTCAGTGCAGTTCCTTGGGTATAACATCGATAACAGTGGCATCCGGATGGACGAGGGAAAGGTGGAGGCCATTCGCGGCTGGCCCATACCTACCACCATTAAAGAACTTCAACGATTCCTCGGATTCTCCAATTTCTACCGCCGTTTCATCCAGAACTACAGTACCATCTCCAGTCCACTTACTCACCTCCTACGCAACAAGCCCAAGTCTCTGTCCTGGACACCTACTGCCACCCACGCCTTTGAGTCCCTCAAGAGAGCCTTCACTTCCGCTCCTCTCTTAATTAATCCAGATCCAGAAAAGCCCTTCGTCGTGGAAGTCGATGCTTCAAACACAGGAATGGGAGCGATTCTATCGCAGCAGCAGGGGACTCCAAGTAGACTTCATCCATGCGCCTTCTTCTCCAGCAAACTCAACCCGGCGGAGGTCAATTACGACATCGGCAACAGGGAGCTGTTAGCCGTCACAACATGACATCATGACTTTGCGTAAACATACACGCCACTTTCAAGTCAAGTGGCGTGTTATTTATATGCATTTTGAGCTTTCCGCGTGTATGTGTACGCCGTTAAACGTCCGAGTGATTCCGTGTGTATGTGTACGCCGTTAAATGTCCGAGCGAAACGGAGGAAAATGTATATCTACATCTGGGGAGCAATATTTTTTTTCCTAGGATGGTAGGGGAACACTCATAAATGGTATTAACCCGAGTGATGGGTAGGTTTAGGGACGCGGTTGGGGTAGGTCATATATATTTATATACAGTAATGTAACGTAAATCAACGGCGTTGATAAACATGCTGAAAAGCGATTATGCGTGTTGATAACACGCCAAAAATGGAAATACGAATTGGCGTGTCATACATACGCCATTTCATGAGATCAGTCTGCCGTCAAGCTGGCTCTTGAGGAGTGGAGACATTGGTTGGAGGGTGCACAACATCCATTTGTGGTGTTGACGGATCATAAGAATCTACAGTATCTCAGAGACGCCAAGAGATTAAATCCACAACAAACAAGATGGGCACTGTTCTTTACCCGGTTCAACTTTACCATCTCCTACGTTCCTGGTTTCAAGAATGTCAAGGCGGATGCCTTATCACGTCTCCATAGTCCAGAAGAGGTTACAGAAGAGTCTGAACCTATCCTGCCTGAAAGACTGTTTGTAAGTCCCATCACTTGGTCTGAGGAAACCTTGCCCGCCTCCAATGTCTCCACCAACGCTCCGCCGGGTTGCCCACCTGAATTGACCTACATTTCCCGTACTCGGCACACCCCTCTCATCCACACTTCTCACACGTCACTGGGCACTGGCCACCCAGGGGTCAATGAGACCCTCTCGCTGCTGAAAGAACGCTTCTGGTGGCCTAACATGGCAGCGGACGTCAGAAGGTACGTGAGAGGTTGTAAGGACTGCGCCATCTCGAAGAGCCCTCGCCATCTTCCATCTGGCAAACTACTTCCACTGCCCGTTCCCAACAGACCCTGGTCACACCTAGGAGTTGATTTCATAACTGACTTACCTGCTTCTGATAACTGTACCTGCATCCTAGTAATCATCGACAGATTCTCCAAGTCATGTCGTCTACTTCCCCTGAAGGGACTCCCCACTGCCATACAGACTGCCGAATTGATGTTTAACCACATCTTCAGAGTTTATGGAATTCCAGAGGACATCGTGTCCGATAGAGGACCACAGTTCATCTCCAGGGTATGGAAGGCGTTCTTCTCACTCCTAGGTGTGACCGTTAGCCTCTCCTCTGGTTACCATCCGCAGTCGAAAGGGCAGACAGAACGGAAGATTCAAGAGATTGGACGTTTCCTCCGTACCTTCTGTCATGGCCACCAGGACTCTTGGACCCAGTTCCTGGGTTGGGCCGAGTACGCACAGAACTCGTTACGCCAACCTACCACTGGACTCACTCCATTCCAGTGCGTGCTCGGCTACCAACCTCCATTGTTCCCCTGGACTGGAGAACCATCGGATGTTCCTGCAGTTGACTACTGGTTCCGAGAGAGCGAGAGGGTTTGGGACTCAGCGCACCACCATCTTCAGCGGGCATTGCGCAGACGTAGGATGACAGCCGATCTTCATCGCTCGAACACCCCTTCATGTCAACCAGGTCAGAAGGTTTGGCTGTCCACCAGAGACATCAGGTTACGTCTGCCTTGCCGAAAGCTGAGTCCCAGGTTCATTGGCCCCTTCACCATCGTGAAGCAGATCAACCCTGTCACGTACCAACTCCAATTACCACCACAGTACAAGATTCATCCTACCTTCCACGTCTCATTGTTGAAACCTTACCATCCCTCTGTTTCTGTTCCCTCAGAGTCTGGCGCAGCAGCGGAACCTCCCCTTCCACTCATCCTAGAGGACGGAGCTACCTACCAGGTTCATGAGATCTTGGACTCCCGGCGTCGTGGTGGTCTTCTAGAATACCTCGTGGATTGGGAGGGCTACGGTCCCGAGGAATGTTCATGGGTACCCAGAAACGATATACTTGATCCCAACCTGCTCGATCAGTTCCATGCCACTCATCCGGAGAGACCTGCACCCCGGGGAAGAGGCCGACCGCCACGACGTCGGGGTCCTCGGCCCTCAGGAGCGGGCCGTGGAGGGGGTGTAATGTTACAATCACGCCAGACTCCACCCTCACCCAATAACGGCGCACATCCTCTCCTGAATACTGATCACACACACCTGCACATCATCAGTTCATCATTCACCTCCTGCACTTAAACCCCGCTCTCACTCTCACTCATTGTCCGGTATCGTTTGCACCAAGACGTTTCTCTGAATGCTTACCTCCAGGACTCCTCATACTACTTACCTGTTCCGTGGCTTCCTCTCCCAGTCTCCCAGTCTACCTGGTGAGTCTTCGTCTCCTGTGTTCCCCAGTGTCTCCTCCGGTTCTGGTAATCCCTCTCCGCTCTCCATCTGCAAGAAAGACATACAGTATCATTCAAGTCATCATCATCGGGACTATATTCAGATCTACTCACCTTCATCTGCACTCCGTTCACTCTTCTGGTTGATTACAATAAACTCTCATTACCTCATCCTTGTGTCTGCCCCTTCAGTGTTGTAACAACTACATAGCGGCAATAGAATTTTTTTTAGGATTTTAGACCCCGTGACACAGCCCTTATCCTTTCAGCAAATGGAGGATATTGCATCCGATCCACAAAGAGACGTTGTCACGCTTCTTCACAGAGTGATAGACCAGAAAAATCAACACATGAATGATTTAAGGAGCGCTGTGGAGTTTTTTGGAAATTGTCATGAACAAGCGCTGGAGCGCTGGTAATGAGCTATTATCATTTCAGCAAGAAGTTGAACAGGTAAGAAACTGTAACGGTCACCTGCTGGAGTGCCCTTGAGAGCCACCAGAGGGCACTCCACACCAGACTATTATCACTACCTCACAAACTACATTTCCCAGAACTCACTGCCCGGACTCATCATCACTGATTGCATTCACCTGTGTCTCATTACCCTGTTAGGCCCCGTTTACATGAGAACGCTCGCGGGTGAAAACGTAAAAATATTTTATCAGATGTGCCTTTCATTTAGACGGCGACGGCGTTTTTGGGGCTTAAAAACGCAAAAAAATTAAACCACCCTCCAGAGTGGAAATCTTAAAAACGCTCCACCGTTGCGTTCCCGTCTAAAGGGTAAAAACGCAAAAATCTGTTCACGGTGGCTCTCGTCGCATACGCGTTTATGTCACAGGCATGCGCCAGTACAGGAAAATAACAAACATGTCGGATTATTTCCATACGTCGGACCTTCAAGTTGCCCTAGCAGCTCTGATAAACATACAAGAGTCTTTTCAGCAGTTGTACGAAATATTCTCAGATAGTATTACTGATCAAAGAAGGCGCATTAATTACCTCCATCAAATTGTTGATGCACCAATTCATCGGAGGCATACCAGACGGCTTTGGACGAGACCTGGGAGAACCAGTAAATGATGGGACAACTTTGTGGAAGGAGTAGTTGATGACCATGCATGGCGTGAAAACTTCCGTATGTCCAAAGATTGTCTTGTCGCCTTAAGTAAAGAACTTCGTCCTTACATCACGGGTGAAATAACAAACATGAGAGCACCTGTTGGAGTCTTCAAAAAGGTAGCTTGTACGTTGTATTATTTAAGCGACGAGGGACGGCTAAGAAAAACCGCGAACGCCTTCGGCTTATCACGGTCCACTGTGTTGATCATCATCAGACAAACATGCAAAGCCATAACTGTCCACCTCGGTCCGAAATACATACAGTTGCCATTTTCTGTGCCCGAGGCAGAGGAGCTCGTTTCTGGATTTCTGCAGGATCATGGAATGCCCCAATGTTTGGGAGCGGTAGACGGGACTCACATTGAAATTAAACAGCCAGACGTCAACGCCATGGACTACATAAACAGGAAAGGCAAGTTTTCCCTGAATGTCCAAGCTATGTGCGACTACAAATACAGGTAGGCCTAATCAAGGTGTTTAAGCACTCTTGTGCTATTTCTATGTCCCATGTACAGTACAGGCCAAAAGTTTGGAAACATTACTATTTTTAATATTTTTGAAAGAAGTTTTTTCTGCTCATCAAGCCTGCATTTATTTGATCAAAAATACAGAAAAAAAAATGTAATATTGTGATATATTATAATTTAAAATAATTGGTTTTCAATTTATTAAACTTTAAATTATCATTTATTCCTGTGATGCAAAGCTGAATTTTCAGGATCATTACTCCAGTCTTCAGTGTCACATGTGACATCCAGTATATTACATGATCCTTAGAAATCATTCTAATATTCTGATTTATTATGAGTGTTGGAAACAGTTCTGCTGCCTAATATATTTGATGAATAAAAGGTTAAAAAGAACAGCATTTATTCAAAATAAAAAAATATTTTCTAATAATATACTATCACTTTTTATCAATTTAACATCCTTGCTGAATAAAAGTATTGATATATTTCAAAAAAAGAAAGAAAAAAAATGACTGACCCCAAATTACTGACCAGTAGTGCATATTGTTGTTACAAAATATTTCTATTTTTAAAACATATGCTTCTTTTTTATTTATTTTTTTACTTTTTATTCATCAAAGTATCCTAAAAAAGTATCACAGGTTATGAAAAAATATTAAGCAGCAGAACTGTTTCCAACTTTGATAATGAATCATCATATTAGAATGATTTCTAAAGGATCATGTGAGTAATGATCCTGAAAATTCAGCTTTGCATCACATAAATAAATGATATGAATGAATTTAAAGTATAATAAATTGAAAATTATTTTAAATTGTAATAATATATCACAATATAAATTTTTTTCTGTATTTTTGATCAAATAAATGCAGGCTTGATGAGCAGAAGAAACTTCTTTAAAAAACATTAAAAATAATGTGTCCAAACTTTTGGCCTGTACTGTATGTTTCACTGCATTGTCATTGTATACAATTGTAAAGCACTTAAAATTAAAAGATGCTATTTGCTTGCCTTACAGATTCATGGATGTGGTCATAAAATGGCCTGGAAGTGTCCACGATGCGCGTGTCTTCGCCAATTCCAAAGTGAACTCCTACTTCAAGACTGGAATGATACCTTCACTCGAAAAGCAGATAGTGGATGGAGAGGAGCCCATACCTATCTTTCTCTTGGGGGACCCTGCCTACCCCCTTCTTCCTTACCTTATGAAAGAGTACTCAAATGGAGGCTCTACCCTATCAGAACAGTACTTTGGACTTTGTTTGTGTAAGGCCCGTATGGTGATTGAATGTGCATTTGGTAGGCTAAAGGCCAGGTTTGCAGCCCTGAGGCGGCCCATGGACATAAATCTCCTTGACCTGCCAAGTGTTATATACGCTTGCTTTGTCCTCCACAACTACTGTGAGGCCTGTAATGACACTGTGGATCACCATATTGAGCAGGAAACCATAGAGCGTGACAGGGATCTGCAGCCTCCCACCCAGACCAACAGCTATTTGACCGACTGTAATGAGGGAAGTGGAAAGAGAGTGAGGAGAACCCTCACCAAATACCTTGACCCTTAATGGTCTATGGACTAGACTCTGCACAGTAACCAAGGTAGCTGACCACTGACTATACATTCTCTACAGCAAGGTGAGCAATGGGTCCAATGAGGACTCCGTATTTTATACAGATCAGTATACCTATTGTGTATTCACATACAGCACAGCATTCTTAAAAGGACGTTTTGATTCAACTAACAAGCCACTTGTATTCCTTTAGTTATTAGTCCAAATGAAAAGTGATTAATCTCAGGTGTGTTTCAACATCTGCTTGTTCAAGCTGCAAACTTGTTCTTTATTTTGTTTTTATTGCAATTGACAAAAAAGCAATGAAATGAATAATAAAGTGCCATAATAACTAAAGCGTGGGCTCTCTTTTTTTTTTTTTACTCCATACTTGCAACACAACAGAGCCTGGTAAATATTGTTAACAGAAGTAACGCCTCTGATGATACTGTAAACATGAATTGTTATTGTACAGTTATCCTGACATTTACAAAACTTTGCCCAGTGGTTGAGAAATAATGAAGTTAAGTGCTTAAACAGTAGGCAGGTACTGCACAAAATACAGTGTAACAAAATGTAAGCAAACTTAATATAACTTTGTCTATGAACTCAAAGTTTTCCTAAAAAGACACAAGTTCAACTTCCTCATCGGAGTGTTCTCCCAGCAGTATTTGTCTGTAGGAGGACGGAGGTGCAGGGCCAATTGGTGGCGTTGTGTACGAATGTGCAGGGCCCATGGGTGCTGGTGTGTGTGTACGTGCGGGGGACATGGGTTGTGCTGTGTATAAATGTGCAGGGCCTATGGGTGGTGGTGTGTACGAATGTGCAGGGGCCATGGATGGTGGTGTGTACAGATGTGCGGCGGCCATGAGATGTGCTGTGTTGTAGTGGTTAGGTGGGGCACGGTTTGCTTGTGGCTGAGATGTCAAGTGTCTCACAAGGACATCAAAACTATGGCTTATTCTAATTTGAGCCTCTGAAATTATGTCCAGCCTACTGCTGTTGCTCCTTTCAGCCTTCTCCAAGATATCTACAATCTTCCTCTTTAAGTCGAGGTCAGTCTGCATTGTATCCACCCGAATTTTCTTCTGGAGCCTTTCACCTCTATGGCCATCGAGCCTTGCCTTGAAAAGAACAGAGGGAAAGTATTAACATTCATTAGCTAATGATATCTTTGGTATTGACAATGATAAATCGTATGGCATGGTCATACTGGTGTAGTCTAATGTACTGTAGTGGGTATACTGTACTGTATATGTATGGGCCTATATAAATGGGGCTATATATATATATATATATATATATATATATATATATATATATATATATATAATAGTGGGGGGTCTGGGTGTCCTCCCCCAGGAAAATGTTCTGCATCAAAGACTTCCTTTCCTGCATTCTGACACACTTTTATGTTTATTTATTTTTACAGACTTTTATCTTTATTTACGGAGGAAATATCTTTTTATTTAGACTATGCAATGACAAAAAAACATAGATGACAAAATTATAATGGGAAGTATGTTGTTAGATGTCATTGGACATTTTTAAGTGAAATCCTAGAGCTTATATTATATTATATTAGTGGGTAACATATGCGTATGGCTGCGTATCACGTAGACTACACCACTGGGCATGGTGTATGTAGGCTATGAACAAAAACATACCTGAAGTAGATTTCTCTGCTTCTGGACTGAGGTATGGGGGCTGACAATTGATTCTTCTGTGTTCGGTAGATCAGGCGATAAGATACTCGCGTTTGACTCACTACTAGTGTCCACGGTGTCGTTCACCTCTGATGTTTCAACACCAGCCTCTATTGTTGTGGTGGCTGGTGACCCATCCCATATTTCGTTACATAAATCAAAATATAGAGTGATTACTCGCCCATGGCCACTCCGCCGTTGGGTATCCACAGCCTGCCTATACTTCATCCGGATGGCTTTCATCTTTGATGATATCTGACTTTTAAAGATAGCGTCTTTCTCGTGTGGATATGAAGTCCCTCCAGGTACAGGATACTGCTGAAGAAATTCGGTCCATATGTCTGTATATTTTGCCTGGCAGGACTCCCAGTCCACGCCCTGTTGTGCCTTTGTGGCTTTGTAATTTAAGGTTGTTTGGAGCAATAACTCCACCTCCTCATCTGTCCAGACAAAATTGTCAGCTTTTGCTGTTAGCTTCGCCATGTCGTGTTTAGATTTCGCGCTACTAGGGAGAGAATTAGGAGGAAGCTTGTACGCAGGCGCGCAGACTTGGTGTTGTTGTGTGGCAGTGCTTCACATGGCCACCTAGCCGCCTGGAGTGCATACTACATCGAATTTCACACACTTTTGCGTCACCATATGCACGCAGATTTCCCCCCCAAAACGCTCGTCTAAACGCAGAATAAAAAGTGATAACGCAACGCCACTTTTGCGTTTTCTCTTTAGATCGTTTCCGTGTAAACGTAGCCTCAGTCTCAGCCTAAAGTCTTGGGCTGCGTTCGAAACCGCATACTCAATTAGTAGGTACTTAATTTCAATAAGTACTTACTTAACGAACGCTAAAAGAGTATTTACTTTATAGTCAGATCTCGTTAAGTATGAATGCGAGCCGGATATCTGCCATGTTGACGTTATCATGTGACCCACGATGTGTTATCACAAGCGTAACAATTTAAAAGATTTGAACGACACGTTCGTTTGTGGTCTTTTTGAAGAAACTGCTGCCCATTTATTTTGTGAATACATTTAGGGTTGATTTGAGTTCTTATATTTAACCCTGCTAATGTGACCCACCGTTTTATCCTTAACGATATTATTTATTTTTATTACGAAATCCCAAAATTGTCATCTCTTGAATATGTTGCTAATTTCTTTATTTTATATCCAAACATTTTCAATCACAAGCAAAAGTGCCAGTTACTGCTTTGTTTTCCTCTTTTTCTTGTTGAATTTAACTCTCTTTTCATCCCTCAGGCCTATAAATAACAAAAAAAAAGAATTTTTTTTAAATGTATTATAACGAATTATTTAAGAAAATATATATTAAGATATTAAACCTTGTAGGTTATTTTTTCCTGTGTATAAAATATCATATTATGTATGTGTCAGCAACACATCCGGACCGTCAGGTTCCATCACCACGCCCACTCGTTCCCAATCACCCGCCTTCTGATCACCTGCACCTGCCGCTCCTCATCAACGCACCTCCATATATACACAGCACTTTCTCCAGAACACTGTCAGATCTACTCGTTAGACACTGGACTCAAACTACTCTCTTCAACCACAGTATTATCTACCAGTCTTCCCGCCGTTCTGTTTGTCTACAAGTTAAGTTGGTTCCTGTTTTATGTTTGCTTTTGCATTATTTCTTATGATGTGATTTATGTTCTGAATGAAGCCTTACTGTTTTGAGTTTATCCTTTATTATTAAAAACATCTCTAAGTTCATTTACATCTCTCTCTCTCTTCCCTCCGAGCGTGACAGAATGCAGACCCATGATATATATATATATATATATATATATATATACCTCATAACATCAGTAACTTGACAGCCCTACCTAGAACGGTTTTCCTCAGCATTTGTAATGTCTGCACAAAGGGCAGCTGTGAAGATTCGCCTTTGGAGAAAACTGTTGATTTTATATGCGTGTAAAATGTAAGTATCATTAACATGTATGTCATATGAAATAGCTATGCATGAATACACTCTAGATGTGTATATAGTGAACATATCTACATTTTCATTCAAACAATAAATAAAGCATTAATTAAATAATTATATTTTATTTATTGACAACAATGTATTTTACAATAAATTAGTAAAAGAATGAATGAAAGTCACCATCACACAATAAACAAATGCATATACAAGTCAACACATGAAACAAAGCTTTATTCAAACTACAATCATGTATGTAGGCTGAAGGCGCTGAGGTTGTTGCGTGATGTGTCGTGCTTCACAATCTGAGGCAATAAGGGCAGGTGGAGTGATGGAGGGTCTCGTAAGGGCAGGTGGAGTGATGGAGGGTCTCGTCCATGGCACCATTTCCAGGATTCAGCTCTGGGCTCTTCATCCTCAGTGCTCACACCAGCCTGCTGACATTTCAGATCCTACAAAAATGCACAAACATAACACAAAAGCAGTCATTTTAACTGCACAATGTCATTTGATTTCAGTATTATTTAGAAGACAAAAATGCTTTTTTTTTTTCACAAATGCCGCCATCATCTTCCCTTGCAGGTCCTGCTCCACCACAAAAGCTGTGCAGCAAATGCACAGAAATCAAGAATCAGAAAAGTGCTGTAATAGCTCTGTTTGAAATTACAATAATTAAAATAAACTACAACTTAATATTTAAATAGATTTTGTTATTAATTTCTGTAGTATACTCACTCAAAGCCTTCTTCAGTCACTCTCCACCGGATAAACACACTGTTCATCTGTACCTGTAACATCCAGACGAGATTCACATTACCTCTGTGATTTATGAGCTCAAAACTACATTTACATGTTGAGGTTGTTTTAACTTTTTATCCAACATAAATGTTCATCAATTTATCAACAGTAATGGACAAATAAAATAGATAACTTATGTTTAGTTACTTTATAGATTTGTTCTACATAATAGCACACATTCATCACTCAGATGTCTATTTCATGTTGTGATGTGCTCTTCTGCAATACTTTCTGAAGATTTTCCTGTCAGATGTAAATAGATATTTAAAATAATCGTCTTTAAGATGTATATGGTTTATGTAAATCCACGTTAGAGACGTAACTTACGTGTCCTTACTGGAGCTCCCCAGTTAGCTATAACATTACATAATAAAACATGTTTTTACAGCAAAATCACAACTATACTATACTGTGTAACGTCTTTACACCTCCAACAATTCGACAGTTTACTCTACAGTAGTTCAACACATGCAATTTTAACAAAAGGAACCGTGTTTACTCACATTTGAAAGCACCCGCGTCGCTGATCTCTGCGATGTTTGATAATGACGTATCCTCTCGCGTGGCCTCCTGGGATAGAAGAGTATCCATCGGTTAAGCACTCGAAAATCTGGCCGGAAGCAGTAAGCCATCCGGGAACTTCTCGCCTACTCTTTTATGAATACTGATGTTTCGAACGTACTGCTTCCTTCACGTACTGTTTTCGCCTACTATAAAGTAGGAAAGTAGGCATATTCGAACGCACTTAAGTCCGAATCTCGCGATAATTAGTACGTCACCCAGGTAATTCTTGCCTACTCTTTTGGATTCGTACATACTTTTTTGCTCGCCTACTCTTTTTCCCATACTAAATAGTAGGGAAGTATGCGGTTTTCGAACGCAGCCTTGTTTTAGTGTCACACTGCAATTCTAAGCATTCTCCCAGTTTTCATTTCTCTTGATTTTGGATTTCTTGCCCTGTTCCCTGGATTACTCTTTTGCCTCTGACCCCTGCCTGTTTTGTGTGTTTGTTTGTACGGACTGCCTGCCTGTGTTTGACCTTGCCTGTTCTTTGGATTACCCCTTAATAAATCTGCATTTGGATTCTCCACCTTCGTGTCTTAGAGCAGTTCATGACAGAAACGACCAACAGATGTTAACAATCGCATTGTCATTCATTTCTGAAAGACTGAATATTGTTCAAAGAATATTGAGGGAATTACATGACGCTTTTATGAGAAATCGATAATACATCCCATGATTATTATTTAATTTTTTTCCGTTTTTTATTAATTTGGTTGTTATTATTTTAAATTCATCCGACTGTTATTATTTTTGAGTCATTTTTTTTTTTTATGTGATCTTTGTAGGCGTTACGGATATGTGTAACTGTATTAACATTGTTGTTGAGATTGTTATTGTATTTCTGTTACGTATTGTTCTCTGTACACATTAGTTGATAATATTGTTTATGCATGGTGGTAGTACACGCTTGTTTTTACACATTTTAACCCTCTGGGGTCTGAGGTGTTTTTGGGGTCCTTGAGATGTTCTGACATGCCCTGACATTTGTGCTTTTTTCAGTTGCTTATAAACATATTAATGGCAAAGGTGTAATTACACTCTATTTAGCACAAACAGGGCTGCCATAATATGTGAGCAACATGTCTGTACATGTTTGTATTTTTGAGAAAATAATTTTTATGCATGGTTATTGAAAATACTAAAAATGAAAGTTTCTGAAATAAGGCCACAAAACACATACTAAATATGTGTCCACAAGACTTCTGAATAATGCATTTTGTCGCCTGGAGTTTTTTCTTCAAAATGATGTGAAAATCATCCTGCCTAATCATTCACATAAAACAGTACATTGATTTAAATTGCGTAAGACACTTTTTGTTTGGAAAGGCAATATACGAGTGGGCGTGAATGATCCAATGACACCATCATGAATATTGAGTAGTTCACACCTGAGGAGACAACGACTTGCTTTCATGCAGGTGTGTCACTGAGCAACAGGAAAGAATGCAAGGACAATAAATATATATATATATATATATAAATTATTTAAAGGTTTAATGATTAATGCATTATGATTGCAAGAAGGATCAACAATGTCAAAACTTTGATGTGCAGTCAAATTGCCCAGTGTGTATGCTGTTTAAAAGAGTGTTCTCACAGATAGATGTTTCTTGTGCTTCGTGTTTTGAAGACTTGATATTGTTTCTTATTCAAATGTGCTGAAAGCACAAGTCTCTAGTTCATTTTTAATGAATGACACACGGAAAGCAGCAAATCAGTGGTAGTCTCTGCGCTCGCACAGCTCTTCTTAGCGGTTATAAATATTATTAATATCAATATGGCATCCCAGCAAACATTGGTCCGATGGCAACGTTGTGTCTTTAGCCAAAATAGCCGCTGTAGGACGGCATAAATCGGGGAAAAAAATGTAACATTACATTTCCAAAAAATGCATTCAGATATGCTCAACGTAGCCTACGTCCAGTCAACTTTCATTTTGGAACTATTTTTCAACCATGACAGGACGTGTCGGAGGGACGTCAACGGTCATTAAATGTCCAAATGTTTGCCACCTAACTTTCTCTCACATAGGCTACACATGCATAAGCCTACCTTTCAGAGGAGCGGGTCGGGCTTTAAAATCATTAGCCATCACCAGCAGTAAAAGTAGTCGTCTTTTGTATTCATGTACGGATTTTTTTTCTTTTCTTTTTTTTTTCCGTTTTGATGATATTTTTTTATGTACATCAGGGAGTTTTTCATGTAGACCGATGGCGATGTGGGACGGGATGGGTTTGCATTGGTAGGCTACTAGAATGAAGGAAAGTTAATTTAGATGTAGAATAACTAATGGAGTGATAACTTGATGATGGAAGTGCAATAATTCAAACGAATGTGTTATGAGATGTGTGGAGATGAACCCAATTGCAGACAGTGGTCACAGCAACACAGTTTATTGTACAAATAACAGGGAAAACAAAGCCCACGAGGGGGCAAAACAGGACAAGACAGGACTATGAATACTAACTAGACTATGACATAGACTTGACGTAACTAGACTACAAATAAACAGCAAATACAGGATCAGAACTTCACTGGACAGGAATACTCACAACGTGATCACACAAAGTATGAAATTGATCGACAATGAACCGACACAAGACAGCAGACATGAGGGGATTAAATAGGGAACAAATAATCAGGAACACAGGTGATAATGGGTAAAGCAATAATGACAAAACGAGGATAACAAGGGGGCGGGGCTAGGGGACGAGACAACGCAAGCACATGGCCAAACAAATGGCCATGTGCTGCACATGAAACATGGGCCTGTCATGATTCTGCCGCAAGACAAGAGAAAATCAAAGACAAGAAGGCAGAATCATGACAGAACCCCTCCCCTAAGGAGCGGCTTCCAGACGCTCCCTAAGGGAACACTAAACACGTGACATGACAGACTGAGACAAGGACACAAACCAACAAAACATGACAAACAACAACGGCAAACATGAATAAACAATGACAGGATTAGGGTGAAAAATCAAAAACAACAAACAAGGCAGAGGAGGTGGAGACAACACAGAGTTCATGGGGGGCAGTCCAGGGTGGATGGGAGGACTGGGGGGAAACACAAAGTCCTTAGGGGGCAGTCCAGGGTGGATGGGTGGACTAGGGGGAAACACAAAGTCCTTGGGGGGCAGTCCAGGGTGAACAGGCGGGTCAGGGGTCTTGGGTCTTCGGGATGAGGGTGTGGGCTGCGGGCAACGGGTCCGGGCAGGTTTGGGTGGGGACACACGAGGAGCAGTCTTAGGAGAAACAGACCGGGGTGAAGTGGTGACAGGGGTGTCCGGGGAAACAAACAGAGGTCGGGTGACAGCTGGTACGGGGCTGGACACATTAGCTGGGACAGGGCTGGACAAATTAGTTGGGACAGGGCTGGACACATTAGTTGGGACAGGACTGGACACATCTGCTGGGACAGGACTGGACACATCTGCTGGGACAGGACTGGACACATCTGCTGGGACAGGACTGGACACATCTGCTGGGACAGGACTGGACACATCTGCTGGGACAGGACTGGACACATCTGCTGGGACAGGACTGGACACATCTGCTGGGACAGGACTGGACACATCTGCTGGGACAGGACTGGACACATCTGCTGGGACAGGACTGGACACATCTGCTGGGACAGGACTGGACACATCTGCTGGGACAGGACTGGACACATCTGCTGGGACAGGACTGGACACATTAGCAGGAACAGTGCAAGCGGTGGCTGACTTAGGAACAGCGCTCTGAGTGGCTGGCCTCAGATCAACACTGGCTGCAGCAGACTGGGGTACGGCGCTCACAGACTCAGGACAAGACATGGCGGGGACTTCAAGGATTTGGACAAGACGTTTTAAGTATTGAGACAATGCATCGGCAACAACGAGGACAGGCATCTTCTGAGAAGCAGAAACCGACCGCAAGACAGCTTCAGCAGCTGAATCGGCCGCTGCTCTCTCTACAGCACACACGACTGCGGGCTCGGGAACAGCGTTTGCAGTGGCGGGCTCTGGAACAGCGCTTGCAGTGGCGGGCTCTGGAACAGCGCTTGCAGTGGCGGGCTCTGGAACAGCGCTTGCAGTGGCGGGCTCTGGAACAGCGCTTGCAGTGGCGGGCTCTGGAACAGCGCTTGCAGTGGCGGGCTCTGGAACAGCGCTTGCAGTGGCGGGCTCTGGAACAGCGCTTGCAGTGGCGGGCTCTGGAACAGCGCTTGCAGTGGCGGGCTCTGGAACAGCGCTTGCAGTGGCGGGCTCTGGAACAGCGCTTGCAGTGGCGGGCTCTGGAACAGCGCTTGCAGTGGCGGGCTCTGGAACAGCGCTTGCAGTGGCGGGCTCTGGAACAGCGCTTGCAGTGGCGGGCTCTGGAACAGCGCTTGCAGTGGCGGGCTCTGGAACAGCGCTTGCAGTGGCGGGCTCTGGAACAGCGCTTGCAGTGGCGGGCTCTGGAACAGCGCTTGCAGTGGCGGGCTCTGGAACAGCGCTTGCAGTGGCGGGCTCTGGAACAGCGCTTGCAGTGGCGGGCTCTGGAACAGCGCTTGCAGGGGCGGGCTCTGGAACAGCGCTTGCAGGGGCGGGCTCTGGAACAGCGCTTGCAGGGGCGGGCTCTGGAACAGCGCTTGCAGGGGCGGGCTCTGGAACAGCGCTTGCAGGGGCGGGCTCTGGAACAGCGCTTGCAGGAGCGGGCTCTGGAACAGCGCTTGGGACAGCTAGAGATGAAGAGCGAGAGGCTCCCTTTCTCCTCTTCTTTCTCCTTGAACGCGAAGCCGAATCTGTAGCTGGGCTAGCGACCAGTTGGAGATGTTCAGCTGGAATCGTAACAGGAGCAGGGATGGCGTTCTCGGGCAGCGCTGACTCGGTCGAGGAAGACTCAGACGGGGAATCCCAGGAAACTCGTCTCCCTCGTTTACCACGGAGAACAATGGGAACAGAAGAGGCCTCAGGAGAAGAAGTGGAACTAGCCTTATCACCAAGGGCAATAACGGCCAGGACGCGACCCTCTGGGATCACAGGAAGCTTGGCAGAAGGTGGAGAGGACAACCACCATTGTTCCCGGAGCTCCGACTGCCACTTGAGAAGAGACACACTGTCTGCTGGGTTCAATGTTGGTCGGTTCATTCTGTTATGAGATGTGTGGAGATGAACCCAATTGCAGACAGTGGTCACAGCAACACAGTTTATTGTACAAATAACAGGGAAAACAAAGCCCACGAGGGGGCAAAACAGGACAAGACAGGACTATGAATACTAACTAGACTATGACATAGACTTGACGTAACTAGACTACAAATAAACAGCAAATACAGGATCAGAACTTCACTGGACAGGAATACTCACAACGTGATCACACAAAGTATGAAATTGATCGACAATGAACCGACACAAGACAGCAGACATGAGGGGATTAAATAGGGAACAAATAATCAGGAACACAGGTGATAATGGGTAAAGCAATAATGACAAAACGAGGATAACAAGGGGGCGGGGCTAGGGGACGAGACAACGCAAGCACATGGCCAAACAAATGGCCATGTGCTGCACATGAAACATGGGCCTGTCATGATTCTGCCGCAAGACAAGAGAAAATCAAAGACAAGAAGGCAGAATCATGACAGAATGTCCCAAAAAAAAAAAAAAAAAAAATTATAATAATTAAATAAATTAAATGGGGGAAAAAATCTTTTATTCTTGCCGCCCTAGGCGGCTGCCTAGTTCGCCTATATGCACGCTGCGCGCCGGCCTTGCTTGCATGTTTATCACTATTAGCAGTGGTTTATGAAACTTCAAAGGGTTTCCTTTAAAATGACACCAAAATTGTGTATTTAGACCACTGTATGTGGGTATGGGAAGCTTTTCAATTTGGGTAGGCCAAATCCAGATGGAAATCCCTCAAAATGGTCTCAGAGTTTAAGAGGTTAAACTCCTATAGCTAATCTACTGCCTAAAGGTTTGCCAGTTGATAAAACTTTGGATAATATAAGTAATAACAACATAAAATCACATCAGTGTAATGAAAATGTTCTTTGCATGAAAACACTTCAATTAGCAGAATTATATTTGTACTTATATACTCGTAATTATATTATATTCCAACCATACGAACGAATGACTTACAGAAGGTATTCTTAACTAAGAATGTTTCGGGAAACACTTATTAAGGTTAAGGTAAAGCCTGAGTTATAACTTAAGAGTGATAGCGTAAAGAAGGTTTTCGGGAAATGCAGCCCAGCATATTATTTAAACATAAATATGAAACTAAATAAGCTTTTCTCTAACCCTCTACAACGAACGCGCCAGCGCGTTCTGATGAATTTTTCTTTAATGACAGCGGAAGAAACTCCGTCAATTTTTGGCCAATACAGATTAGTGTGTAAGACATCTTTAACAAGTATTCTTTTCATTTGATTCTTTTAATAAATATTGTTAAACAATTATTATAATCATCTGACTGGACCTTGGATTCTTTAGTACGTGTCACATTCTTCTGCCTGGATCAGGAAGATCCTCCCTGAAGGAAACGACACCAGAGGGTGAGCATTCTTTTGATATAAGAATAATCACTATGAGATTTGATTGATCAATGTAAGCCTAGCCAAAGAGGCAGCATGTGACAGGTGTATGTATTGAGATTACGTATATGATTGTTGTAGTGCGAACACAGTCGAAGAGTACCACACAAGATAGACTTATAATACAAAGGGGAAATCTATTATCTTTATAATAGAATACGAATTTGTATAGACTGTTCGCCTAACTCTTGATGACACGACTAAAGGACAGGCTTTTTAGTTACCGCGGGATTGTCCATATATCCTGGATAGGATGTAGGATAAATTTGGAACGGTATTAATCGTGAAATCCATCGCACTTTGTTAGTCAATATGCAAGATGTTACACTTGAGGAGATTCTTATCTTTGCTACCGGATGCAACTCCCCACCAGCTCTTGGCTTTACCCCAGAGCCATCATTGGAGTTTATTTCAGGCTCCAAATTCCCTGTTGCTAATACATGTGAAAATATCATCAGAATTCCACTGAAGGACACTTATGAAGCGTTCAAAACAGACATGGACTTTGGCATTAAAAATTCACCTGGATTTGGCATGACCTAAATATGCGTTTGTGTGTGTGTGCTTCACACATGAATAAAGAATGCTGCATTCTGTTAGTGATCTAGTTTCATTATATTATCAAGCATCTGGTGCTTTCACTATGCATGCTTAGTAGTTATGGAAACAAATAGTAATAGTAATAGTAATAATGTTAGTTATTAGTTGGAGAGGCTTTTTTGTTGGAGAATATTGACCATTTGTAGCTGATATCATTGTATTTTATGTTATGTATTATTGAGCTCCTATTTTCATAGTTTGACTTGATTCAAACATGCAATAACATGATAGGACACGAAGGACAGAAGAAGAAAGGTGTATTCCTGTTACACAAATATTTCCAAGTTTTCACATATTTTGTTCTACTTCTATCACAGTTTTTAAAAAAAAGACATTTTGAAAATAAATCTCTCCACACATCATGTTCCATTTTGGTGGATGTTAAAGTCAAGGAAATGTTAACCCCCTGGGGTCGGCGGTATCGCCGGCGATACCAGCTCGCGTTTTTCCTTATCAGTGCAATAGAGAGTCTAAATACTCTGTTGACTTTGATCTTCCATACACGTTTCATACATCAATCGATCCTGTTAAGTGTGTATTATTTTTGTGTATACTAACAATAAAAACAAAGTGTTGTGCTTTTTGCCAAATAAAGAAAAATAAACATAATGCGAGTTCTGCCTACTCTCTGTCAGTGTAGTCCATTCTGAAACGTGTCCGAAAATGAACTGTAACTCAGCGAATACTCAGTCAAACAGGCATACAGACACACAGGCACGAAGCTTGAATTCTCTTCTTTTAAATGAAGTATTTTTTATAAAAACAAATATTCACAGTTTATGTAATATGTATGAAAAGAGAGAGATGTCAGTCGTTCTCATCTCAGCTCATTATTTTTAATTTGACTCCGCCCACGGAGAGCGCGCACTATTCAAACGCAAATGTGAGGCGATCCAGGCAAACCTGTGAAACACCCACATCAGCTGGATAACACACAACGCGAGTTCACTTTCAGACTCATGTACTTTACAACGCTGTGTGGAATAATACTATCTTGATAATAATCCTGGAAAATTTACCTCAGAAGTTCTGGAAGTTTCATTTCGAGGAGCAAACGGATCCGGCTGAAGAATAGGTCAGATCTATTTGCTTTGTTCTAATCGCAAGTGTCTGTACGCAAAAAGACTGTTTAAATATGAATCGCGTTTCTGTGTATGAATGAATGAACGCACAGATGCGCGCTGTTGTGGAGCTACTACAGCTGGCAAAAATACTGTTTAAATATGAATCGCGTTTCTATGTATGAATGAACGCACAGATGCACGCTGTTGTGTAGCTACTACAGCTGGCAAAAATACTGCTTAAAAATGAATCGCGTTTTTGTGTGTGAATGAATGAACAGCTTTTACCAAACTCTATTGCTATACTGAGATGAGTAAAAATCGACTACAAAATCGGATAGATTATAAAGTTTTTACTGTAAAATACTGCCACATCAAATAAGCTTATAATGTTGCCAATTTCTGCTCATATGAATTAAATTACGTATGATAAAATGTATACTTTAGTTTTTACAAAGAAAGATTACACTGGAAATATTGTTACAATTTTAAATGTTGTTGTAATTGTATAACCTTTTTAATAAATAAAAAAAAAAATATATATATATATATATATATATATATATATATACACAAGGATAGATGTCAAGTCAAGTCAAGTATATTTGTATAGCGCTTTTCACAATACAGATTGTATCAAAGCAGCTTCACAGTATTAAATTAAAATAATACTACAAGGTTTGTTTCTAGTGAAATTTATTGATTGATAAAATTAAATTAAATATTCCCAAAATATCCCCAAAATATCCCCAAATGAGCAAGCCAAAGGCAACAGTGGCAAGGAACCGAAAAAACTCCATCAGGTGACCTAATGGTGAGCTGAAACTCCATCAGGTGACCTAATGGAGAAAAAAAAAACCTTGGGAGAACCCAGGCTCAGTCGGGGGCCAGTTCTCCTCTGGCGTTTATGAACTAGAGGCCGGATTGTAGTTTGAACTGTAAGATTAAGAATATTATATGAATGCCTGGCTGAAGAGATGCGTCTTTAATCTAGTTTTAAACTGGGAGAGTGAGTCTGAGCAACGAACAGTATCAGGAAGGCTATTCCAGAGTTTTGGAGCTAAATGTGAAAATGCTCTCCCTCCTTTGGTGGATTTGGATATTGTCATGATGCGAGAACGAGGAAGCAAAAGCAGGTGCAATAAACTCTTTATTTATATGAAGGACGATACACACAAGGTAACAGACACAGGCGGGTGGCGCAGGGACCTCGATAGTCAAACACAGGTGAGTCTAGGCTGGTGCTGAAGTGCTGTGATGGTGATGGTGAATCCAGACGTGAACGAAGAACAGAACAGCGAACAGGATTCCAGGAACAGACACCACACAAGCACAGAACGGGGAACAGGAACACAGGATCAGGACACCAAACAGCACGAGACTTCAACAAACGATCTGACAATGGAGAGGAGAAAACGGTGAGTATTTAAGGATGTGATGATGAGTCGCAGCTGGCGCTGATGATGATTGCAGATTGATGAATGAGCGTGATTGCTCCGACCACACCCACATATACACGCGACACACACACATACACAATAACAAACGCACGAGACAAAAAGAAAGCAATGCATTCGTGAACCGTGACAGTACCCCCCCTCCTAGGAACGCCTCCTGGCGTTCCCAGACTCCCTTACCTGTCGACTGTAATCATCGATAAGGGAGTGATCCAGAATGTGTCTCGTAGGTACCCAACTCCTCTCCTCCGGACCGTAACCCTCCTAGTCCACCAAGTACTGGACTCCGCGTCCCCTCCGCCTACTGTCCAGAATACGATTTACCGAATAAGTAGGTTCCCCATCTACGAGACGCGGCGGGGGCTGCGGGGGGGGGGGGGGGGGGGTTTGGGGAACCGGGACTGGCGGGTTAATCGCTGAACGAAACACAGGCTTAATTTTGGATACATGAAAAACAGGATGAATTCTCCTGTATGCTGGAGGAAGTTTGAGGCGGACTGCCACCGGACTAATGATCTTGGTGACAGTGAACGGGCCAATGAATTTGGGTGCGAGCTTATTAGAGACGGAACGAAGAGGAATATTCTTAGTAGAAAGCCACACTTTTTGACCAGCGACGTATACGGGAGGCTTCGACCGGTGGCGATCGGCTTTAGCCTTGGTGCGCGCCCCCACCTGGAGTAGAGTCTCACGGGCTCTAGTCCAGGTGCGGTGACACCTCTGGACAAAGGCGTGTGCGGAGGGGACCGCGACTTCGGACTCCAGACTGGGAAAGATTGGTGGCTGGAAACCTAAGCTACACTCAAACGGAGACAGGCCCGTGGATGACACTGGTAACGTATTGTGACAGTTGCTGACTCCAAGAAGAAGGATTCCTGGAGACCAAACACCGCAACATTCTTTCCAGATCTTGGTTGGCTCCCTCGGTCTGGCCATTGCTCTGGGGATGAAACCCTGAGGATAGACTCACAGTCGCACCCAGTAATTTACAAAACTCTTGCCAAAATTTGGACACAAATTGGGGTCCTCTGTCAGAGACCACGTCAATCGGGAGGCCATGTAAACGAAAGACGTGATCTACAACGGTCACTGCTGTCTCCTTGGCTGAGGGTAATTTGGGCAAGGGAATAAAATGAGCCGCCTTCGAGAACTGGTCCACCACGGTTAAAACTACCGTGTTGCCCTGGGAGGGCGGGAGGGCGGTAATAAAATCTAGTGTGTTATGGGACCAGGGTCTTGAAGGGACAGGCAGCGGTTGGAGTAACCCATCTGGGGGTCGATTGGAAGACTTACCAATCGCACAAACCGAGCAAGCCAAAACAAAACTGTGAATGTCCCGGGCCATAAGTGGCCACCAGAATCGTTGCTTAACCAGAAAACTAGTACGGGTCACTCCTGGGTGACAAGCTGCGTTGGAACAATGCCCCCACTGAATAACGTCTGACCGTAATCCCTCCGGCACAAATAAACGGTTCGGTGGGCAACCGACCGGGCGCGTTACCCCTTCTAAGGCCTTCTTGACCTTCGATTCGACCTCCCATGTGAGTGTGGAGACAAATAGGGTAAAATGCACTCGGGAGTAACCAGGCGTTCGGAACGATCAAAAATGCGCGATAAAGAATAGGGTTTGATGTTTTTGGAACCCGGTGCGGTACGAGAGAGTAAAATCAAAACGACCGAAAAAAAGTGCCCACCGAGCCTGCCTGGAGTTCAATCTTTTAGCGGACCTGATATACTCCAAATTCTTGTGATCGGTCCAGACGATAAAAGGTACCCCCGACCCTTCTAACCAGTGACGCCATTCTTCCAACGCTAACTTGACTGTCAATAACTCTCTGTTACCAATGTCATAGTTACGTTCGGCTGGGGACAAGCGATGGGATAAAAACATGCAGGGATGCATCTTCTCGTCCGTGGAAGAACGTTGGGACAACACTGCACCTACCCCCACCTCTGACGCGTCGACCTCCACCACGAACTGACGTGAGGAATCAGGGGCTATCAGAATAGGGGCCGAAACAAAGCGGTCTTTCAGTTTGGCAAACGCGACCTCAGCCGCGTCTGACCACCTGAACGTAGTTCTGGGGGAGGTCAAGGCAGTCAGAGGTGCGGCTAGTTGGCTGAAGTTACGAATAAAACGTCGGTAGAAGTTGGCGAATCCCAGAAACCTCTGCAGGGCCTTGCAGGAATCTGGGATTGGCCACTCCACCACAGCCTTAACCTTCTCAGGGTCCATACATACTCCCTCGGAAGAAATGATGTACCCAAGAAATGGAACCGACTGTGCGTGGAACTCGCATTTCTCCGCCTTGACAAAAAGCCCATTCTCTAGCAACCTCTGAAGCACTCGTCGGACGTGCTGTACATGTTCCTGGAGAGAAGAAGAAAAAAATCAATACGTCATCCAGGTAGACATATATGAACTGATCGACCATATCTCGCAGCACGTCATTGACGAGGGCCTGGAAGACTGCTGGGGAGTTGGACAAACCGAAGGGCATGACCAAGTATTCAAAGTGACCCCTGGGGGTGTTAAAAGCAGTCTTCCATTCATCCCTCTCCCTGATGCGAACCAAATGATAAGCATTACGCAAGTCCAATTTCGTGAAGAGTGACGCTCCCTGCAACCTCTCGAAGGCTGAAGACATCAACAGGCAAAGGATAAGTATTCTTTACCGTGATGCTGTTCAACCCCCGGTAATCAAAACAAGGTCGCAGAGATCCGTCCTTCTTCCCCACAAAAAAGAACCCCGCCCCCGCTGGAGAAGAGGAAGGGCGAATGAACTTCGTTGCTAGAGAATCAGAAATATATTTCTCCATGGCCTCCCTTTCTGGAGCAGAAAGCGAACATAACTTGCCCTTAGGCGGAGATTTACCTGGCAATAAATCTATGGCACAGTCGTAGGGACGATGCAGAGGTAGAGAAGCAGCTCGAGACTTACTGAACACCTCCTTCAGGTCGTGGTACTCCGCGGGCACGTTAGACAAATCCACTGCTTCCTCCTGTAACACAGACATAGGAACAGACGGACAGGTAGACACAAGACAGGACTCATGACATTTAGTGCTCCTCTCTGTAATGGACCTCCGAAGCCAGTCCACTCTAGGGTTGAGTTTTGTTAACCAGGGGTGTCCGAGTACTATGGGTGCAAGAGGTGAGTCCATGATGTAAAATGACAGTGTCTCCGAGTGGTTGCCAGACGTGATGAGGGTAATGGGTCCAGTAGACAGTGAAATCATGGGAAGCACTTGACCATTAAGTGCGTGAACTGAAATGTCATGTGTGAGTGGCTGAAGGGGAATCTGAAGATTGTGTGCGAAAGTGCAGTCCATAAAATTACCTTCCGCCCCGGAGTCCAGTAGTGCTCGACAGTCGTGTTGGTGTGTTGACCATCTTAGTCTTACCGGGAGGAGGGTAGATGTCGATGAGGTCTTCTCGGCGGAGATCCCACCCGATAGTAGCCTCACTGTTACTATCGGGCATGGCCTTTTACCAGACACGTGTTCAGAAAATGTCCAGTAAAGGCAAAGGCCTTGGGACCTCCGCCTCTCCTTCTCCTCCTGGGAAAGCCGAGCTTACCCCACCTGCATGGGCTCGGGATCGTAGGTAGGGCTGACCGCGTCCATGCCGCTGGACCGCAGACTCTCCGCTCCTCCGAGAGCTCGGCTGGAAAGGATGCGTTGCTCGACTCTTGACAGTCGTGCATCAACTCGTAGTGCTAACTCGATCAGTTCGTTCAAGGTGGTAGGCAGGTCCAGGGCGTAGATCTCCCTTTGGACGCGGTCAGCCAGCCCATGCAGGAACATATCCCACTGCGCCTCGTCGTTCCATTGGCACTCTGCCGCGAGGGTCCGGAACTCGATCGAATAATCAGAGACCAACCTCTCTCCCTGGCGAAGTTCGGCAAGCATTCTCGCCGCCTCCCTTCCGGCGTCCGCACGGTCAAAGACTCACTTCATAGCGGCGGAGTGTGCCTGGAACGACTCGCAGCATGGGTCTTGGTTTTCCCACACCGCCGTTCTCCAAAGTGCCGCTCTCCCAGTCAGCAGGGTGAGGACGAATGCGACTTTGGATCGCTCCATGTTGAAGGTTTTTGGTTGCAACGCAAAGTGCATGGAGCACCGCGTCAGAAACGCTCAACAGAAACTGGGTTCTCCGGCATACATCTCAGGCACAGGTAGCCGAGGTTCCGACTGGGAGAGAGGAGCCGATGGTGTGGGGGGAACGAACGGCGTGGGCGGCGCAGTGGGAGCTCGCAGTTGTTGAATTTGCTGGGTGAGCTCGGACACCTGCGCCACCAGAGCCTGAACAGCACGGCCAGTGTTGTTAACCCTCTGGGGTCTGAGGGGTTTTCTGGGCCCTGGAGGTGTTCTGACATGCTCTGACATTTGTGCTTTTTTCAGTTATTTATAAACATGTTAATGACAAAGGTGTAAATTCACTCTATATAGCACAAACAGGGCTACCATAATATGCGACCAACATGCATGTATATGTTAGAATTTTTAAGAGAATAATATTTATGCGTGGTTATTGAAAAAAATAAAAATGAAAGTTGCTGAAATGAGACCACAAAAAAAAAATCTAAATATGTGTAAACAAGACTTTGGACTAATGGATGATGTCGCATATTGTTTTTTCTTCAAAATGATGTGAAAATCATCCTGCCTAATCATTCAAATAAAACAATACATTGATTTAAACTTTGCAAGTCAGTTTTTTTGTCAGAAGAGGTTTATGCGTGGGAGTGGTAATGCCCTATCAATATTAATGAGATTCAGACCAGGGGTGTGACATAGACACCCCCCCAATGGCTAATGGGCCATCAAGAGAAGCAGCCTGAACAAAGAAGTAGAGGAGATTCAAAGGTTTTGTTTTTCAATCTGTTTTATTGTAATTCCTCTATGTGGAGGAACTAAATGTTCTAAATTTGCTCTAAGCAAATCAAATGTGAGCAAAATAAAAAAATAATCAGTCTGCTATAAACAAAGCAATGATAAACAATAAACAAAAGTAAAGGCAGGTATCTCACAGTAAATGCTCATGCCCCGTTGATGCGGGCTCTAAGCAAATCAAATGTGAGCAAAATAAAGAATCCTGAAAAAACTATCACAGGTTATAAAAAAAATATATTAAGCAGCACAACAGTTTCCAACATTGATTTAAAAAAATAGTCATCATATCAGAATGATTTCTGAAGGCTGGTGGTTAGTGGAAGTTGGTCAGCAGAGCACACACATCTGAACACAGTCACACACATCTTTATGCCACTCCTGAAAACAGTTCCTGTTTAACTGAAGACATAAGTGAACATTGCATGCCTGGCATTTCCATGGTGTTAATTGTCTTTTACCACGCACTGCTGTCCGCACATGGAAATGTCTTTGTCTGATAACACAATAAAATAACTTGTATTATCATTATCAATCACTAATGGCCATGGATAAAAAAAGACAACGGTTTTTGTCATTTCACACAAGAATAGGTATAGGCTACTTTTATATTATTATGATGTAAACACAATTAGGCTACATTTCATCTGTAAAATATTACGTCTATGTACTTACTCAGTATGATTCTCGATCGCACTGAGACCTGACCGACACCTGCGTGCCCCTCTGCGGGGTGCTGGAGAAGGAGAGCTTGAAGCAGACACATTCCTAAAAAAATAAAATAAAAATAAAACTGTTAGCATACATTATTCAAAGTAAACTGATGAGCAATTGATGGTTATGGACCATTGATGGGCCATATTGTCACGTTTTCATGGATTTTCTGTTTGTTTTCTTTGTCATTAGTTTCATCATCATCATTAGTTCAGTTCTGTCACCTGTGTTTAGTTAATTAGTCAATCTTCATCATCACCGTCACCTGTCGTCACACATTATCTTCTGTGTATTTAAGTTCCCGTCTTTCACCTTTCAGTTGTCGGTCAATGTGAATGTTAGAGGTTAAGTCTGTGCTCTGTACACACGCTACCTGTTTTCTTGTATTTGCCATTTTGAGAATTAAAACCTTTGATTTATTAGTATCTTCGTGTTCGCCTCCTCCATCATCTACCCAGAACCTGACAGATTGACCGACCCAGCAAAGATGAGTAGGCTTGATTTGATGGAGTTCTTTCACGCCCTGGGATCCCCAGCACCTCTACTGGCTCCGCAATTCGACGCAGCTCCATTCTTCTTCCGATTGTGTCCAGCTGAGCCGGTGTTTCGGTTTGGGTGCGGAGCTCGGCCAGAGGTGGAGGATTTCTCTGGTCTCCCTCCTCCCATCGATCCATCAAAGCCCTCATCGCTGGTCCCGTCCAGCACAAAGTCTTCGCCGTTGGTTCCGTCCAGCTTAAAGCCCTCTTCATCGCTGGTCCTGTCCAGCTCAAAGCCCTCTTCATCGCTGGTCCCGTCCAGCACAAAGCCCTCTTCATTGCTGGTCCCGTCCAGCACAGAGCCTTCACCGCTGGGCCCGTCCAGCACAGCGCCTTCACCGCTGGGCCCGTCCAGCACAGAGCCCTCATCGCTGGACCTACTCAGCACAAAGCCCTCATCGCTGGATCTGCCCAGCACCAAGCCCTCATCGCTTGTCCCACCCAGCTCAAAGCCCTCTTCGACGCTGGTCCCGCCCAGCCCACTCTTTTCGATGCTGGTTCCATTCAGCACCAAGCCCTCATCGCTGGTCACGCCCACCTCGAAGCCTTCATCACTGGTTCTGCCCAGCTCATCAGCACACTGGGCTGATGATCCCCTGTCATCACCTATGTCCCCTGCACCTCTGACTTTACCTGGCTCCTCCGACCCTTCAGCTCCTCCTCGACCCATAGTGCCCTCTCCTCCACCGTGTCCCGTCAGGCCTCCAGCTCCACCATGTTCACTCGTCCTTCTGTCGTCACATTGGTCAGCCGTCACCCTGGCTCCTCTTCGGGACTCCGTGCTGCCGGCTACACCTCTGCCCTTCACCCCTTCCGATCCACCAGGCTCCGTCTTTCCTCCTGTTCCTCCATCGTCCTCACTCCCACTGGTTCCACCTCGGTCCCATGGGTCGTCGGTGTTGCTTTGGCCCTCCGGACCTGCGGTATCGCCTCGGCTCTGGGTCCGGCCGGCTCAATCGGGGATTCATTTTACCCCTGCTCAGCCGTCATCGCCGTGGCCCCCTGCTCAGCCGTCATCGCCGTGGCCCCCTGCTCAGCCGTCATCGCCGTGGCCTCCTGCTCAGCCGTCATCGCCGTGGCCCCCTGCTCAGCCGTCATCGCCGTGGCCGCCTCCTCATCCTGCTCCTCCTTGGCTCCTCCCTCCATCGTCTCCTCCCTGGTCCTTCTTCGGCGCGGGTCGCGCCTAGCGGGAGGGGGGAGTTATGTCACGTTTTCATGGACTTTCTGTTTGTTTTCTTTGTCATTAGTTTCATCATCATCATTAGTTCAGTTCTGTCACCTGTGTTTAGTTAATTAGTCAATCTTCATCATCACCGTCACCTGTCGTCACACATTATCTTCTGTGTATTTAACCCCCTGAGGTCGGCTATCGAGCCGGCGCGATAGGCTCGGTTTTTTTCCGTATGAGTGCAAAAAAATAATAAAATAAAAATATTAATTTTTATCTTATATGCTTGTGTTATACATCAATCTATCCTGTTAAGTGTGTATTATTTTTGTGTACACTCACAATAAAAACAAAGTGTTGTGCTTTTTGCCAAATAAAGAAAAATAAACACGAAGCGAGTTCTGCCTTCTCTCTGTCCGTGTAGTCCATTCTGAAACGCGTCCGAAAATGAATCATAACTCAGCGAATACTTCTCACACAGGCACGTGAGATATGTCTTTATGAAGCTTGAAATCTCCTCTTTTAAATGAAGTAATTTATATAAAAAACAAATGTTTTCAACTCATGTAATCCGTTTGAAAGCAAGGAGAGGTACCGTTTTTCCTTCTGCCTCATTATCTCTATAATCAGCTGCGGCCGCCCCGCCCCCGGCGCGATTCACATGTAAATAGTTAGATGATCTAGTATGCAGCGCACCCGCCCCCCGATCAATGCCATAAAAAGTTTCTTCATCAGACTTACTGATAGTTCATCGCGTTTTGAGTATGACACGCTTCTCCGGTAATAAAGACGCCATTCAGATGATTCTGGACGGCGAGGAAGAATGCACCTTTTCCTCAGAGGAAGATTGTAACTCAGACGACGAACGGCAGCATTTTGAAGAGCGAATTCCGCCGAGAACACAATTTCGGAGTAAGTTTTACTTAAAAGTCTTTTGTCTTTTATTTTTCGTGTTCACATTTATGAGGAAAAAACAATATTACGAGACAGTTCTCCATTATGGACGCGAGCGGTTTAAAAAAATCACTAAAAGACTTTCAAACTTTCACAGAGACCTCAAAACAGAAAGTACAAATCCTTTCTTTAAAACGAATTTCGTTTTGTATCAATTGTATCTTACTTTTAATAATTTTTTCATTAACAAATTTCCTGGATTTAAACTGCAAATTAACATTTATATTTCTTATAATAAAAATGAAAGACCTATGTTACAGACATATGAAAGACACCATTTCGTTGATTAGTTTTGGATAGATTATACATTTTTAATGTAAAATATCTGCCACCTCAAATAAGCTTTTGTTTGCCAATATTTGCTTATGTTAAATATAATATGTTTTGTCAAAAATAAAGTTATCAAATAATCAATCAAATCCTTAACTTTGAAATATGTATGATAAAATGTATACTTTAGTTTTTACAAAGAAAGATTACACTTGAATTGTTGTTGTAATTGTAACCTTTTTAATAAAAAATATATATTTACAAGGTAGATGTAAACAAACTATTAAAAGGTAAATATAAGCCTTTTCTTTAAATAATTTTTTTTGTGTTTTATTAGTGACAAATTTGGGGAGAGGATAAATATTCCAAAACTGAAAATACAGTATGAGAATTAACTGCACAATTACTAGACATGTTTTCCTTGGATATTATAGGCCAAATTGCAAGCACAATATGAGGAAAAATAAAAAAAGAATTGAGATGCTTCCAACTGTTGCTCTTGCATTCTTGTGGCTCAGTGACTCACCTGAATGAATGGCTAATTAAGTATGCGGGCCCCATTGTCTCCTCAGGTGTGAACCACTAAATATGCATGATCGTTGACGCCCACTCCGCATATGGCCTTTCCAAACAGAAAGTGCTTTGCAAAATTCAAATCAATGTATTGTGTTATGTGAATGATAAGGCAGGGTGATTTTCACTTCATTTTGAAGAAAAAACACTAGGCGATGAAATCTTTTAGACAAAAGTCTTATTGGCACATACTTAGAATGTGTTTTATGGCCTTATTTCAGAAACTTTAGTTTTTAGTTTTTTCAATAACCACGCATATACATTATTCTCTCAAAAATGCAGACATGTACATTCTTGTTGCTCACATTTCATGGTAGCCCTGTTTGTGCTAAATAGTGTGTAATTTTTTTTTGCCATTAATATGTTTATAAGCAACTGAAAAAAGCAAAAATGTCAGGGCATGTCAGAACATCTCAAGGACCCCAAAAACACCTTAGACCCCAGAGGGTTAACCCCCTGAGGTCGGCTATCGCGCCGGCGCGATAGGCTCGTTTTTTTCCGTATGAGTGCAAAAAAATAATAAAATAAAAATATTAATTTTTATCTTATATGCTTGTGTTATATATCAATCTATCCTGTTAAGTGTGTATTATTTTTGTGTACACTCACAATAAAAACAAAGTGTTGTGCTTTTCACCAAATAAAGAAAAATAAACACGAAGCGAGTTCTGCCTTCTCTCTGTCTGTGTAGTCCATTCTGAAACGCGTCCGAAAATTAATCATAACTCAGCGAATACTTCTCACACAGGCACGTGAGATATGTCTTTATGAAGCTTGAAATCTCCTCTTTTAAATGAAGTAATTTATATAAAAAACAAATGTTTTCAACTCATGTAATCCGTTTGAAAGCAAGGAGAGGTACCGTTTTTCCTTCTGCCTCATTATCTCTATAATCAGCTGCGGCCGCCCCGCCCCCGGCGCGATTCACATGTAAATCGTTAGATGATCTAGTATGCAGCGCACCCGCCCCCCGATCAATCCCATAAAAAGTTTCTTCATCAGACTTACTGATAGTTCATCGCGTTTTGAGTATGACACGCTTCTCCGGTAATAAAGACTCCCTTCAGATGATTCTGGACGGCGAGGAAGAATGCACCTTTTCCTCAGAGGAAGATTGTAACTCAGACGACGAACGGCAGCATTTTGAAGAGCGAATTCCGCCGAGAACACAATTTCGGAGTAAGTTTTACTTAAAAGTCTTTTGTCTTTTATTTTTCGTGTTCGCATTTATGAGGAAAAAACAATATTACGTGACAGTTCTCCATTATGGACGCGAGCGCTCTAAAAAAATCACTAAAAGACTTTCAAACTTTCACAGAGACCTCAAAACAGAAAGTACAAATCCTTTCTTTAAAACGAATTTCGTTTTGTATCAATTGTATCTTACTTTTAATAATTTTTTCATTAACAAATTTCCTGGATTTAAACTGCAAATTAACATTTATATTTCTTATAATAAAAATGAAAGACCTATGTTACAGACATATGAAAGACAACATTTCGTTGATTAGTTTTGGATAGATTATACATTTTTAATGTAAAATATCTGCCACCTCAAATAAGCTTTTGTTTGCCAATATTTGCTTATGTTAAATATAATATGTTTTGTCAAAAATAAAGTTATCAAATAATCAATCAAATCCTTAACTTTGAAATATGTATGATAAAATGTATACTTTAGTTTTTACAAAGAAAGATTACACTTGAATTGTTGTTGTAATTGTAACCTTTTTAATAAAAAAATATATTTACAACGTAGATGTAAACAAACTATTAAAAGGTAAATATAAGCCTTTTCTTTAAATAACTTTTATTGTGTTTTATTATTGACAAATTTGGGGAGAGCATAAATATTCCAAAACTGAAAATACAGTATGAGAATTAACTGCACAATTACTAGACATGTTTTCCTTGGATATTATAGGCCAAATTGCAAGCACAGTATGAGGAAAAATAAAAAAGAATTGAGATGCTTCCAACTGTTGCTCTTGCATTCTTGTGGCTCAGTGACTCACCTGAATGAATGGCTAATTAAGTATGCGGGCCCCATTGTCTCCTAAGGTGTGAACCACTATATATGCATGACCGTTGACGCCCACTCCGCATATGGCCTTTCCAAACAGAAAGTGCTTTGCAAAATTCAAATCAATGTATTGTGTTATGTGAATGATAAGGCAGGGTGATTTTCACTTCATTTTGAAGAAAAAACACTAGGCGATGACATCTTTTAGACAAAAGTCTTATTGGCACATATTTAGAATGTGTTTTATGGCCTTATTTCAGAAACTTTAGTTTTTAGTTTTTTCAATAACCACGCATAAACATTATTCTCTCAAAAATGCAGACATGTACATTCTTGTTGCTCACATTTCATGGTAGCCCTGTTTGTGCTAAATAGTGTGTAATTTTTTTTTTGCCATTAATATGTTTATAAGCAACTGAAAAAAGCAAAAATGTCAGGGCATGTCAGAACATCTCAAGGACCCCAAAAACACCTTAGACCCCAGAGGGTTAAGCCTAGTTACAACAAACATCTACAAAATAACAACAGAAAGACAAGTTACCATTTAATGATACAGACTTTTTTCAGCCATATAGTGTCCTATTATTCTAATTGAATTTATTGATCAGATTTAAGAATTTGAAATGAAAGATGAAGCATACATTTAATAAAATCATAGGGTTCACAGCGCCTTAGAGATGTTGCTCCAACTCCAACCCTGCTATTGTGCAGGTCATCAGCATGGAGGGATCTAAGAAAACAGCAAACTGCTTGCCAGGTTTATTTAAAGGCAAGAAGCTCCAGCAGAAAAGAGAAAGAAGAATATACAGAATATACAGAAAATTATTTCTTAAATTAGGATAACAGAATTCATGTTTACTTATTCATATTGCTCCAACAGTGTCACTTACAAACCTTCTTAAAATAAATTAAACTTAAATCAAATAAATGTAAATTTGATAAGTAGAAAATAAGACAATAACAGATTCATGGTGATATAGGTGTCACGGCACCACCTGATCTACAGACTCCACCCACTCGTTCACTCTCCCCTGATTACTAATCACCACACCTGTACCTCGTCACCTGTTCACTATATACATTCCATGCACCACTCTTCATTGTCTGATCTCATCTCTCCAAGGACACACAGACTCTACCTTGATTCTTACCTGTTCCACTTACCTGTCATCCTCGTCGTCCGGTCCCGTTCCAAGAACCTTCTGCCATCTTCAGTGACTCTCATCTGTGTTTACCATCAGCCTTGTTCCGATCTCCATCTGTAAAGGACAATACTGTTATTCATCAGCTAAGTTCCATTCATCTATATTCATTGTGTTCAACTCACCATTTACATCTGCTGGTTTCCGTGCTTCTGTTCAAAATAAACTTCAGTATTATTTTACTCACCTGTCTGCTTCATCACTATCCGTGACAGAAGATCACACTACATGCGGAACCCGCTGCGGATCCACTCCGCGATCCGTTTGCTGAGTTGGTTCATGCAGTCAGATTATCACTTCAGCCACCTTCTCCAGATAATCCACCTTCCCTTCCCGCCGATGTTCACCATGCTGCTCATCCATCTCTTCTTCCGTCATCACCCATACCATTCATTCTACAATGCTCCCTGTACTTCGAGATGCAAGCTCATCAATTTCCCAGCGATTCTACCCGAGTGGCTTTTGTATCCTGTATTTTGATATCCTTGCTGTCTGGCCGCGCACTTCAGTGGGCACAATCACTGTGGAATTCCAACGCCCAAGTAACTAAATCGCTCAACAACTTCATCGATCATTTCAAAGAGGTGTTGGTCAAACCGCTTTGGAACTCTCCATCCACGATCAACTATTTAACCTGCGTCAAGGTAAACAATCAGTCTGTTCCTATGCCTTACAGTTTCGTACCTTGGCGGCCTCTAGTGGGTGGAATGAGACCGCCCTACTCACTGCTTTTCGCCATGGTCTTAACGCTGACATCCGTCAACTCATGGTCGTGTATGATGGCTCGATGGGATTGGAGAGTTTCATACAGAAGACCATCCGCGTCTCCCAACGCCTAACCGCCTGCGTCAGCTCTTCCTCCGCTGTATGTCCTCCGCCCACAACACTGTCTGTCATTCCTCCAGCACCAGAACCCATGCAAATCGACAGTTATCACCTGACCCAAACGGAGCGTCAATGCAGAATCCAACATCATTTATGCCTGTACTGTGGTAAAGAAGGTTATGTTATCACCGTCTGTCCTGTGCGACCCCAACGCCCGGCGGTGAGTACAATTCAAATTCCTCCAAGAGTAGAAACCCTATCTCGTACCACAGTTTATGTTCTAACATCTGATATATGTGTCTCAGCGCAAGCCCTCATTGACTCAGCTGGAAACTTCACTTCCACCCAACTCCTTCAGAAATTAAATGCACTCAAGAAACGATGTTCCCAGAATCTTCACATCCACACCATTCAGGGAAAGCCGCTGGGAAGGGGTTACATTCGTAACTTCTCACCTACTCTGACACTCCGCATTGGATGTTTGCACACGGAGGACATTACCTTCATGGTGCTGGAGGAATCCACGGCAGATCTCATCCTGGGATGCCCGTGGATGATTCAACACCAACCGCACATCGACTGGAGAGATGTGAGATACTTAGATGGAGTGCTGAATGTTTCCTATTCTTTCTATCTCCTGTTCAGAGAATTCCTGGCAACTCTTCGTCTTCATCTGACCGGAATCATCAGAACCTTGCCATCAACTCCACCTCCGTGGAAAGTCCAGAAATCACTCACAAGGTTGAAATTCCGTCAGAATACCGGGCATTCCAGGATGTCTTCAGTAAACAACTGGCTACCAAATTACCACCTCATCGGCCATGGGACTGTGCTATCAACCTGCTACCTGGGGCCACCTTACCTAAGGGTAGGGTATACCCCTTGTCCATCCCGGAGCAGAAGGCCATGGAGGAGTATGTCGAGGAAGCTCTTCAACAACAGTTTATTCGTCCTTCCACGTCCCCTGCCGCTTCCAGCTTCTTCTTCGTCGCCAAGAAGGACGGGGGCTTGAGGCCGTGCATCGACTACCACCACCTCAACTCACAGACTGTCAAGTTCAGCTATCCCCTTCCTCTGGTCCCCGCTGCTCTGGAACAACTAAAAGGAGTCTGTATCTTCTCGAAGTTGGACCTGCGTAGTGCCTATAATCTCATCCGTATTCGTCGAGGCGATGAGTGGAAAACAGCCTTCATCACACCCACAGGTCACTATGAGTACCGGGTTATGCCGTACGGCCTGTCCAACTCTCCAGCAGTGTTCCAGGGATACATGAACGAGGTATTCAGAGAATTCCTTAATCGGTTCATGGTGGTTTACATCGATGACATCCTTATATACTCTCGGAACCTCTAAGAACAACATCATCATGTTACGCAGGTCCTTGAAAAATTCAAAACCATCAGCTCTATCTCAAACTTGAAAAGTGCGAGTTCCACACCACCTCAGTCCACTTCCTTGGGTACGTCATAGATCAACACGGCATCCAAATGGACCATTGGAAGGTGGACACCATCCGGAACTGGCCACAACCCACAACTGTAAAGGAACTTCAACGTTTCCTAGGATTTGCTAATTTTTACCGCAGATTCATACACAACAACAGTCTCATCAGTTCACCCATGACTTCCTCCCTCAAAGGCCGGCCCAAGTCTCTGTCCTTCACCTCCGAAGCTTCTGAATCCTTTCAACGGCTTAAGGACGCATTCCAGACCGCTCCGATCCTGGTCCATCCCAATCCTGATCTTCCCTTCATCGTCGAAGTAGATGCCTCATCTACCAGGGTCGGAGTGGTTCTTTCTCAGCGGCAGGGTGACCCTCCTAAGCTCCATTCATGTGCCTTCTACTCTAGGAAGCTGTCCTCGGCAGAGCAGAACTACGACACCGGGAATAGAGAACTGCTCGCTATTAAACTGGCCATAGAAGAATGGAGACATTGGCTGGAGGGAGCCATTCACCAATTTGAAGTTATCACTGTAATCTGGAGTATCTCAGAGAAGCAAAAAGACTGAATCCCTGTCAAGCCCGGTGGGCATTGTTCTTTACATGGTTCAACTTCACCATAACCTACCGCCCTGGAATCAAGAACTGCAAAGCCGATGCCCTTTCCCGTCTTCACCAAACCACTCCAGACGAAACCCTTCCGGAACCCATTCTCCCTCCAGCCATGTTCATCAGTCCCATCACTTGGGATATCGATGAACAGATCTCTCAAGAAAACCGTGCCAACTCTGCTCTGCTGAGAGGTCCAGAAGGGCTCATTTACGTTCCACCTCCTCATCGTTTAGCCCTTCTGGACTCAGCCCACACATCTCCAGGCTCTGGACACCCAGGTAGTAGGCGTACCCTCTCTCTCCTACGTCAACGCTACTGGTGGCCCTCCATGCCTCAGGATGTCTCCCGATACGTCAAGGGTTGCTCAGTCTGTGCCGTTACCAACACCCCGAAAAGACTTCCGGAGGGTAAACTGGTTCCTCTTTCGATTCCTCGTTGACCCTGGTCTCACATCGGTATCTTTTTTTTTTTTTTGTGACCGATCTGCCGAAGTCGAAGAATTACACCTGTATCTTCGTCGTTGTGGATCGTTTCTCCAAGGCCTGCAAGTTGATCCCTATGCCCGGTCTACCTACAGCATTTGAAGCCGCCGAATCGCTGTTCGAACAAGTGTTCAGAAATTTCAGTATCCCCGAAGATATCGTGTCGGACCGGGGTCCTCAGTTTATCTCGAGAGTGTGGCAAGCTTTCTTCAAACTTCTAGGAGTCTCCGTAAGCCTTTCCTCCGGTTACCACCCACAAACCAACGGCCAGACAAGGAAGGCAAGATCCAAGAAACTGGGAGATACCTGAGGTCTTACTGCCACCAGAACCAGGACAGCTGGAGCCAATACCTTCCCTGGGCAGAATATGCACAAAACTCTCTTCGCCAGTCCACCACTGGGCTCACCCCATTCCAGTGCATATTTGGTTACCAACCTCCACTGTTTCCTTGGTCGGGTGAGCCCTCGGAGGTTCCAGCTGTCAACCACTGGTTTGAGCAGAGCGAGAGGGTATGGGACTCAGCTCACGTGCATCTCCAACAGGTAGTACGGAGACACAAAACTCAAGCTGATTTTCGTCGTACCTCCACTCCACTGTAACAACCAGGACAGAAAATATGGCTCCCTATAAGGGACATCCGTCTTCGCCTGCCCTGCCATAAGCTGAGTCCTCGATACATTGGACCGTTCACCGTTCAGAGGCAGATCAATGAAGTCACCTATAGGCCCAACTTACCACCTCACTTTAGAATCTCACCTTCCTTCCATGTGTCACTCATGAAACCTCACACTGAACCTGTCTCTCCTCCTCCCACAGATCCTGGTGCTGCCGACGTACCTCCTCCTCCCAACCTTGCCGAAGAGGAGCCTATCTACCGGGTTCGAGACATTCTGGACTCACGACAATGAGGTGCCAGATTAGAGTACCTAGTCAACTGGGAGGACTACGGACCAGAAGAACAATCCTGGGTTGCTCGTGACGCTATCCTCGATCCAGCAATCCTTACCCAATTCCACACCGAGCACCTAGATCGTCCAGCTCCCAGGGGACAGCTCTCAGCTCTCAATCTCTTTATAAACTGGAAAATAAACTGGCATCGGGATCCCATGGCATTGTCCATGAAGTAATTCGAAAATCAGATGACAAACAAGTATGTTGCTTTTTCTGGATACACCAAACTTTTTGCCTCTTGTTTCCTTCTGTCTTTCGAGTCCTGACATAAACATCAGTTACAGTTTTGATCAAAACAATTTTTTAAAAAGATTCTAGATTATCATGTAAACACTATTGGACCATATCAATAAATAAGAGTAATTTTACAGGGTGTGGGCCAAATCTGGGCCTGAGGAAATTGTTTGTGTCCGTTTTCAGTGTGTGGGCCAGTTTTGGGCCGAGGACCCAGCAACAACTGAGCCAGAATTGAAGGATATGAGGCCCAGAGGTGGACCAGAAAAATTTAGCTTTTTTTTACTTCCATGTCCCAGTCAAACTCTTGTGTCTCCAACAGCACCCGTTAATGACACAACTCTTAATTGGGTCATTACAATTAAGCTCAATATTAACTTTCTACATTTTTTATGAAAATACAAATATACATTAAGATTAGAGATCTACAAGAGATCCAGTCTAATTGTGGCTTGTTTTATACACCAACTGTCACAGTTGTGTTCGGTTTAGTTTGTTTTCATTGGACTTGTCTGCCAGTCTTCATGTCACATGCCATCATCATTATCAGTTCATCTGTATCATCTGGGTTTAGTTAATCATCATCATCATCGTCATCATCATCATCATCATCACCTGTGTTCTGTTAATCAGTGTTAATCTGTGTTAGAATTTAAGTTCCTTCAGTTCAGTCAGTCTTGGTCCGTTCTCCGTTTTATTTAGGTGTGTGTGAACCTTCTGCCTGCCTGTCTGTACCTGTTTGAATTATATTATTAGTAAACGTTTTGCATTGGAACTTTTGACTTCTCATCTTCTTCTGCCTGCAGCGCACCCTGACACCAACGATGTGTGAATATGAGGAATTAGTTAATTGCTTTTTCATTGTCACTGGAAAAGGGTGAGTAACATTCAGCTGCATCCCACACAAAGCTTGAATGGTGTTTATCCCACAGCTCTTCAGAATTAGTGATTTGAATCTGAACCATTTCTAATAATGACTGTCTTTCTATACCTAACAGGTCTAAAGGGACTTGTTTTAATTTTAAGCCTAAACACTTGAGTTTTTTTTGTATTTGTGCAATTTACGTTATTTTTACAAATACAAATTATTTGAACACTGAATTAAGAACTTTTTTTGTTCTTAATATTGAACCATTTAATAGTTTGCCCTGTAGGCATTTACGAGCACGTCATTTATTGTCTGTCTTAAATTGAATTTCTGTTTAATACTTCTGAAATTGTTGCTTTTGTATGTATGCCTTCACCTCATGTATCCAATTTAAGACTTGTTTGTCTGTTCATTGTCTCAATCTCCCCTTTTTTTTTGTGCGTTCCCCCCTAACTTGTATTTCTGACTGCTCTTGTCTTTGCAAATATTTTCTATGACTGCTCTTGTCTTTGCATTTTTTTTCTAAACCTATTTTTTTTGTTTTGCTTTTTGTGTTTAATTTAATGTCTTCCATACATCTTTCATTTATGTTCCTTGCCTTATTAGCCATTATGTTGTTTAATGGCCCTGTCCCATTGACTACTTTATGCCCATTCCTATTTTACTAAAAACTGTTGTGTTTTGTATTGAAATGTACTGTATAATTTTTGTCTTTACTGTTTGTTTATTTTTTTATATTCATGCACTAGTTTTCATTTAGTGGCTGTTTTATTATGCCCTTTTCTGCTTTGTGATTTTTCTCTATGTCCT